>NC_139766.1:1635344-2117844 GCF_965231275.1 Zosterops lateralis
AACCTAAAAAAAAAACGAAAAAAAGGAGGGAGAAGAAAGAAAGAAAGGATTTGATAACACCCATAAAACAAATAAAACCTGTTCTTTTCCACAGACGGGCTGGGAAAGGGCACGGGGAGGGAGGGTGGGGCCACTCCCTGCCTTCCTCAGGGCTTGGAGCATCCCAAAATCCTCCCAGAGCCAGGGACTCCACATGGAGCCCAGGCCTTGGCAGAGGAGGAGGGGTTCAGTGGAGTCCCACACCTGAGGGCAGAGGGAATTTGTTTATTTGGAAACAAAAGTTGTTTTTCCCTTTTATTTGTTTCTCTTTTTTTTTTTAGGTTGTTTTGTTCCAGCCTCAAGGCCCTTCCAGTCGAGGCCAAGTCAGGGAGCAGAAGGACAATTGGGATTTAAATTTAACCTTCTCCTGCTGCTTCCTGGGGAGTGCAGGGGGAATAAAGGTATTTTTCCATGGAAGGTCTGGAGAATTGTCCTCATGGAGAATCCAGGTCACGGAAGACACTGAAGGTCATCCTGGTTCCAGGTGCTCTTCCAGGAAAGATCAGTCTCCAGTAAAAAGTGTTTCATCCACTGGAGCCTTGGGGATTTCTTGGATAATTGATGGCAGGAGAATCATGGAATTATGGAATTATTGGGTTGGGAGGGACCTTAAATGGATCCGACCCAAACATTCCACCATCCCAGTTTGCTCCAAGCCCTGCCCAACCCTGGACACTTCCAGCTGCAGCTTCTCTGGGAATACCCACGCCAGGACCTCGTCCTCATCCTCGTCCTCATCCTCATCCTCTTCTTCATCCTCATCCTCATCTTCGTCCTCTTCATCCTCATCCTCAACTTCTTCTTCATCCTCGTTCTCATCCTCATCCTCATCCTCGTCCTCGTCCTTGTCCTCTTCTTCATCCTCATCCTCGTCCTCATCCTTGTCTTCATCCTTGTCCTTGTCCTTGTCCTTGTCCTCGTCCTTGTCCTCGTCCCCGTCCTCATCCTCATCTTCTTCTTCATCCTCGTCCTCATCCTCTTCTCATCCTCATCCTCTTCTCATCCTCGTCCTCTTCTTCATCCTCGTCCTCGTCCTCATCCTCATCCTCTTCTTCATCCTCATCCTCGTCCTCATCCTCTTCTTCATCCTCATCCTCTTCTCATCCTCGTCCTCTTCTTCATCCTCATCCTCGTCCTCATCCTCATCCTCTTCTTCATCTTCATGCTCATCCTCGTCCTCATCCCATCCTCATCCTCCTCATCCTCATCCTCATCGTCAACCTCATCCCATCCTCATCCTCATCCTCGTCCTCACCCTGACGATTCCTGGACTCTGGGATCCCGCACATTCCCGGGGTTGTCCCTGCCCATGGCAAGGGATGGGACTGGATCACCTTTGAAACACCTCCCCTCCCAAACCATCCCATAATTTTAAGGGAAGCAGCACCTTAGGGAAGCTCCAGGATGGCCCTGGACTGATTGACTCCTGCATTCCAGAGGGATGGAAAATCTGGGAATCTCTCACTGGAAGGTTTAGGAGAGACCCATAAAGCCCCGCCCAGCCAACGGAGTCAGACTCGGTATGAGGGGCAGGAATTGTCCCAGATTGTCCCAGGGATTTTTCCGGTTCTTTCCTTAGGCTGGACTTTGGGCTCAGCTCCAATCTCTCTTTTTTTTAATTATTTTAAACATTTGGGCTCATTTAACCCTTTTTCCTGTTTTTATTGCAAAAAAAGAGAGCCTTCAACGCTCCCCTTTTCCCTGATTTATTCCATAGAGGTGTCCAGTGGAGGACTCCAGGATTTTTGGGACAGGATTTGCCGTTCAACATGAAACCAGCTGGATTTTTTCCTGGGAACAGCTGACCTGGGAATTTTTCCTGGGAATAGCAGCATTTTTTTTGGGCAGGCAACCTCAAAAAAAATGTGCTTGGAAAAACCTCTGCCAGAAGAATCCCTGACTTTTCTGGACACACCACAATTCCAGAGTTTCCTCATGGAACCGTAGAGATTCCAGGGAAAAAAAAAATCTGGAGGATATGAATTTCAGAAAATAAGGAAAATTCTATTTTAGATTTTTATTTTGGACTTGTATTTTAGATTTCTATTTTAGATTTGTATTTTAGATTTCTATTTTAGATTCGTATTTTAGATTTCTATTTTAGATTCGTATTTTAGATTTCTATTTTAAATTCATATTTTTGATTTCTATTTTAAATTTCTATTTTAAATTCGTATTTTTGATTTCTATTTTAAATTGGTTATTTAGATTTGGGTTTTAGATTTCTGGGGCGTTGCTTTATTTGTGTTATCGTGATTCTGGAGGAATAATTTTGATGATTTTCCATGGATTCGTCAGGCAACGTGACTCAAGTATTCCCCGATTTCCTTTCGTTTGCCTTTTCCAATCATTCCAGGAAAATCTCCCTTTGGAGATCAAAGCCTGCCCTGTTGGGGTTGTAATTAATCGGTGATTAAGCACCTTAATTACAGCAAAACCAGGAGCTCCTTTGATCCAGGCAGGAATTCTTGGCGGCAGCTGCTCGGAAGGATTTGGGGGAAAAGAAAATGAAAACGGGATTTGGGAAGGATTTCGGGGCATTATGGGATGCCAGGAACACCTTCCGCAACATAAATATAACAAAATATTATTAAATTCCCATGAAATAACACAGGAATTCCTTGAGCTCTGTTTTTGGAGAGAAAAATTCCAGGTCTCCTTCCTTGGATCTCAGGCTCCTTCCTTGGATCTCGGGCTCCTTCCTTGGATCTCGGGCTCCTTCCTTGGATCTTGGGCTCCTTCCTTGGATCTCGGGCTCCTTCCTTGGATCTTGGGCTCCTTCCTTGGATCTTGGGCTTCTTCCTTGGATCTCGGGCTTCTTCCTTGGATCTTGAGCTTCTTCCTTGGATCTTGGGCTTCTTCCTTGGATCCCGGGCTTCTTCCTTGGATCTTGAGTTCCTTCCTTGGATCTCGGGCTCATTCCTTGGATCTCGGGCTCCTTCCTTGGATCTCGGGCTCCTTCCTTGGATCTCGGGCTCCTTCCTTGGATCTTGGGCTCCTTCCTTGGATCTCGGGCTCCTTCCTTGGATCTCGGGCTCCTTCCTTGGATCCCGGGCTCCTTCCTTGGATCTCGGGCTCCTTCCTTGGATCTCGGGCTTCTTCCTTGGATCTCGGGCTCCTTCCTTGGATCTTGAGCTTCTTCCTTGGATCTTGAGCTCCTTCCTTGGATCTTGGGCTCCTTCCTTGGATCTCGGGCTCCTTCCTTGGATCCCGGGCTCCTTCCTTGGATCTCGGGCTCCTTCCTTGGATCTCGGGCTTCTTCCTTGGATCCCGGGCTCCTTCCTTGGATCTCGGGCTCCTTCCTTGGATCTCGGGCTTCTTCCTTGGATCTTGAGCTTCTTCCTTGGATCTCGGGCTCCTTCCTTGGATCTCAGGCTCCTTCCTTGGATCTTGGGCTCCTTCCTTGGATCTCGGGCTCCTTCCTTGGATCTTGAGCTTCTTCCTTGGATCTTGGGCTCCTTCCTTGGATCTCGGGCTCCTTCCTTGGATCTTGAGCTCCTTCCTTGGATCTTGGGCTCCTTCCTTGGATCTTGAGCTTCTTCCTTGGATCTTGGGCTCCTTCCTTGGATCTTGGGCTCCTTCCTTGGATCTTGGGCTCCTTCCTTGGATCTTGAGCTTCTTCCTTGGATCCCGGGCTCCTTCCTTGGATCTTGAGCTTCTTCCTTGGATCTTGGGCTCCTTCCTTGGATCTTGGGCTCCTTCCTTGGATCTTGAGCTTCTTCCTTGGATCTTGGGCTCCTTCCTTGGATCTTGGGCTCCTTCCTTGGATCTCGGGCTCCTTCCTTGGATCCCGGGCTCCTTCTTCACTGTTCCATTTGGGAAAGCCGGAACACCTGAAGATGGGCCTTGGGAAGAGGGAGGAAAGCAGGAATGTGGGAATGTGTCCTGATCCCAGAAATGCCCTTGTTTGGCTTCCACCAACAAGGGGAATTCCCAACCCTCCACCCAGATGGGACCAGGACTTGGTTTTCCCAGGAAAACCATCCTCAGTTTCCTTGGATGACGGAGAAATCCGATGGCTCTGCCTTTGGAATGTGAGGAAGCACAACCACGAGGAGATGGAGGAAAATCCTTTGGAATTCTGGCAGAAACCCCCAAGGAGAGCCCTTTCCATGACCTCGGATAACTCGGGGCCAGCAGGAGAACTCCCTAAAGGAGCCGGAACCCAAAATCATGGAATATTTGTGTGAATCCATCCCTTTGGCAAAGCTCAACTCCCTGGCCCAGCTCAAGGACACTTTTCCCTGGAATTGCTTTTGTTTCTCCATGTGTGACCTCACAAACTCTTCTCCCCTATTTTTATTTATTTTTTTTTCCCCCAAAATTATTCCCCCCTCCTCTTTTGCTTTCCCGTTTTTTCCTTTCGTGTCAAGCAGCACGAAACAGCTCCGGGCTGGATCGAAAGAGCCGAGGAACAGCAAGGAATCCAGCGGGATAATGGGAAGAAAGGCTCAGTGGCTCTCCCGGGATTTCTCAGCGTTTCTCTCTCTCTCCAACTGTTTTCCACGGAGTCGAAAGTTCAACCTCCCATTTGGCTGGAAAGGAAAGGGGGGAAAAAAAAATTTAAAAAATAAAAAATTAAAAAAAAAAAAAAAGGAGAGAAAGAAAGAGGAGAATTCGTGATGTGGGAATCTTTGGCCTGGGATGAAGATGGAAGGCGCCACTCGGAGGAGCGGAGCTCTCCCGATGAGATCCAGATGTTCCTCGTGTTCCTAAACACATCCAGCCCGTTTCCAATTAGCCTGGAATTAGAGCAATTATGGGAAACAAAACAGGGGGTGGTGCTTTTGGGCTTGTTTTCCCTCGCTCTGCTCCGTGTCCTTCCCTCTCTGCCCCAGCGGGATCGGGAGCTTCTCATCTTCCCAAAAAAAAATCCCAAATTCCCGCTCGTCCCTCCTTTCCTCATTTTTTCTCAGACAACAGGATTTGGGACCCTGCAAATCCCAAGTCCTACAGTTTTCTGCTCGTTAGGAGCTCCTGGATAACGATTTTTTAATGGAATTTTGGGGATTTGTTTGGTTTTTTCCAAACCAAACCTTGACCAAATGTCTTTTCTCTGTGGGATTCTTCACTGGGGCAAAAAGGAGGGATCTGTCTCCCAGTATTGGATTTTTTTGGGGTTCCTCATTAGGGAAAAAATTAGAGAGGGATTTGTCTCCCGGTATTGGATTTTTGGAGTTCTTCATTAGGGAAAAAACCAGGAAGGGATTTGTCCCAAATATTCGATTTTTGGAATTCCTCATTAGGGCAAGAAACAGGGAGGGGTTTGTCTCCCAGTATTGGAATTTGGGATCAGAAATTGTCCTGAACTCCTTTATTTCCTCGATTTTTTTTTTCCCGAAAAAATCAGGGATTTTGTTGAGAGTTTTTTGGGTGCTCCAAGACAAGTCAAGAGCAAAACCAAATTAAAAGTGTCCCAAATCCAGCCCCTCTTTCCCAACTTCCCCCATTTCCTTTGGTAAATTCATATTTTAAGCCTTTTCCTTGGATTTTTTTAGTGGAAGGCGGGGAATTGGGAGGAGATGATCCTTGAGGTCCCTCCCAACCCGAATCATTCCGTGATTTTATGATTTTATGGTCAGCAAATCATTCAAATAGTTGATTAATGAAAAAGAAATCATGTGAGGTGAGTGAATAATACCTAAGAAAATAAGAAAATAATAGATAATAAGAATAAATAATATAATAAATAAATATATTATAAATATATTATGGATGTATATTATAAATAAATAATAAAAATAAAAAATAGTAAATAATAGGATAAAACTAAAATTAAAATAAAATGTGAAAATAAAATATTAAAAATAATAAAATTTAAATAATAAAATAATAAATAATGAAATTAAAATAAATAAATAAAATTTAAATAAATAAATAAAATTAAAATAAATAAATACAATTTAAATAAATAAATAAAATTAAAATAAATAAATAAAATTAAAATAAATTTTAAATAGATTTCAAATAAATTTTAAGTAAGATTTAAATAAAAGATAAGCAAATAAAATATAGACGATAATAAAAATTAAAACAAAAATAAAATGAAAATAGGACGAGGGGCAAGCAGAGGGTCCCACACAAGGATCCAGGAAGAGAATCCAGTTTTTTCCCAACCCTCTCCCCATGGAGGGATCATTATCCTGCCCTCGTTAATCCCTGTGCTCCAGCCCTGCCTAATTAATTAATTAATTAATCCATTGGAATTATTCCAGGCACCTCTCCGGAGAGTTCAGCTCATGGTTCATCCTGAGGGAAGAGGAAGAGGAGAGAAAAGAGGAACAAATTCCATAATTAAACCCATCGAGGAGAACAAAACCTCAAAAAAAGGGACTCCCCAGCCAAACATTCCCAAACGTCCCGTTCCCTGAGCCTGGGAAAGGTCGGGAATTTTCTGCCAGAAATGTGGGATGAGCGATGCCTTGTCCAGGGAAGGAAAGGGCAGAGCAGGATTCCTTCCACTTCCAGAAGGAGAATTCCCTGCTCTCCACACCCCTGGATTGAGCAGGACATCCCAAACCACATAAAACCCTTCAGATCCCAAACCCACAACGCTCCCGTCCCGTTTTCCACGGCTCTTTCCACATCCATTCCCCTTCCCTGTGTTCCTCAGCCACAAACCCAGGGCAAGGCACCTTCCAAACTCCTCATTTTTCTTCTCTCCCGTTCCCAGGGAGGGGATCCAGCAGGAAACTCCCTGCCGAGCACCCCTGGCCTTTCCCCATCCTGACCCTCATTTATCAGGAGCTCAATCCCTTTTTTCTTTTCTTTCCCTTCCTCTCCTCCCAAAGTCCATTTACGGGAACCCGCGGCCTCCACATGGACATTGTTCCTATTTTTTAAATTATTATTATATTTTGGAGCTTCCTTGATTTCCCTGGAGAATGTTCCAGGAGACAGAGGAACGAAATAAAATAAATGGATTTTGGATTATTTACTTTTAATTTTTTCCCACTTTTTTTTTTTTGTTTGTTTGTTTTTTTGTTTTTTTTTTTTTTTTGTGGCCACAATTTGTGTGTTTTAATTAAGGAAAGAGAATCGAACAATGGGATCATCCCATCAGCTCCTAAATGAGCTGGATGGGACGTTCCTTGTGGGGAGGAGGTGCCTCCTCAAAGGAACAAACAGGAAATTCCCTGGAGAAAGACACTTCCATGAAAGCCAGCCCGGGACATCCCAGTTTGTCCCAGTTCATCCCTGAATTCCATCCCAGTTCGTCCTGGTGCAGCCTGGATTGTTATCCCAGTTTGTCCCAGTTCAGCCTGGAATGTCATCCCACTTTGTCCCAGTTCAGCCCGGAGTGTTATCCCAGTTTGTCCCGGTGCAGCCCCAAATGTCATCCCAGTTTGTCCCAGTGCAGCCTGGAGTGTCATCCCAGTTTTTCCCAGTTCATCCCTAAATTCCGTCCCATTTCATCCCTGAATGTCATCCCAGTTCGTCCCAGTTCATCCCTGAATATCATCCCAGTTTGTCCCAGTTCAGCCTGGAGTGTTATTCCAGTTTGTCCCAGTGCAGCCTGGAATGTCGTCCCAGTTTGTCCCAGTTCATCCCTGAATGTCATCCCAGTTTGTCCCAGTTCATCCCTGAATATCATCCCCTTTTGTCCCAGTTCATCCCTGAATTCCATCCCAGTTCATCCCTGAATGCCATCCCAGTTTGTCCTGGTGCAGCCTGGAGTGTTATCCCAGTTTGTCCCGGTGCAGCCTGGAGTGTTATCCCAGTTTGTCCCAGTTCAGCCCGGAGTGTTATCCCAGTTTGTCCTGGTGCAGCCTGGAGTGTTATCCCAGTTTGTGCCAGTTCAGCCCTGATTTCCATCCCAGTTTGTCCTGGTGCAGCTCAGCTCCATCTCCATCCCCATCCCGTGATCCTGAGGCTGCCGAGGAGCTCCAGGGGGTTTATTCCCTCCAGGACGAGGCCCCTGGACACTCTCCAGCTTTTCCAGCTGGCCCAAATCCCAGTGGCTCCTCTGTCTCCGAGCCCCAATTCCCAATTCTCGGCTTTTCCAGACCTGGATGGGATTTAGGCCCCTGATTTGCTGGATGAGCTCCACAGGAGAGCCGATCCATGCTCTGGAAAACCTGGAAGCTGTGGGTGCTCCTGCCCCAGAGGCAAAGCTGGAAATAAAAGGTGTTCCAGGCTCCTGGAGATGGGAATTCCCAGTTTGGAGCCAGGACACATCCAGGGACAGGCTGCGACCCCAGATTTTGGGATTTGCTTCCTCAGGCAGCTGGAAGATCCCAGGACAACCCACCTGGCTTGTTCCCACATTTCTCCAAGGGACAGGAATTCCTCCTGTGCTGCTGGAGGAGATTTCCATGGGACAAACCCATTTTCAGGTGTGGATAAAACTTGGACAGAGAGCCAGGAAATCCTTCCTGAGCTCCTGCACAGCCCTGGGTGGGCCATGGAGGGGCTGGAGAGTGGCCAGGGAAGGGAAGGGAGCTGGGAAAGGGAATGGAGAATTCCTGAGGGAGCTGGGAAAGGGAATGGAGAATTCCTGAGGGAGCTGGGAAAGGGAATGGAGAATTCCTGAGGGAGATGGGAAAGGGAATGGAGAATTCCTGAGGGAGCTGGAAAGGGCTGGAGAATTCCTGAGGGAGCTGGGAAAGGGAATGGAGAATTCCTGAGGGAGCTGGGAAAGGGAATGGAGAATTCCTGAGGGAGCTGGGAAAGGGGATGGAGAATTCCTGAGGAGATGGGAAAGGGAATGGAGAATTCCTGAGGGAGCTGGGAAAGGGAATGGAGAATTCCTGAGGGAGCTGGGAAAGGGAATGGAGAATTCCTGAGGGAGCTGGGAAAGGGAATGGAGAATTCCTGAGGGAGCTGGGAAAGGGAATGGAGAATTCCTGAGGGAGCTGGGAAAGGGAATGGAGAATTCCTGAGGGAGCTGGGAAAGGGAATGGAGAATTCCTGAGGAGATGGGAAAGGGAATGGAGAATTCCTGAGGGGATGGGAAAGGGAATGGAGAATTCCTGAGGGAGCTGGGAAAGGGAATGGAGAATTCCTGAGGGAGCTGGGAAAGGGAATGGAGAATTCCTGAGGAGATGGGAAAGGGAATGGAGAATTCCTGAGGAGATGGGAAAGGGAATGGAGAATTCCTGAGGGAGCTGGGAAAGGGAATGGAGAATTCCTGGGGGAGCTGGGAAGGGGCTGAGCCTGGAGAAAAGGAGGCTCAGGGGGGACCTTGTGGCTCTGCACAAATCCCTGGAATGCTGGAGCCAGGTGGGAGTTGGGATCTGACCCCAGGGAATACAACAGGACAAGAGGGAATGGCTCAGATATTGGAAAATATCTGGATATTGGGAAAATTCCTTCTAGGAAAGGGCCAGTCATGCCTTGGAATTGTCCCAGGGAAGTTTGGAGTACCCATTCCCGGAGGGATTTAAAATCCACGTGGATGTGGCGCTTGGGGACACCACAGTGGTGGCCTTGGCTGTGCTGCTCCGATTCCATGACCTCAGAGGGATTTTCCAGTGAAAAAAATTCCATTATCCTGGGATTTTGATGCTTTCCAACCTCCTCTGAGAGCAGCCTTGGTGCCTCCAGGCCTGGCCACATCCCAGAGATCCCAAAGCTGGAATTCCACTCCCGGCTGAGCTTCCCTAATCCCAAACTGCCGGAATGGCCAACCCTGCCCTCATCCCATCCCTGACCCTGGAATCCTCCGTGGCTCTGAGGGATTGACTGAAAAATCCAAATCCAAATCTCCAAAAAACTCCGGATAAACTCAGGAAAGGGGAACGGGAGATGCCAGAGGGGGAAAAGGAAGGAGCAAAGTTGGGAAAGGCTGAGATGTTGCAGAGTTATTTTTGCAAAGATATTTTTTCTGGGATGGAGTCACTGATATCCTTCCAAAATCAGGGCAGGGATTAAGCCTGGCTTTGGATAATCTTCAATTTTGGGATAATGTTGGATAATCAGGTCTGAGATCTGAAAGGAGCCGCGGTTGCTTCACCCCAGAGCTTTAAAAGTCCTCTCAGAACCCAAATTTGGCTTTTTTCCACCTCTTTTTAATCCGTGCGGAATAACGAGCAGAAAAATCATGGATCTCTTGATTTTCATTATTTAATCATTATTATTTAATATCAACATTAAATTAAGAACTAATAATTATTAATTTAATAAAAATAAAATAAATATTATCAATATTTATCATTATAAATAATTTTAATATCATCAATAACAGCACTAGGATTTAAATATTTTAACAATATTTTTTTAAAAAATAGAAAGGTCCTTTCCCAAACCATTCCACGATAGGAGTGACAGATTTTCCATCATTATCCCATTATCTTCTTCCCTTACGCATTTCTCTTTTTAAGTCGATGTGTTTAAATTATTGAGAATTAAAATTAAAATCGAAAATATAGGGAAAAAAACTAAAAAAATAAAATTTAAAAGAGATTAAAATTTCAATGCATGTCTTCCAAAATGCATCCTTTTTTTTGTTTTGTTTTGTTTTGTTTTGTTTTGTTTTTTTGGGAAGATAATGAAAAATTTCCAATGGAAAAATTGGGAAATCTTCACACAACTCCACCAAACTCTGAGAAAGGGACAAAAAGGAGTCAAATTTTAATCCCAATTAATTTTTTCTGACCTTTTTTGTGCAATTCCCTCACCTGTATCCCAGGTAACGCCCCCAGAATTAATTCCAAGCCCAATTTAGGGCACCTCATCAAAGCATTTCAGACAATCCCTGACAGATTTTAAACTGGGAAAGGCAAAGATTTGGTGACGAAATTCCCGCACAAAGCAGATTTTAATCCTCACTCATCACTCACAAACTCCCCCACTTTTTGGATTATTCCCCAAAATCTCACTTTTGGATTATTCCTCTGTCGGAACTGGCCTTTGGTGTCCCGGAGAGCGGCGCCCACAAAGGAACACAGGAATTTTTTATCCCTGGGGAGAGGAGGAGCTGATCCCACGTGTGTTCCCTGCCAGGATTAAATCCCAGTCAAATCGAATTTCCACCCAAGGCCAAAATGGCTTCTCAATTCCAGAGGAATCCATGGAGAAGCTGCGAGTTGGGTTGGGAAAACCCAAAAGTTGGGTTTGGGTGGCAAAGCCTGGAGCAAAATTCTCCTCAGGGAATATTCCGTGTCTGGTGGAACTCCTTGGAATTCTCCTCTTGGATCCAGCAGAGCCGCGGCCTCAAGCTCGACACAGTAAACGGGAAACTGGGACAGGCAAAGATTTGGTGATGAAATTCCCGCACAAAGTAGATTTTAATCCTCACTCATCACTCACAAACTCCCTCAGTATCGGATATTTGGCCTTTGGTGTCCCGGAGAGCGGCGCCCACAAAGGAACACAGGAATTTTTATCCCTGGGGAGAGGCAGGAGCTGATCCCACGTGTGTTCCCTGCCAGGATTAAATCCCAGTCAAATCAAATTTCCACCCAGTTTCTCAGTTCCAGAAGAATCCATGGAGAGGCCACAGGTTGGGTTTGGGAAAACCCAAAAGTTGGGTTTGGGTGGCAAAGCCTGGAGCAAAATTCTCCTCGGGGAATATTCCGTGTCTGGTGGAACTCCTTGGAATTCTCCTCTTGGATCCAGCGGAGCCGCGGCCTCAAGCTCAACACAGGAAACGGGAAACTGGGACAGGCAAAGATTTGGTGATGAAATTCCCGCACAAAGTAGATTTTAATCCTCACTC
This sequence comes from Zosterops lateralis, assembly GCF_965231275.1. Classification (NCBI taxonomy): domain Eukaryota; kingdom Metazoa; phylum Chordata; class Aves; order Passeriformes; family Zosteropidae; genus Zosterops; species Zosterops lateralis. The sequence goes on from NC_139766.1 coordinate 1,647,043, forward strand.
ATCACTCACAAACTGCCCCAGTATCGGATTTTTGGATTATTCCCCTGTCGGAATTGGCCTTTGGTGTCCCGGAGAGCGGCGCCCACAAAGGAACACAGGAATTTTTTATCCCTGGGGAGAGGCAGGAGCTGATCCCACGTGTGTTCCCTGCCAGGATTAAATCCCAGTCAAATCAAATTTCCACCCGAGGCCAAAACTGTTTCCCAATTCCAGAAGAATCCATGGAGAAGCTGCGAGTTGGGTTGGGAAAACCCAAAAGTTGGGTTTGGGTGGCAAAGCCTGGAGCAAAATTCTCCTCGGGGAATATTCCGTGTCTGGTGGAACTCATTGGAATTCTCCTCTTGGATCCAGCGGAGCCGCGGCCTCAAGCTCAAATGGGAAACTGGGAAAGGCAAAGATTTGGTGATGAAATTCCCACACAAAGTAGATTTTAATCCTCATTCATCACTCACAAACTCCCCAAGTGTTGGATTTTTGGAATATTCCTCTGTCGGAATTGGCCTCTGGTGTCCCGGGGAGCGGCGCCCACAAAGGAACACAGGAATTTTTTATCCCTGGGGAGAGGCAGGAGCTGATCCCACGTGTTCCCTGCCAGGATTAAATTCCAGTCAAACCAAATTTCCACCCAAGGCCAAAATGGTTTCTCAGTTCCAGAGGAATCCATGGAGAAGCTGCGAGTTGGGTTGGGAAAACCCAAGAATTGGATTTGGGTGGCAAAGCCTGGAGCAAAATTCTCCTCTGGGAATATTCCGTGTCTGGTGGAACTCGTTGGAATTCTCCTCTTGGATCCAGCAGAGCCGCGGCCTCTTGCTCAACATGGCACAGGGGGCCCCAGGAGAGGCTGATAATGCCTTAAATCCCAGATTTTTCAAAGAATTCCATGAGGATGAACTTCCGTGGCCGGATGGGTCAAGGAAAGGCACGTCCCAGGGAAAACAGACATTCTGGGATTGGGGTTTTTCCCCCTTTGGAAAACGGATGGATGAGGAGCTCCAGAGGTGATTTGTTCTACAAATCCTACAAAAAAAAACCCTAAAAAAGCAGCCACAGCAAAATATTGACACCTGTGAGGTGTCTGTGCTTAGGGAGACCCCAAATCCTGGGAATTCTGGATCTGTCCCAATCCCAGCCAGCAGCTAGATCCCAACAATCCCCTCATCCTAAAGCACTAAATATCCCATCTATCTCTGTCCACTTTCAGTTTAAAATGCATTTTTTGGGACAGGACAGTAGAAAATAGGGACAATTTATTTTTTGTTTTGGAGCAATCCCTGCATTCTGGAAGTCCATTTAATGTCAGATTCTCAGTACAAAACCCAAAAACTCTGAGGAGTTTTATCCAGGACTGGGATACTGATTGTTGGGCAGGAATTGCTGGGAATGGAATTCCCACATTTGCTGGGGCTGCCCCTGGATCCCTGGGAATGTCCAAGGCCAGGCTGGATCCACCTGGGACAGTGGGAGGTGCCCCTGCCCATGGATGGGGTGGGAATGGGATGGGATTGAAGGTCCTTTCCAAACCAACCCATTCCAGGATTCTGGAGCCCCTCTGCTCTGGGAGAGCTGGGAATGTTCCCCTGGAGAAGGGAAAAGTGCAGGGAATGCTCAGAGTCCCTGAAGGGGAAAACTCCAGGAGAGCTGGAGAGGGACTGGGGCCAAGGGCTGCAGGGACAGGACACAGGGAATGGATCCCACTGGGAAAGGGGACATTGGGCTGGGATCTTGGGCAGGAATTGCTGGGAATGGAATTCCCACATTTGCTGGGGCTGCCCCTGGATTCCTGGGAATGTCCAAGGCCAGGCTGGATCCACCTGGGACATTGAGAGATATCCCTGCTCATGGAATGGGATGGGATTATCCGATCCTTAAGATCCCTTCCAACCCAACCCATTCCACAATCCCCTAAATCTCGGCATTCCCAGGACTGGAGTCAGGAAGGCTGGAGCAGAGAGGAGCTGGAAACTCTCACGGATTTTGGAGTGGACAGGGAAGAAGAGGAGAACCTCCCCAGATTTATTTCTGCCGCCACACAAGATTTACTCCCTTTCAGGTGCCATAAATCCAGCCCTGGCTATCCTTCCACAGATTGTCTTCCTGGATTTATCAGGAAGGAGTTTATGGATCAGAGCCTCCCTTTTTTTTATTTTTATTTTATTTTTATTTTTTGCTCCAGTCCCTCCTTCCCAGGAGCTGCAGCAGGACCAGCCTGGGCTCGGGGCCGTGTTTATAAATTTGTGGATGGGTTCCATTAACGGGGTCTGATTTATGGCCCAAATAAGAGACTTCATCAATTTTCCCCTGGACTCTCTTTCTCCATGGGACATAAATTATCCCGGTTGCTACTGGGTTTGGATTTTCTAAGTGGATTTATCGGAGCGAGGACTTTGCTCGTTTGTTTTACAGCTCTGCTTGTCTCTGGAATAAATATCCCTTGGAAGTTTTTTCCTCTCTCTTCTTTGGAGTTTTTTCCTCTCCCTTCATTTCCTCATGGAAAACTGATATTCCAAGGATCCACCTCGTTCACTGCTTGGCTGGGATATTTGGGATTCCTAAATTTGTCCTTTTTGCAGGAAAAGTCCCATTTAGACTATCCCCGACGCCAAAATTTGTTGGCTCTGGGAAAATCCAGGATTTTTGGGAATCCTTCAGCTCCTGCATTCCCTCGTCACTAGTGGCATCTCCCAGGGTGGGTGGGAAGGGAATTCTTCTGTCACACCAACAATTCCCTGCCTCACCCATCAGAATATCCAAGTTTTCCTTAAAAAACTGCAGCTTCCATGGATAATGCCATGAGGAATTGGATGAGGAGCTTTGCTTGTCCCAGGAGAGGAGGGAGATCAGGCACAGCCCTTGCAGAGGGATCACTGAGGTGGGAAAATCCCTCCAGGATCATCCAGTCCAACTTGGGAACAATCCCCACCCAGGAATTCCTGGGCACCTCCAGGGATGGGGATTCCAAACCTCCTTGAGTAATTCCAAGGCCTGAGCTCCCTTTCCATGGGGAAATTCCTGCTGAAATCCACCCTGAGCCTCCCCTGGCCCAGCTTGAGGCTGTTCCCTCCTTTCCTGTTATTTCCTGGGGTCAGATCCCAACTCCCACCTGGCTCCAACATTCCAGGGATTTGTGCAGAGCCACAAGGTCCCCCCTGAGCCTCCTTTTCTCCAGGCTCAGCCCCTTCCAGCTCCCTCAGGAATTCTCCATTCCCTTTCCCAGCTCCCTCAGGAATTCTCCATTCCCTTTCCCATCTCCTCAGGAATTCTCCATTCCCTTTCCCAGCTCCCTCAGGAATTCTCCATCCCTTTCCCATCTCCTCAGGAATTCTCCATTCCCTTTCCCATCCCCTCAGGAATTCTCCATTCCCTTTCCCAGCTCCCTCAGGAATTCTCCATTCCCTTTCCCAGCTCCCTCAGGAATTCTCCATTCCCTTTCCCAGCTCCTCAGGAATTCTCCATTCCCTTTCCCATCTCCCTCAGGAATTCTCCATTCCCTTTCCCAGCTCCCTCAGGAATTCTCCATCCCTTTCCCATCTCCTCAGGAATTCTCCATTCCCTTTCCCATCTCCTCAGGAATTCTCCATTCCCTTTCCAGCTCCCTCAGGAATTCTCCATTCCCTTTCCCAGCTCCCTCAGGAATTCTCCATTCCCTTTCCCAGCTCCTCAGGAATTCTCCATTCCCTTTCCCATCTCCCTCAGGAATTCTCCATTCCCTTTCCCAGCTCCCTCAGGAATTCTCCATTCCCTTTCCCATCCCCTCAGGAATTCTCCATCCCTTTCCCATCTCCTCAGGAATTCTCCATTCCCTTTCCCAGCTCCCTCAGGAATTCTCCATTCCCTTTCCCATCCCCTCAGGAATTCTCCATTCCCTTTCCCATCTCCCTCAGGAATTCTCCATTCCCTTTCCCATCTCCTCAGGAATTCTCCATTCCCTTCCCAGCTCCTCAGGAATTCTCCATTCCCATTCCCATCCCCTCAGGAATTCTCCAGCCCCTCCTGGAGTGACCCAGCCCTGGGTACAGAATTCCCGGTGTGTCCTGGGCACAGAGGGAAGGTCAGAGCCGCTCCTTTCCCGGGATGTGACAAGGGACAATCTCGGGACTCGTTCCCAGCCCGACCTGGGCACGGGGGGTGACGCAAGGCCCGGGATTATCCAGATTTTTTTGTTGTTGTTGGTTGTTTTTATCCCTCCTCCCGCCCCCTCCTCCCGCGCTCTCCATGCCCTGAACTCCTGCCCGGAACACTTTCTTCTGGAACTCGTTTCTGGAGCCTCCCAAAGCCCAGCCAGAGCCTCGCCTGCCTTTTTTTCTTTTTTTTTTTTTTTTTTTTTTTTTTTTTTTTTTTTTTTTTTTTTTTTTTTTTCCCTCCTGTTTTTTCTTTTTTAATTTTTTCCTCTTTTTTTCTTCTTTTTTCTTTCTTTTTTTTCTTTCTTTTTTTCTTTTTTCTTTTTTTTTCTTTTTTATCCTTTTTTCTATTCTTTTTTTTTTCTTCCTTTTTTCTTTTTTCTTTTTCTTCCTTTTTTTCTCTTTTTTCTTTTTTCCTTTTTCTTTTTTTCTTCTTTTTTTCTTCTTTTTTCCTTCCTTTTTTCTTTTTTCTTTTTTCTTCTTTTTTCTTTTTTTCTCCCTTTTTTCATTTTTTTCCCTTTTTTGTTCCTTTTTTCTTTTTTCTTTTTTATTTTTTTCTTATTTTCTTATTTTCTTTTTTCTTCCTTTTTTCTTTTTCTTGTTTTTCTTCCTTTTATTCTTCCTTTTTTTCTTTTTTCTCTTCTTTTTTTTCTTCCTTTTATCTTTTTTCTTTTTTCTTCTTTTTTCTTTCTTTTTTCTCTTTTTTCTTTTTTCTTTTTCTTTTTTTTTTCTTCTTTTTTTCTTCTTTTTTCCTTCCTTTTTTCTTTTTTTTTTTTTCTTCTTTTTTCTTTCTTTTTTCTCTTTTTTCTTCTTTTTTTTTCTCCCTTTTTTTTCCTTTTTCTTTTTCTCTTCTTTTTTTCCTTTTTTTTTTCCCCTTTTTTTTCTTCTTCTTTTTTTTTTTCCTCTTTTAAATCCAGTTGTTATTGTGGCTTGTGGTGCCGCTGCTGTTTTGGCCCGGGGGCCGGGAGCGCAGCATTCTCTGAACCGGGAGCTCAGGCTCCCCAGGAATGCGGGCGCGTTGCGACACCGCCGGAGCCCGGGTCATTTACATAATAGATGAGAACCCGGGGCCAATTAGCGACAAAGGCGAGGGCGGGCTGGCGGGGCAGGCAGAGTTCACACTAATTAACCGCGGCCCATTAACAGCGCGGGGAGGAGGGACAGGGACAGGCGGTGACATTGCCCAGGGCACAGGGACCTGCCCTGCCCCTGCCCCTGCCCCTGCCCTGCCCCTGCCCCTGCCCCTGCCCCTGCCCCTGCCCCTGCCCCTGCCCCTGCCCAGCCCCTGCCCCTGCCCCTGCCCCTGCCCCTGCCCCTGCCCAGCCCCAGCCCCTGCCCCTGCCCCTGCCCCTGCCCCTGCCCCTGCCCAGCCCCAGCCCCTGCCCCTGCCCCTGCCCCTGCCCCTGCCCAGCCCCTGCCCCTGCCCAGCTCCATCCCCTGCCCAGCCCCTGTCCCTGCCCCAGCCCCTGTCCCTGCCCCAGCCCCTGCCCCTGCCCCTGTCCCTGCCCCAGCCCCTGCCCCTGCCCCTGCCCCTGCCCCTGCCCCTGCCCTGCCCCTGCCCCTGCCCAGCCCCTGCCCCAGCCCCTGCCCAGCCCCTGCCCAGCCCCTGCCCCTGCCCCTGCCCCTGTCCCTGCCCCTGCCCCTGCCCAGCCCCAGCCCCTGCCCAGCCCCTGCCCCTGCCCCTGCCCAGCCCCTGCCCCTGCCCAGCCCCTGCCCCTGCCCCTGCCCCTGCCCCTGCCCAGCCCCAGCCCCTGCCCAGCCCCAGCCCCTGCCCAGCCCCTGCCCCTGCCCCTGCCCCGGCCCAGCCCCAGCCCCTGCCCCTGCCCCTGCCCCTGCCCAGCCCCTGCCCTGCCCTGCCCCTGCCCCTGCCCCTGCCCAGCCCCAGCCCCAGCCCCTGCCCAGCCCCTGCCCCTGCCCCAGCCCCTGCCCAGCCCCAGCCCCTGCCCAGCCCCTGCCCTGCCCCTGCCCCTGCCCCTGCCCCTGCCCAGCCCCTGCCCCTGCCCCTGCCCCTGCCCCTGCCCCTGCCCCTGCCCAGCCCCTGCCCCTGCCCCTGCCCTGCCCCTGCCCCTGCCCAGCCCCTGCCCCAGCCCCTGCCCCTGCCCCTGCCCCTGCCCAGCCCCTGCCCCTGCCCCTGCCCCTGCCCCTGCCCAGCCCCTGCCCCTGCCCAGCCCCTGCCCCTGCCCCTGCCCCTGCCCAGCCCCTGCCCCTGCCCCTGCCCTGCCCCTGCCCAGCCCCTGCCCCTGCCCCTGCCCCTGCCCCTGCCCAGCCCCTGCCCCAGCCCCTGCCCAGCCCCTGCCCCTGCCCCTGCCCCTGCCCCTGCCCAGCCCCTGCCCCTGCCCCTGCCCAGCCCCTGCCCAGCCCCTGCCCCTGCCCCTGCCCCTGCCCAGCCCCTGCCCAGCCCCTGCCCCTGCCCCTGCCCCTGCCCCTGCCCAGCCCCTGCCCCCGCCCCTGCCCAGCCCCTGCCCCTGCCCAGCCCCTGCCCCTGCCCCTGCCCCTGCCCCTGCCCCTGCCCAGCCCCTGCCCCTGCCCCTGCCCAGCCCCTGCCCCTGCCCCAGCCCCTGCCCCTGCCCTGCCCCTGCCCAGCCCCTGCCCAGCCCCTGCCCCTGCCCCTGCCCCTGCCCAGCCCCTGCCCCTGCCCCTGCCCCGGCCCCTGCCCCTGCCCAGCCCCTGCCCCTGCCCCTGCCCCTGCCCAGCCGGGGGTGCGGGATGGTTCCCGGCTCCTGGAGGGGGAATGGGGGCAGTTTCTTTGGGATCAGAGCATCCCTGCCCTCTGTGACCCCTTATCCCTCAGCAATTCCCATCTGGAAGTCCAGGACAGTGGGGTCAGAAAATGGGGAATGAGAGCAATTTCATTGGGATTAGAGCACTGGAGCAGCAGTGACCCCTTATCTCTCACCAATTCCCACCTGGAAATCTGGGACAGTGGGATCACAGAAGGGAATGGGGGCAGTTCCTTTGGGATGAGAGTGCTGGAGCAGCAGCTCAGCTCTCTGTGACCCCTTATCCCTCAGCAATTCCCACCTGGAGGTTTGGGACAGTGGGGTCAGAGAATGGGGAATGGGGGCAGTGTGTTTGGGATCAGAGCACTGGAGCAGCAGTGACCCCTTATCCCTCACCCATTCCTATCTGGAGGTTTGGGACAGTGGGATCAGAAAATGGGGAATGGGGGAAGTTCCTTTGGGATCAGAGCATCCCAGCTCTCTGTGACCCCTTATCCCTCAGCAATTCCCACCTGGAGGTTTGGGACAGTGGGATCAGAGAATGGAGAATGGGGACAGTTCCTTTAGGATGAGAGTATGGAGCAGCAGTGACCCCTTATCACTCACCAATTCCCACCTGGAAGCCAAGGACAGTGGGATCAGGGAATGAGGAATAGGGAAATATCCTTTGGGATCAGAGCACTGGAGCAGCAGCCCAGCTCTCTGTGATCCTTTATCCCTCACCCGTTCCCACCTGGAAGTCTGGGACAGTGGGATCAGAGAATGAGGAATGGGGTCAGTGTCTTTGGAATGAGAGTGCTGGAGCAGCAGTGACCCCTTATCCCTGAGCAATTCCCACTGGAAGTCCGGGACAGTGGAATCAGAGAATGAGGAATAGGGAAATATCCTTTGGGATCAGAGTGCTGGAGGAGCAGTGACTCCTTATCCTTCACCTGTTCCCACCTGGAAGTCCAGGACCATGGAATCAGCTGCTGAGGAATTCCCTCAGGAGCTCGGTGTGGAATGGAGGGAAATGGTTGGAACCACCAGGAATAACCTGGGAATGGTCACCAGGGCGTTGCCCGGGATTTCGTGTCCTCCCAGGTGGATTTGGGGCTGGAATCTTTCCTACATTCCCCTTCTCCCTCACCCATCCCTACCTGGAAGCCAGGACAGCGGGATCAGCTGCTGGGAAATTCCCTCTGGAGTTTGGTGTGGAATGCAGTGAAATGGTTGGAACCAGCAGGAATAAACCAGGAATGGGCACCATCCCTGTGCCCAAACCCAGGCCCTGGGATTTTGTGCCCATTCCCATCTCCAGAGGGAATTCCTCAGCAGCTGATCCCACTGGTGGGGATTGATGAGGGACAAGGGGAATGCAGGATCCATTGGAAAGATCCCAAAGAGCCCCAAATCCACCCTGGGAATGGACTGGGAGGATACAAAATCCCAGGCAATGCCTTGGTGCCCGTTCCCAGCTCATTCCTGGTGGCTCCAACTGTTTCCCTCCATTCCACGCCGAGATCAGGAGTGAATTCCTTATCAGCTGATCCCGTTTTCTGGGAGTGGGACAAGGGGAATGAGCCGGGAATGGGCACCAGGGAGAGTGGATACTCTGGGGTATCCAATGGGAATATCCCAACCCAAAATCCAACCCGGGAAGGGCTGCAAGGGCTGCGAGGGTATGAAATTCCAGGGAATCCTTGGATGGGGACCCTCCCTGAAGGCACCAGCTCTGGCTGTGATGGTGTCACTGCACCACAGTTCAATGACTTAAAGGATCCAAAATTTGGGATTCTGCTGGGGGAAATCTGGGATGGAGCAGGGATCTGAACAGGCCAACCATGGGATCACTGCACCGGAATTCAATGACTTGGAGGAACCAAACTTTGGGGTTCTGGTTTGGGAACTCTGGGATGGAGCAGGGATCCAAATGGGACAATCATGGGATCACTGCACCACAATCCAATGACTTGGAGGAACCAAACTTTGGGATTCTGCTGGGGGAAATCTGGGATGGAGCAGGGATCCAAATGGGATAACCATGGGATCACTGCACCTCAATCCAATGACTTGGAGGAACCAAACTTTGGGATTCTGCTGGGGGAAATCTGGGATTGGGATCTGGTACAGGGATCCAAATGGGCCATCCATGAGATTACGGCACCTCAATTCAATGACTTGGAGGAACCAAACTTTGGGATTCTGCTGGGGGAAATCTGGGATGGAGCAGGGATCCAAATGGGATAACCATGGGATCACTGCACCTCAATTCAATGACTCAAAGGAACCAAACTTTGGGATTCTGCTGGGGGAAATCTGGGATGGAGCAGGGATCCAAATGGGACAACCATGGGATCACTGCACCTCAATTCAATGACTCAAAGGAACCAACTTTGGGATTCTGGTTTGGAAAATCTGAGATTGGGTAGGGATCCCAATGGGACAACCATGGGATCACTGCACCACAATTCAGTGACTTAGAGGAACCAAATTTTGGGATTCTGGGATGGAGCAGGGATCTGAACAAGCCAACCCTGGGATCACGGCACCTCAATTTGATCACTCAAAGGAACCAAACTTCAGGATTCAGGTTTGGAAAATCTGGGATTGGGTAGGGATCCCAATGGGACAACCATGGGATCAGTGCACCACAATTCAATGACTTAAAGGAACCAACTTTGGGATTCAGGTTTGGGAACTCTGGGATGGAGCAGGGATCCAAATGGGACAATCATTGGATCACTGCACCACAATCCGATGACTCAAAGGAACCAAACTTTGGGATTCTGCTGTGGGAAACCTGGGATTGGGATCTGGTACAGGGATCCAAATGGGCCAACCATGAGATCACTGCACCACAATTCATTCAATGACTTAAAGGAACCAAACTTTGGGATTCTGCTGTGGGAAATCTGGGATTGGGTAGGGATCCCAATGGGACAACCATGGGATCACTGCACCACAGTTCAATGACTTAAAGGAACCAAACTTTGGGATTCTGCTGGGGGAAATCTGGGATTGGGTAGGGATCCCAATGGGACAACCATGGGATCACGGCACCACAATCCCATGAGTTAAAGAACCAAACTTTGGGATTCTGGTTTGGGAACTCTGGGATGGAGCAGGGATCCAAGTGGGATCAGCAGTGACTCTGGGATGGGACGAGTCATTCCAGAGCGACTTCCCAATGGTGAGGAAGGAAAATCCCTCAATTTCCTTTGGAACATCCCTCCATTCCCTCCGGAATTCCCGTGGCTGCTCCCACCACACTCGGGGTGAAAAGGCAGCTCCTGCTGGATGGGGGCCCTGATCAACGCCTGATTAAGTTAATTTGCTAATTGCTGGCATTACTCAGGACAGGAGCGCCACCTGCTGAAGCCACCGGCCCCTCCCCTCGCCCCAGGATCCCGGAAAATCCCAAAGGGAAGGGGATAAACCTGGTGTTCTCCATGTCTCCATCCCTTGGGAATGTCGTTGGCCTTGGGATCGGGATGAGCTGCATCCCAAAATTCTCCTGATCATCCTGGGATTGTGGGAGGTGTCCCTGCCCTTGGAATGAGATGATCCACCCCAAGGGACCCTCTCCCCAATCCCGAGATTCCCTCCAGAATTCCCAGATTTAGCTCCTAGTTTTTGTCCACCTTTGGAGCTTGAAAAAATTCCTTTCATTTCGTGTTTCCTCCTGTTCCAATCACGATTTTCCTCCTTTGCTTTTGATGATTTTTCCTGTTTTGTCCTCCTTTCCCAAAACCTTCTTTTGATGTTTTTTTTCCTGTTTTTCTTCCCTTCCCAAAACCTGAAATTTTTCATACCATCCCCTGAACCCAACAAATGGGATTTTATGGAAAAAAACATGGGAAAATGGTAAATTTTCAATTAAATAATCAAATTTGGGGGTTCCTCCCCTCCTTTAGTGCTTTAGGATGAGGGGATTGGTGGGATCCAGCTGCTGGCTGGGATTGGGACAGATCCAGAATTCCCAGGATTTGGGGTCTCCCTAAGCACAGACACCTCACAGGTGTCAATATTTTGCTGTGGCTGCTTTTTTTTTAGTTTATTTTTTGTAGGATTTGTAGAACAAATCACCTCTGGAGCTCCTCATCCATCCCTTTTCCAAAGGGGGAAAAACCCCAATCCTGGAATGTTCGTTTTTCCTGGGACGTGCCTTTCCTTGACCCACCCATCCATGGAAATTCAACCTCATGGAATTCTTGGAAAAATCTGGGATTTGGGGCAGGGTCAGGTCCTTTTGGGGCCTCCTGTCCTGCAGGGATCACCCTTGTTATCCAGGGAAAAATGGGATGAAGGGATGAACGGGCTCCTGGTGCCGTTCCCGATGGTTCCTTTCGGATTCCCGCGATTCCGACAGATCCTCCCGTGCGCATTTGGGAGAGGTCTGGGATATTATGGAATGAATGTGGGAAAATGGTAAATTTGCAATAAAATCATCAAATCTGGCAGAGCTGGGGGTTCCTCCCCTCCTTTAGTGCTTTAGGATGAGGGGATTGTTGGGATCCAGCTGCTGGCTGGGATTGGGACAGATCCAGAATTCCCAGGATTTGGGGTCTCCCTAAGCACAGACACCTCACAGGTGTCAATATTTTGCCCTGGCTGCTTTTTTTAGGGTTTTTTTTTGTAGGATTTGTAGAACAAATCACCTCTGGAGCTCCTCATCCATCCCTTTTCCAAAGGGGGAAAAACCCCAATCCTGGAATGTCCATTTTTCCCGGGACGTGCCTTTCCTTGACCCACCCATCCATGGAAATTCAGCCTCATGGAATTCTTGGAAAAATCTGGGATTTGGGGCAGAGTCAGGTCCTTTTGGGGCCTCCTGTCCTGCAGGGATCACCATCGTTATCCAGGGAAAAATGGGATGAACGGGCTCCTGGTGCCGTTCCCGACGGTTCCTTTCGGATTCCCGCGATTCCGACAGATCCTTCCATGTGCCTTTGGGAGAGGTCTGGGATATTATGGAAGGAACGTGGGAAAATGGTAAATTTCCAACAAAATCATCAAATCTGGCAGAGCTGGGGGTTCCTCCCCTCCTTTGGTGCTTTAGGATGAGGGGATTGGTGGGATCCAGCTGCTGGCTGGGATTGGGACAGACCCAGAATTCCCAGGATTTGGGGTCTCCCTAAGCACAGACACCTCAGAGGTGTCGATATTTTGCTGTGGCTGATTTTTTTAGGGTTTTTTGTAGGATTTGTAGAACAAATCACCTCTGGAGCTCCTCATCCATCCCTTTTCCAAAGGGGGAAAAACCCCAATCCTGGAATGTTCGTTTTTCCCAGGACGTGCCTTTCCTTGACCCACCCATCCATGGAAATTCAGCCTCATGGAATTCTTTGAAAAATCTGGGATTTGGGGCGGGGTCAGGTCCTTTTGGGGCCTCCTGTCCTGCAGGGATCACCATCGTTATCCAGGGAAAACGGGATGGACGGGACAGGCTGAGCTCCCTTTTCCCCCTTTTTCCCCTCCTCTTTTCTTTTCTTTTCTTTTCTTTTCTTTTCTTTTCTTTTCTTTTCTTTTCTTTTCTTTTCTTTTCTTTTCTTTTCTTTTCTTTTCTTTTCTTTTCTTTTCTTTTCTTTTCTTTTCTTTTCTTTTCTTTTCTTTTCTTTTCTTTTCTTTTCTTTTCTTTTCTTTTCTTTTTTCTTTTCCTCTTCTCTTCTCTTCTCTTCTCTTCTCTTCTCTTCTCTTCTCTTCTCTTCTCTTCTCTTCTCTTCTCTTCTCTTCTCTTCTCTTCTCTTCTCTTCTCTTCTCTTCCCTTCCCTTCCCTTCCCTTCCCTTCCCTTCCCTTCCCTTCTCTTTTCTCTTAGCTTTTCTTTTCCTTTTTCCTCCCCCTTTTCTTCCTTTTTTTCTCCTTTTCCTTCATTTCCCCCTTTTCTTGCCTTTCCCACCCTTTTTTTCTTCCCCCCCTTTTCTTCCCCTTTTCCTTCCTTTTTTTTCTTTCCTTTCCTTCCCCCTTTTTTTTTCCTTTTTTTTTTCCTTTTCTTCCCCCCCTTTTTTTTTTTTTTTTTTTTTTTTTTTTTTTTTTTTTTTTTTTTTTTTCTATTTTTTGCCCCCTATTTCTGTTCTGTGTGGGGCGGGCCCGGGGGTGATCCAGGGCCGGGAGGAGCAGCCGAGCTCCGGGAGCGCCGGGGGCTGAGGTAACGTCTGGGGCCGCGGCGGCTCCTCAATCTCCGGCTCGGGGGAAGGGCAGGATTTCCCTGGAGATCCCGGGAGGAGCCTCTGCAGCCTCAGCCGGCAATCCCAGATATTTATTGTATTTTATTTTATTTTATTTTATTTTATTTTATTTTATTTTATTTTAATTTTTTTAATTTTAATTTTTTTAATTTTAATTTTTTTATTTCCTTTTGTTTTATTTTATTTTATTTTAATTTAATTTTATATTTTATTTTATTTTAATTTAATTCTTTTAATTTTAATTTTTTTATTTTATTTTGTTTTATTTTATTTTATTTTAATTTAATTTTATATTTTATTTTATTTTATTTTATTTTAATTTTTTTAATTTTAATTTTTATTTTATTTCCTTTTGTTTTGTTTTATTTTATTTCATTTCATTTAATTTTATATTTTATTTTATTTTATTCTATTCTATTTTATTTTTTTAATTTTAATTTTTATTTTATTTTATTTCCTTTTATTTTATTTTATTTCATTTCATTTCATTTCATTTCATTTCATTTTTTATATTTTATTTTACTTTATTCTATTCTATTTTATTTTGGTTTGGTTTGGTTTATTTTATTGTATACTTTATAATTTATTTTATTTCATTTCATTTCGTTTCGTTTTGCTTTATTTCGTTTTGGTTTATTTCATTTTATTTTATTTTGTATTATATTATATTATATTATATTATATTATATTATATTATGCTTTATTTTATTTTATTTTATGTTTTATTTCATTTTATTTCATTTTATTTCATTTTTTAATTTTATTTCATTTTTTATTTTTATTTTGTTTTTTTTTTTTATTTTTTTATTTTATATTTTATATTTTATTTTATTTTATTTTATTTTATTTTATTTTATTTCCCCACCCTCTCCTCTGGCAGATAATCCAGGAAAACAATGGGAGCTTTGTCCAAGCCGACGGGATTTTTTTGGGTTTTAGGGTTTTTTTTTCCATGGGGATGGAGAAAGAGTTTGCGATGCAGGAGGGACAAAATTGGAAAAAAATTGTGGAAAAAAATGGGGAAAAATTGGGAAAAAAATGTGGAAAAAATGGGGAAAAATTGGGAAAAAATTGGGGCAAAAATGGGGAAAAATTGGGGCAAAATTGTGATAAAAATGGGAAAAATTGGGACAAAATTGGGAAAAATTAGGGCAAAATTGGGAAAATTTGGGAAAAATGGGAGAAGATTGGGAAAAAAAGTGGAAATTGGGACAAAATTGGGGCAAAATTGGGGCAGAATTAGGAAAAAAATGGGAAAAATTGGGACAAAATTGGAACAAAGTTGGGAAGAAATTGTGGAAAAGGGAGGGAAAAGGAGAAAAAACAATGGAAAGGGAGAAAAAGTGTGTGGGAAAAGGAGAAAAAAAGGAATAGGGGAAAAAAGGAATGGGAGAAAAGGAGAAAAAATAGGGGAAAAGAGAAAAAGGAGAAAAGGGGGAAGGGAAAGGGAGAAGGGAAAAGGAAAAGAGAAAGGGAAAAGGAAAGGGAAAAGGGAAAAGAAAAGGGAAAGGGAAAATGAAAGAGGAAAGGGAAAAGGGAAGAGAAATGGGAAAGAGGAAAAGGGAAAATAAATGGGAAAAGGGAAAAGGAAAAAAAATGGGAAAAGGGAAGAGAAATGGGAAAACGGAAAAAAGAAGAGAAAAGGGAAAAGGGAAAAGGGAAGATAAAAGGGAAAAGGGAAAGAGGAAATGGGAAAGGGGAAATGGGAAAAGGGAAAGAAATGGGAAAAGGGAAAAAGAAAGGGAAATGGGAAAAGGGAAAGGGAAAAGGGAAAGGGATTCCTGGTTCCAGGTATCCCAAGGGGCTGGTGGGATTTTTGGGAAGGGGCTGCAGGGAAAAGGAAGGGGAGGGATGAAGGGCCGGGTGTGATGAGTTTGTGCAGCCGCAGCTGCTGCAAAAGTCCTGAGGAGCTTCATCATCATCATCCCTGGATCCCGGGAAGTGGCCGAGGCTGGGATTTGGAACAGCCTGGGATGGTGGGAGGTGCCCATGGAGGGGAATGGGATGGGATTTAGGGTCACTCCCAACCCAAACCATTCCAGGATTCTGGAGCTCCTCTGCTCTGGGAGAGCTGGGAATGTTCCCCTGGAGAAGGGAAAAGTGCAGGGAATGCTCCGAGTCCCTGAAGGGGAAAACTCCAGGAGAGCTGGAGAGGGACTGGGGCCAAGGGCTGCAGGGACAGGACACAGGGAATGGATCCCACTGGGAAAGGGGACATTGGGCTGGGATCTTGGGCAGGAATTGCTGGGAATGGAATTCCCACATTTGCTGGGGCTGCCCCTGGATCCCTGGGAATGTCCCAGGCCAGGCTGGATCCACCTGGGACAGTGGGAGGTGTCCCCACCCATCCCAGGGGGGGAATAAATGAACTTTAAGGTCCCTCCAAGCCAATCCTGAGGATGATGAGCAGGAAAATCCAGAAGGTTCAAGGGTCACTCTGGGATTTTCTGTCCTCACTGAGGGATCCCAGCACGGAGTTTGGATTTCTCCCCAAGGCAGGAAAATCCCAGTCTGGACTTTGGGGTTTGGATCCACCTGGGACAGTGGGAGGTGTCCCATGGATGGAACTGGGATGGGATTTAAGGTCTCTTCCCACCCAAACCATTCCATGAACATCCCAACCAGGAATAACTCGGGATTCAGGAGTGTCCAAGGCCAGGTTGGATCCACCTGGGATCATGGAAAGTTTTTCCTGCCCATGGAATGGGGTGGAACGGGATCACCTTTAAGCTCTTTCCAACCCAACTCATTCCATGATTCCATGGAAAAGTCTGGACTGGGCGCAAATCCCAATCCAGGCCCATCCTAAACCATCAGTGGAGGGAATCCCAATTTCCAGGACATGGAGAAGTTGAGCTGATCCTGCCTGGGCTCCTCAGGTCCCCCCACGGAGCTTCTGGGGCTCAATCCGGATTGGGATCCCAGAACGGAGCCAAAATTTTGGGATGGAGGGAGAGCAGGATCAGGAATGTGGAATATCCTCGGAGCAGGTTCAGTTTGGGGGAATTTTATGGGAAGAAAACAGGACCGGAGAAAGTGGAAAGATGGGAAGAAATGAAGGATTTTGGGAATGGGGACAGCAGGATATTGGGATAAGGAGACAGAGGGAGGAATCCTCAGTTTTGGGGTGGGATTTGTGGCTGATTGGGCTCGGAATTCCCACTGGGGTTTGAGGGATTTGGATAAAAGGTGTTTTGGGATAATCCTGATGGAAGTTGTGGACAGAGGAAGGAGCAAAGCCAGGGAAAATTAATGGGAATTATCTGTGGAAAAGCCTGGGAGGGTGGGAAAAACAGAACATCCCCGTGGAAAAAAGGGATGCATGGAGCAGGAATCCTGAAATTCCACACAAAACACCCAAAACGAGCCAAATTCCCAAAAATCCCTGGGATGGCCTTCAAAAATCCAAGTGTTTTCCAGACTGGACACGAATCATGCTGGAATTTTTGGAATTTTCCTTTTCTTTTTCCAAGGAAAAGGCAAGCTGGGAATTGTTCCACTTTGGGAGGATTTGGAAGGAATTTCTCAACTGGGAGAAAAAAAGGAAAAGGAAAAATGCCCTTCAAAAATCCAGCCTGGACACGGATAATGCTGGAATTTTGGGGATTTTTTCCTTTTCCTTTTCCAAGGAAAGAGCAAGGTGGGAATGATTCCGCTTTGGGAAAGATTTGAAAAGATTTGGAAGGAATTCCTCAAGTGGGAGGAAAAAAGGAAAAGGAAAAATGCCCTTCAAAAATCCAGACTGGGCACGGATAATGCTGGAATTTTTTTCTTTTCCAAGGAAAGAACAAACTGGGAATCTTTCCACTTTGGGAAAGATTTGGAAGGAATTCCTCAAGCGGGAGAAAAAACAAAGGGAAAAAAAAAAAAATCCCTGAGATTTTTTTTGGGAGGAGCTCCTTATTTCCAGGAGGATTAATTTGATTTTTCCACAAAATCCATCACACATTCCTTGGGAATGTTGGGCTGGGGGAAGACAGAGCTCTCCCAGAGGAATTTTTTCCAGGGGAGATTATTTTATTTTGTCGCCGGAAATGGGGGGAATTTAACCTGACAAGGAACTCCGGGACCGAGGGGATGAATAAATCTCCTTCCCACCTCTGAATTTCCCCAATCCATGAAAAAAAAAACCCGGAAAAAAAACCCAAAAGGAGAAGTGACCCCCCCCCAAAACCATCCCTCAATTTGACACATCCACACCCTGGCCCCAACCTGAACCCTGTCCTCAAATCCAGGGAAAAAAAAATCCATAAAAATCCAGGAAATGGCTCCCTTTGGATTGGATCCAGGTGGATTCCAGGCTGGAATTTTGGGGATTTTTCAATTTTTTTTTTTTTTTTTCCAAGGGAAGAGCAAAGTGGGAATGATTCTGCTTTGGGAAGTGGAAAATTACTCAAGTGGGAGGCAAAGGAGAGGAAAAAAATGCCCCTCAAAATTCCAAGTGTGTGGATAATGCTGGAATTTTTGGGAATTTTCCTTTTTCACGGAACGAGCGAACTGGGAATGTTTCCACTTTTGGGAAGATTTGGAAGGAATTTCTCAAGCAGGAGAAAAAAGAAAAGAGAAAAATGCCCCTCAAAATTCCAACTGTGTGGATAACGCTGGAATTTTTGGGAATTTTCCCTTTTTTGAGGAAAGAGCAAACTGGGAATGTTTCCACTTTTGGGAAGATTTGGAAGGAATTTCTCAGCTGGGAGAAAAACAGAAGGGGAAAAATTCCCCTCAAAAATCCATTTTCATCCCAGGCTGGACACGGATAATGCCGGAATTTTGGGGATTTTTCATTTTCATTTTCCAAGAAAAGGGTAAAATGGGAATGATTCAACTTTGGGAAGATTTGGAGGGAATTTCCCAACTTGGAGACGAAGGAGAGGGAAAAATTCCCCTCAAAAAATCCAAGTGCCTTCCATGGATAACGCTGGAATTTTAGGAATTTTTCCTTTTCCGAGAAAAGTTCAAGGCGGGAATGTTTCCACTTTGGGAAAAATTGGAAGGAATTCCTCAGACTGGAATTCTGACTTTTATCTTGGAGCAGCGAGGAAAATAAAGCCGAGCTTTCCACAGGAGTTAAAAATAAATCCCAGAGCCCGGAAAAGGAACGGGACGATCCAATGGAATGACGGATCCGGGAGTGGGATGGATTAACCCCAACTTGAGGCATCTCCCGGGAATTCCAGGTGGAATTCCAGCCCCTGATTCCAATGGAAAAAAGAGATTTTAATTCCAGTTTTTCCTGTCTGGAGCCATCCCATGGGAAGACGTGAAGAGGGAGGAGGAATTTGGGATCCCATTCCCGATTTATTCCCGTTATCCGGAAAGGAGCCGTGAGGTTGTTCATCCCTGAAATCCCAGGGAAGGAAGGAAATTTTTGGGGGTAAAACTTCCCATCCATGAGATTTTTTCCGTATTTTTTCACCTCTTTGGGGTGTTTTTGAAAGAATTTTGGAGTTCCTTGGAAATGCTCAGTTCGCTCATCCCGGGGGAATTTTATTCCGGCACCGTCTCGAAATTCCAATTTCATTTATTTATTTTTTAGGCGTGACAAAATTATCCCTTTGGAATATTTATTTTTATATTTTATATTTTATAAATATATTATATATTTTATATAGAATTTTAATATATTTATAAATATATATTATATTATATATATTATATTCATATTATATATATTTATATATATTTATATTATTATTTTTATATTTATATTATTATTTTTATATTATATTATTATATTTATTATTATATATTATATATATTATATTTATATTATTTATATTATAATATATATATAATATATAATATATATAGTTATATTATGTATATATATATTATATTTATAAATATATTAAATATTTTATAAAATTCTTGTTCCTACTGGGAACAAGACCAATCCTATTCCAAGACATTCCCAGTCGGGCTGGACAACACCAGGAAAACTTTGGGAAAATATCAAATTCCCAAAGAAAATCCATGGGAAGGAGCCAATCCTGGTTTTCCTCGTCGGAATTTAAGGGGGAACAGGGAAATCCATAAATTTAAAAAAATTCTGGAATGTTTTTCACTGGGTGTTGTGGAATTTGGGGGGTTTTTGAGTCTTTAATTATTTGGATTTCTGGGAGAGGAAAATTTTCCGTGTTTTCCATAAATTTAAAGGAATTTTGAAATATTTTTAGTTGAGTGTTGTGAAAATTGGATTTTTTTGGTCTGTAATTATTTGGATTTTGAGGAGAAGGAAAAAAATTCTTGTGTTTTCCATAAATTTAAAAGAATTCTGGAATGTTTTTCAATGGGTGTTGTGGTCTTTAATTATTTTCCATAAATTTAAGGGAATTCTGGAATATTTTTAACTGAATCTTGTAGAACTTTTTTTGGGTCTTTAATTATTTGGATTTCAGAGAGAGGAAAAATTTTCCGTGTTTTCCATAAATTTAAAGAAATTCTGGAACGTTTTTATTTGGGTGTTGTGGAACTTGGGGTTTTTTTGGGTCATTAATTATTTGGATTTCAGGGAGAGGAAAAAAAAAATCCCGTGTTTCTCATAATTTTAAAAGATAAATTTAAAGAAATTCCAGATTTTTTTTTTAATTAATTAAATTAATCAATTTTAATTAATTTTTTAATTTTAATTAATTTTTAATTTTAATTAATTTTTATTTTAATTAAATTTTAATTTTAATTAATCTTTAATTTTAATGGGCACCACATTTTTTTTCCCTGAGAACCCCCCAAAAAAATCCCAGGATTTGAAGTGGAGATGGAAAAAAAAAAGGAATTTTAGGAGTAAATCAAAGATTTGAGCTTCCCAAATGTCACCAGGGTTGATTTTTTTTCCTGGGAAAGGTCACCCCTGGTGCTCCATCAAAAAGTGACTTTATTCCAGGAAAATTTATTTTTTATTTATTTATTAAAATATATATTTATTAAATATATTTAATTTATATATTCATCTATAAATTTATTTAATTTATCTATTGATTTGTTTTATTTATTTATATATTATTATATAAATTATTTGTTATATATAATTATTTTATTTATTTATTTATTTAATTTATTTATTTATATATTATTATTTAAATCATATGAATATATTTAATTAATATATTTCATTTAATAAAATATATTTATTAAAATATATTTATTAAAATATATTTCTTAATATAAATATATGTATTATTTATTTATCCCGAAAAAATGAGTTGGAAATCTGGAGTTGTCCCGACTGGAAAAAGAAATTTTTGGTGGTTTATAAAAATAATTCGGGAATTTTCATCCTTTGGGGAGGAGTTTTCCAGGTTTCCTGACGGGAAGAAGAAAATGTTGGCGTTTTTTGATGATTATTTGGGAATTTTCACCCTTTGGAGAGGAGTTTTCCAGTTTTCCTGACTGGAAGAAGAAAATATTGGCGTTTTTTGATGATTATTTGGGAATTTTCACCCTTTGGAGAGGAGTTTTCCAGTTTTCCTGACTGGAAGAAGAAAATATTGGCGTTTTTTGACGATTATTTGGGAATTTTCACCCTTTGGAGGAGTTTTCCCATTCTCCAGGTGACACCAACTCTCCACCAGTCCAGGTGAGCAGGACAATCCCAACCTTTCCCACCATCACCTGGAATCTCCCAACAACTTTGCAATTCCCACGGGAATTGTCACCGTATTCCAAATCTTTCAACCCTCCGTCGCTTATTTGGAGCTGATTATTGGAAGCAGATTTATTAAAGGATTAACGAGGGAGGGGAGAACGTGGGAAACGATAAAACCCTTCTCTAATCTCCGGGATGGTTTTGATAATCCTGGAAAACCAAGGGAATGGCAGCTCGGGGGGAAAAAAATCCTTATCCAATAAATCCGGTGGGAGGGAGGGTTTAATAAGACATTTATCGTGTGTTTAAATATCAACTGATTATTAGGAACACATTCCTTGACAATTATCCCCTGTCCCTGATCCTTATCTCTGCCACCACGGGATAAAACAAACACAGATGTTTTCCCCCAACACACTGAGAGTGGATTTGAAAGGATATCTCGGTTTGTTATCCCTAATTATTTTTATTTTATTTTATTTTTTTTCAGGGAATGCCGCAGAGCGCGTCTGTTTTGCTCCCCATTCCTGACATATCCCGGAGGTTTTTCATTCCTGCCTTGGCGTGGGGGCTCAGAAAACAATCCGGGATCGTCAGCAGAATCTTGGATTGGGTTTTTATGGCATCTCCCCCCCTCTCCCTGCCCCGGCTGTTCCGTAAACAAGGAAACCGGAGAGCGCTAAAACATCCCTGGAAAAAAAATAAAATAAAATAAAATAAAATAAAATAAAATAAAATAAAATAAAATAATAAAAAGCCAGGCAGAGTTCAAAACCAGCAGCATCCCACGGAATCGAAGGAAAACAACCACGCGTGCTTGGGATGAAAGTTTTCCAAGCCTCTCTGGGAAGTAAAACAAGGCAAAAATACCAATTTTTTATTATTATTTTTGCTGATCCAGCTGAGAAGGCAGAGGGAGAGGAGGGAATTTCAGGCTGCCCAAATCCCTGGGGTCTGATCCTGATTTCCTGGAGCAAAGTGAAGGCTTTGAATCCAGGGAATCACTGGGATTTGAGCTGGGATGTGGTGGGGCTTCCTTGCTCATGAATCCTGGGAATGGTGTGGATATTCCAAAGTGTGGATATCCCAAAGTGTGGATATCCCAAAGTGTGGATATCCCAAAGTGTGGATATCCCAAAGTGTGGCTATTCCAAGGAGGTGCCCAGTTCCTGGATGCCCTGCCTTCCTCACTTCCCTGATCCACAGCCCCTTCCTGATCCCAAACTTCCCAAATTCTCCTCTTCCCAAACACTTCACCCCAAACTGGGAAGAGAATGAAAATCAGGAGTTCCACCTCAATCCAGGTGTAATTCCCGGGTCTGTGGGAATGGTTTTCTCTTCCTGCTGGTAGGAAAAGGATGAGATGCACAAGGCATATTATTATTATTATTACTATTATTGTTATTATTACTATTATTATTACTATTACTATTATTATTATTACTATTATTATTATTATGGTTATCATCATATTCAATGTCATAAACATTATTAGTGTTATTAATATTTTTATTATCATGGTCCAGGTGTTAATCCAGTTGTGTTCCTCCTTCCGATTCCCCTTTCCTTTCCTTTCCTTTCCTTTCCTTTCCTTTCCTTTCCTTTCCTTTCCTTTCCTTTCCTTTCCTTTCCTTTCCTTTCCTTTCCTTTCCTTTCCTTTCCTTTCCTTTCCTTTCCTTTCCTTTCCTTTCCTTTCCTTTCCTTTCCTTTCCTTTCCTTTCCTTTCCTTTCCTTTCCTTTCCTTTCCTTTCCTTTCCTTTCCTTTCCTTTCCTTTCCTTTCCTTTCCCTCCGATTCCATCACAATTCCCCTTTCCCATCCCCCATTTAGAATTATCCCATTTTCACCTCCAACATCTCAATATTTTTTTTTTCTCCGGAGATCCAAAGGGTGTGATTCCCACATTTCCTTAACTCCCAGACTGACCATGGAGACGCTGGAGATGGAAAGAACACCTCTGATGTCACCTCTGGCACCCCATGGGAGCAATCCCGGATTTTTCCCTTCCCTTTTTTTATTCTCTGCTGCTCTGCCCAGCTCTGCCCGAGCTCTTCCCAGATTTTCCCCGGGGGATCCGTCGCATCCTCGTGTTTTCTCACTGTCGGGAAAAACTTCCTGAGATTCAGCCCGAGTTTTCCTTCTCCTGAAATTCATTCTGTTTCCACCCCTCCCCTGACAGACTCACCCTGGACAAACTCTCCTCCCGTGGATTTCAGGATTTCACGGATTTTGTTGTTCTGAATGAATTTAGGAATCTGGATTTCTGTCGCTTGGGTTTATTTTGGGAAGCCCCATTCCCATATCCATGAGCAGCAGGTTCATCCCTCGTTACAGCCCTGGGAGGATCCTGAAGGTCACGAGGTCCCCATTAAGGTCCCCATTAAGGTCCCCATTCTCCCAAATTCCTGGAAATCCAAAATCCAAAAATATTGGATGGCCAATGCAGAACAGAACAGGATTTCAGGAATGTTTTATGGATTGTCTCCCGTTTATGACCCTGAAAGTTTTCCTGAATGTCTTTTCCAACCCTTCTGCCCCATCCAACCTGGCCTTGGACATTCCCAGGGATCCAGGGGCAGCCCCAGCAAATGTGGGAATTCCATTCCCAGCAATTCCTGCCCAAGATCCCAGCCCAATGTCCCCTTTCCCAGTGGGATCCATTCCCTGTGTCCTGTCCCTGCAGCCCTTGGCCCCAGTCCCTCTCCAGCTCTCCTGGAGTTTTCCCCTTCAGGGACTCGGAGCATTCCCTGCACTTTTCCCTTCTCCAGGGGAACATTCCCAGCTCTCCCAGAGCAGAGGAGCTCCAGAATCCTGGAATGATTTGGTTTGGAAAAGACCTTAAATCCCATCCCATTCCCACTCTATTCCACGTTCAGGAACATAATTCCCATTCCCAGGTGGCTTCAAGTCCCAATGTCCAACCCCACCTCGGACATTTCCAAGGATGGATCAAAACACCACAAATTCCCCCCCTTTTCCCATTCCAGAGTCGAACCAGCCCCTGGATCAGTGAGGGGCAGATCTGCAGTGCCCAAGTTCTCCCGGATTTCTCCACACGGGAATAAACAAAAACGACTCAAAGTCGGCTTCCCTTGGGGTGGGGCTTGGAGGATGTTTTGATCCGAGTTGCGAAAACAAGCTCAGGCTTAACCAAGGTGGATACCTCGGAAAATCCCCAGGGATCCAACTCCAGAGAATTTTCATCCACATTCGTGGAATTTACGACCTCTTGTTTGCCACCGCGTGCAAAAAAAATAAAAATTAATAACAATAACCATAAAAATAATCAGGAAAATCGCTCACATTGTCCATTCTGAGCTTCCTGGATTTCTCTAAGAGTCTCCAGGAAATTCTGGGAGATTCCAGGGGCTGAGTAACATCCACAACATTCCGTGGCGCCAACTCCAAGGTTGGGAGTTGTTTCCAACGACTCTTGGAAAGAGAAGGTCGGTGACAACAAATAAACTCGTTGCCACGGCCGACGTTGATATTCCCGTGTTTTTGAGAAGGTTGGGAATAGGGAATGTGATCCTGGGGGGCTTTTCCAGCCTTAACGATCCCACAATTCCAGGATTCTGTTAAAACGTAATTATTGGATTTCGTTTCCGTTGGATTGTTTATTAGATTTTGCTGCAAATGGATCTAGAAATATCCCAAGGGGTGTTGTTTTTTTCCCCTAAAATCCCTAATTAGCCTTGGACAAGGGATCTGTAGGAGGAAATTAAGGAAGATCTGGAATTTCCTTGCATGGAATGATCCAATTAATAACAATTCATTGATTGGGATATTTAAGGTCCATCATGATCAGCATCCCAATATTCCTGTTTTCTCCAAAGCCCTTTTCTCCACAAGGATTTCTCCATGTTTTCCATCATCCATGGATCCAGAGCTATAATTTCCAAGAGAAAATTGAACCTCAGAGTCCTCAAGGCTTCTCCAGATGCCGATTTTCCCAAATTTTTCCATAGGAACGGATGTAAACTCCATCTAAATCCATCTGCCCAGCAACGGATCCTTGTCCCCATCCCTGTGGATCATCCAAGCCTGAGGAGCAGGATCCACCTGACTCCAAGGTGGTTCCCAGAGTGGAGAATCCCTAAAACTGAGGGGCTGGCTCATGGAAGATCCCTAAAATTGAGGAGATGGCTCTTAGAACAACCTTGGAATTGAAGGATTAGGTCTTGGAGCATCCCTGGAATTGAGGGATTGACTCTTGGAGTATCCCTAAAATTGAGGGATTGGCCCTTGGATTATCCCTAAAATTGAGAGATTGGCTCCTGGAGTATCCCGAAAATTGAGGGATTGGCACTTGGAATATCCCGAAAATTGAGGGATTGGTTCCTGAATAATCCCTGGAATCGAGGAATTGGCCCTTGGATTATCCCTAAAATTGAGGGACTGGCTTTCGGTGTATCTCTAAAATTGAGGGATTGGCTCCTGGATAATCCCTAAATTTAAGGGATTGGCTTCTGGAGAATCCCTGGAATTGAGGGGTTAGCCTGGAGAATCCCTAAAATTGAGGAATTGGCTCATGGAGAATCCCTGGAATTGAGGGATTGGCCCTTGGAGTAACCCTAAATTTGAGGGATTGGTTCCTGAATAATCCCTGGAATTGAGGAATTGGCTCTTGGAGAATCCCTAAAATTGAGGGATTGGCATGTGGAGTATCACTAAAATTGAAGGATTGGCTCCTGGATAATCCCTGGAATTGAGGGATTGGCCCTTGGAGTAACCCTAAATTTGAGGGATTGGTTCCTGAATAATCCCTGGAATTGAGGGGTTGGCTCTTGGAGAATCCCTAAAATTGAGGGATTGCTGTTTGGAGTATCCCTAAATTTAAGGGATTGGCTTCTGGAGAATCCCTGGAATTGAGGGATTGTCTCTTGGAGAATCCCTAAAATTGAGGGATTGGCTCTCAGGGAATCTTTAAAATTGAGGGATTATCTCTCAGAGAATTCCTGGAATTACAGGATTGGCTCCCAAAGTCCCAGTTCCACCAGCAGGGAGAATAAAACGCTTCTAAGGGGAATCCCAAAAACCAACTTAGGGACAAAGTTGGGATCCACTTGGGATCGGCACAAACAGCGCACAAAGGGCAGGGAAAATTCCTAAACTCCAGGAAAAAATTCTTCCCCGTGAGGGCGGGGAGGCCGTGGCACAGATTCCCAGAAAAACTTCCTGCCACATCCAGGAGTTCCTTGGACACCTCCAGAGGTGGGGACTCCACCATTCCCAGGATAATTCCAATGCCTTTTCCATGGAAAAAATTCCTGCTGATGTCCAACCTGAACCTCCCTTGGCCCAGCCTGAGGCCATTCCCTCTTGTCCTGTCGTTCCCTGGGAGCAGATCCCAAATTCCCCCCAAATTCCTCCTGTCAGGGAATTTCAGGAGAGGGAAAAGATCCCTGTGGATCCTCCTTTTCTCCAGGCTCAGCCCCTTTCCCATCTCCCTCAGGAATTCTCCATTCCCTTTCCCAGCTCCCTCAGGAATTCTCCATTCCCTTTCCCATCTCCCTCAGGAATTCTCCATTCCCTTTCCCAGCTCCCTCAGGAATTCTCCATTCCCTTTCCCATCTCCCTCAGGAATTCTCCATTCCCTTTCCCAGCTCCCTCAGGAATTCTCCATTCCCTTTCCCATCTCCCTCAGGAATTCTCCATTCCCTTTCCCAGCTCCCTCAGGAATTCTCCATTCCCTTTCCCAGCTCCCTCAGGAATTCTCCATTCCCTTTCCCATCTCCCTCAGGAATTCTCCATTCCCTTTCCCAGCTCCCTCAGGAATTCTCCATTCCCTTTCCCATCTCCCTCAGGAATTCTCCATTCCCTTTCCCAGCTCCCTCAGGAATTCTCCAGCCCTTTCCCATCTCCCTCAGGAATTCTCCATTCCCTTTCCCAGCTCCCTCAGGAATTCTCCATTCCCTTTCCCAGCTCCCTCAGGAATTCTCCAGCCAATTCCCATCTCCCTTCCCTTCCCTGGAAACTCTCCAGCCCCTCCATGTCCTCCCCAGCACAGAATTCCAGGTGTGGCCTCAGCAGCGCCCAGCACACAAAATTAATTTAATTTACATTAAATGCTTCCATTTGAGTGAAAAAAAATTAACCAGATCCAGTGAAAAGCAGATTTTTCCTTTACCCATCCAAGCTTTGAAGGGATTTGTGTCCTATCTGCCCCCAATTCCCACATGGAAATGGGAATTCCTCTGAATTCCTGGGATTTTCACCTTTTCCCTGCCTTAAGTGGCTTAAATTGGAGGGTCTTGAGCTCGTCGTTGCCACCGGTAGAATTAAACTGAAATTCTCTTTGAATTTCCAGGAAACTTTTCCAGTAAAAAAAAAATAAAAAATTCCAGGTGAATCTGCTTCCAAGACCTTTCCAAATCCATGGATTTCTCTGCCCTTCCAGGACCTGCCCCTCCTGGATGTTGTTGCCCGTGTCCAGCTCAACAAACCGTGACTCACGAGGGGAAAATCCCTTTTTTTATTATTTTATTTTTATTTTTATTTTATTTCCCCAGGAGGCTCCTTTGGGGCTCTGTCTGCCCATTCAGAGCCGCTTCCTGACAATTCCATGGAAAATTTCCGCTTCAGCTCCCGGATAACGACGACCCGGGGTTTATAAATAGGGAAAAAATCCCACCTGGGAGCGGCTGGAATGGGAGGGAGATCCTGGAGAAAAGTTCCCTCCTCCCTTCCTGCTGGATCAGGGGAGAGTTTGGAGCACTGAGAGTCTCCAAACATCTTCTGAAATCCAAGGAAATCTTTGGAAAAACGTGTTTTCTCCCTGCACCATGCAGGAATTTAGATTGAGAACGGAAAAATAGCTGTAAAATAGAAATATCCATAAAATACAAATATCCATAAAATAGAAATGCCTATAAAATATAAATAATATCCCTCAAATATCTTTATCCCACAGGAGCTACCAGGAGGGGGAGAAGAGGTTAAAATGGAACAACTTGATCCAAGGGAAAAATGCTGTGGTGGAGGGCAATTCCAAAAAATGGGAAAGGTTTCCCAGATTTGCTGTGGCCGCCCCTGGATCCCTGGAAGTTTGGATCCCCCTGGGATAGTGGGAAGTGTCCCTGGACATGGAATGAGAGGAGTTTTAAGATCCTTCCCCACCCAAACCATCCCAGAATTCCCTTTCCCTTCCCAAATGGATCCAACTCTGTATTCCATGGATGCAGATCCCACTGGGATCCAGGGACACCTGGAAGAGAGATCCAAAGGTTAATTATTATGATCTTTATATGAGCTGTTTTTGTTCCCAAAAATTTCCTTCCTTTTCTTTCTCTTCCCTGCCCCGAAATAACTGGAATATTCCAGAGTTTCCTTCTTATGGGATTTGAGAGAGATTTGGGAATCTTATCCATGCTCATGGCAGAGGGTTTGGATTATTTGACCTTAAAAATTCGCTTCCAACCCAAATTATTCCATGATTTTTGTGACCAATGGATCAAAATAATTCAGGGATTTCTGTGTCAGGCCTCTCCCTCTCTCCCGAGTTTCCAGGAAAGGGATGGGCTGCATCCACATCCCTATTTTTTATGAATATAAAAAATATAAAATAATTTTTAAAAAATATTATAAAAATTAATTACTTTTTAAATTTAAAATTTAATTTTTTTAAAAAAAAATTAAATTAAAAAAATTATTAAAAAATATTTATTCCTGTTTTTTTTTTAATCCCACCTCTCCCAATGCTTGTCTGGGAATCCTTAAATTGGTTATTGGCTCTCCCAGATTTTCCTGATGGATGGAGCAGGGATTGGGCACCTCCAGGGAAGAATTTTGGGAATTAAAAAAAAAACAGGGAGCACGCTGGAATCTCAGAATTTTTCCAGAAAAAAAAAAAAAAAATCCAGTTTGAATGCAGAGTTTCAGCCCCAGTTTAATCCCAATTTTGTGTTTTATTCAGGAAAATTCTCCCGAATTCAGGAAAACAGGGAAAAGAGATCAGGATAACGCTTGGTGTGTGGCCTCTGGAATTCTTTCCTCCAGAAAAAACCGTGGCCCCAAATCCAAGCCTGGGGCTCAACACCAGGAATTTGGGAACTCTCCTTGACCGTGCTTTGGCCTGGGATGAGCAGCTCCCCCTCCAACTCCCCCCCCCAAAAAAATTTGGAAAAATCCTTCCCCCATCTGGAGGATTAAATGTTTAGGAGGAGATCCAAGCTGGGCTGAAAGCGGTGGCAAAACTCCCAGCGTTTCACCGGGATAAAAAAAAATTTCCAAGTGCTTTAAGTGCTCCGGAGGGCTTTTGAAAGGGAAATTTTAAGAGGTTTTTTTTTTCTGCTACCGTCCAAAAAATAGGAGAGGCCTGGACAAATTAAAATAAAATAAAATAAAATAAAATAAAAATCTGTGGATCTGCTGTTATCTCAGAGAGATCTTCCCTTTGAAATTTGGATGTGGATTGGGACCAAAGCCGCAAATCGGAACATTCCTGAATTTTGGAAACGGTTTTGAAACGCCGGGTTGAGTCTGGAGTGGGAAATGTGCTTTATCTTGATAACCCAGGGCAAATCAAAATCCTCCATCTGGGGAGGTTTTTTTTTATTGGAAATGAGGAGGGTCTGTCCTGGAAGTTTTCCAGTGGGAATTTTGAGCTTGGATCTTTATCTGCCCATCAACATCGGGGTGAAATGTGGGATCTCTGCAGGGAGATGGGCAGGAAAAATTCATGGATTATTCGGAATTTCTGAAAATGCAGCTGAGAATGGGAACTGTTGCCAGAGAAAGGATTTGCTGGATATTGCACTTTTTCCTGCCACTGGGAATTTTTTTCGGGATCAACAAATGGCCACATAAAAGGTCAAGAGCCACTTAAACACCCTCCGGAAATCTGACGGATTTTAATTAATCGCCATCCCCAGAATTCCCAAATTCCCATCCCTGGGCAGAGAGTATCACCCAGCGGCAGATAAAATCCCTGCAAAAAAAAAAACAAAACAAATGACAAGCCTGGAATTGGGAACGTTGAGACTTCAAAGTCTCTTTTTTATTATTATTATTATTATTTTCCTCTGGCTGAACCAACTTTATTTTTTTTTTTTTTTTTTTTTTTTTTTTTTTTTTTGAGAAAGTGGGAACAGGCGAGAGGATAAGGAATGATCCATGTGTTTTCCTGCCTCCCATCCGTGCCCTTTGGCCCTCCCCAGACCTCCCTGACGCTCCTGGCCGTGCGCGGGGTGAGGATTTATTGCGGAATTCCTGGGGCCAGGGGCAGGAGGGGATTATTTTTGGGAGCCAGGCCTGGCTGACAAGTCCTAACAAGATCGAGTTTAGAGTGCAGACATCAGCCGTGACTCAACAGGATGTGCTGGGTCTAAGCCAGGCCTAAGCCGCCGTTCCTGGCCTTCTGAATCATTCATGGAAAAAAAAAATAAAATAAATAAAATAAAATAAAGGGATTTAAAAAAAAAAAGGCCATTCTTTTGTTGCCAGCGTTTTCCATCTGTTTTTAACTTGGGGATGGCCTTTGGATGGCAGGGGAGGTTTTTGTTGGGATTTAACTCCACAAACATCTTGGAACACGCGGGATTTCAGGGTTTGGCTACTGGGATGTTTTTTGGGAATGGAAGGGAAGGAGAAAAGGGTCCATAAAAGTTTTGTGGATTTGGTGAAAGGGGGATTTTGGGAAGCTGGGAGGGCTCTGTCTCCAAGGAAAAGGTGTTTCCTTCCGAAGGAAAGTTTTTCACATTCCTCTCGGGAATGCAGGGGTCAAAGCTGGGTCACTGCTGCTCCTGCAGGAAAACACTTTGGGAATTTATCCCGTGCCAGTCTGGAGAGGTTCTGGAAAATACTTTGGGAATTCACCCCGTCCCAATACCTGGAGAGGTTCTGGAAAACACTTTGGGAATTTACCCCGTGCCAACATCTGGAGAGGTTGTGGAAAACACTTTGGGAATTTATTCCATCCCAATCAGGAGAGATTCTGGAAAACACTTTGGGAATTTATCCTGTGTCAGTATCTGGAGAGATTCTGGAAAACACTTTGGGAATATTTTCCACCCCAATATCAGGAGGGGTTCTGGAAAACACTTTGGGAATTTACCCTGTGCCAATATCTGGAGAGATTCTGGAAAACACTTTGGGAATTTATCCTGTGTCAGTATCTGGAGAGGTTCTGGAAAACACTTTGGGAATTTACCCTGTGCCAATATCTGGAGAGATTCTGGAAAACACTTTGGGAATTCACTCTGTCCTAATCTGGAAAGGTTCTGAAAAACACTTTGGGAATTTACCCCGTGCCAATATTTGGAGAGGTTCTGGAAAACACTTTGGGAATTTATCCCGTCCCAATCTGGAGAGATTCTGGAAAACACTTTGGGAATTTACCCCGTCCCAATACCTGGAGAGGTTCTGGAAAACCCTTTGGGAATTTACCCCGTCCCAATACCTGGAGAGGTTGTGGAAAACACTTTGGGAATTTATTCCATCCCAATCAGGAGAGATTCTGGAAAACACTTTGAGAATTTACCCCGTGCCAATATCTGGAGAGATTCTGGAAAACACTTTGGGAATTTACCCCGTGCCAGTCTGGAGAGATTCTGGAAAACATTTTGGGAATTTACCCCATGTTGATATCTGGAGAGGTTCTGGAAAACACTTTGGGAATTTACCCTGTGCTAGTCTAGAGAGGTTCTGGAAAACATTTTGGGAATTTACTCCATGCCAATATCTGGAAATGTTCTGGAAAACACTTTGGGAATTAGCCTCGTGCCAATATCTGGAGAGGCTCTGGAAAACACTTTTGGAATTTACGCTGTCCCAGTATCTGGAGAGGTTGTGGAAAACACTTTGGGAATTTTCCCCATGCCAGTCAGGAGAGGTTCTGGAAAACACTTTGGGAATTTACCCCATGCCAATCTGGAGAGGTTCTGGAAAATACTTTGGGAATTTACCCCGTCCCAATATCTGGAGAGATTCTGGAAAACACTTTGGGAATTTACCCCGTGTCAATCTGCTCCATCCCTGGAAATGTCCAAGGACAGGCCTTGGAATAACCTGGGATAGTGAGTGGGATGTCCATGGAAAAAGGGTTGGAATGGGATGATCCTTAAGGTCCCTTTCCCACCCAAACCATTCCGTAATTCCATGTTTTGACTTCCTGCACCCCCCAAGTCTCACACAGGGAATCTTTCCAGATTTTCCCTGCCCACATTTGGACATTCCCAGTGTCCAGCCTGATACTTTCTAATGGAAAGGAATTTTTTCCCTGTGGATGAGCATTTCCTTTGGAGCAGAGCAGATTCCTTGCAGGAAAAGAACCATTTATTGACAGATAGATCACAAAAAATCCAAATGTGAAGTTGAATTCACATTTTTATGGCAAAACCCATCCGGATAAAGTGAAAGAAAATTGGGAATGATGCTGTTAATCCACCTGGAATATCAGGGGTTGATATTCCACAGGGGTGGAATTGTTCTGCTCATTTTAAACAGTTTTTTTGGGTTTTTTTGTTTGTTTTTTTTTTTAGGAGAGGCCACTGAACCTGGAAAATTTGGGAGCCAAATTTGTGCCTCTCCCAGCCCAGGCAGCGAATCCGTAGCCAAAGCAGTAAAAAAACCTGGATGGAAAAAAAGCAGGGAATATTTCAAGGAATCACGTGCAGGGGACTATTTTTGAGGAAGATTCATGGCCTGGATAAATCTCAGCTGGAGGAGAAGAACTCTGGGCCTTTAATGATGGATTATAAATTGATCCCGAATCAAAAAATTCCTGCTGTTGTGTAGAAAAATTATTGGGAAAATATTCTTTCCAATGGAATTAAATAGTTCAGGATTGGCATAAAATTTATGGATAAACTGGAGATTTCCCTTGGAACGTTGAGTGGGACGATCAAAGTGAATCCAAAGGAATTGGGTGAAGAAAAAGCCAATTGAAGACTTGGAATTTATCAGGAATTATATGGAGAAAATTAATAATTTATCAGGAATTATAAGGAGAAAATTAATAATTTATCAGGAATTATAAGGAGAAAGGGAATAATTTATGCCCGAAAGTTTTCCAATGGAAATTTAGGTCGGAATTTCGATTCACCTTCCTGAGGTGAAGGAGGCAAAGCTCCTTTGGGAAGGAAAGTCGGGATCTCCATCACTCCAGGCTTTAGGAGGACGCCGGACCTCCCAAAAACATCCAAGAGAAAAATGGGAGCAGAGGACGAGCTGGAAGCTCTCCTGGAATTCTTTGGCACTGCTGGTTCCGAGAGACAATCCCACGGAAATGGGCGTTCCCTGCCTGGAAGGAATTTTCCAAGGAAAAAGTCACAGGAAGGCCGAGGTGTCCCTCAAGTTCCCTCAAGTTGTTTTTATTTTGCAACCAAAACCTGAAACCCACCAGGGGAATTTCCCTCTCCCTGGCTCGGGATGAGAAAACATTTCTCCAAAATTTTTTTTTTTCTTCCTCTTTCCCTATTTTTTCCCTTTTTTTTTTTTTTTTTTTTTTTTATGTTTCCCTTGGGAGACCACAAGCAATCCAGGCCATATTTTGGGAAGCTCCAGGAAATTCCCGGTGACTCAGGATGGATGAGGAACATTTCAACCCCTCACTGCCAAATTTTCCACCCTCGGAGCCACAGGGCGTTGGAAATCCTGGGAAATTTAGGAAATTTTGGAAAGAAATAATAAATATTTGGTGCAACTTCCGGCACTAAAACCGGTCATGGACAGGTCTGGATGATCAGATCCCAGCTGGATTTTCAGGAAAATATGGATTTAGAGTTTTTCATGGATGGAGCCCTCCTTGGTTGCTCCGTTGTGTCCCGAGGAATAAAATATCCAAGGTAATATCCAAGAGGAAGAAGCTGTTTCTGGAGGAATCATCCAGATCTCAAGGAAATCTCGTTGTTCCTCTGTTTTTCCATCTTCGTGAGTCTCCACTGCCTTGGGAAAAAGCTCAGGAATATTTTATATTATATATTATTATTATTATTTTATAGTATAATAATACATACCAATACATTAATTGTATATAATAATATAATGTAATAATATTATAATATTATTTATTATACATAATATAATATATTATATATAATATACAATAATATAATAATGATATATAATAATAATACACTATAATAGCATTATAATATTTATTATATATAATATAATATATATTTAATATGTAATATAATATGATAGAGTATAATACACAATAATATACAATAATAAAATATATTTTATATATTATTATAATATAATTTGTATAATTATATATTAATATAATATAATATAATATAATATAATATTATATTATATTATATTATATTATATTATATTATATTATAATTAAATAATATTGGTTTATATTATTATTTTATATTATATAAATATTTTATATTTATGTTCTATATTCTATAATATTTTATCCCGTGGACATTCCCACTCTCAGGTGTTGGAAGGCACCTGGGGCACATGGAAAAGGGATCCGATCTCCCTGTGGATTCCTGGGAAGCAGATCCTGGATGGATCCAAACACATCCCAGGTGTAAAACTCCTTGTCTTTTCTTCCCAGGAAGTTCTGAATCCCTGTGTGAGGGCAGGATCCAATCCCAGACCTTGGATCAAATCCCTGCTGACCAGGAGAACCCTGGAATTCCAGGAGGGACTGGGATGGGAACAATCCAAGAGCTGGGATGCAAAGTTCTCCCAGCTGGGTGATTTCAGAGGAGCAGAGCCCCAGCTGAGGGTGAGGCAGGGACTGAGCCCTCCACGGGAAGTGCCACCACCTCAGGACCATCTGGAAATGAGGGGAACTGGAATTCCAGAGCCTGGCGCTTGGAATATTCCCACCTCTTGGATATTCCCACCTCCAAAATGAACTTTTCCAGCAGGTAGGAAAAGCAGAGCCAGTCCTGGCCACCAGTGTGTGACCTCAGGGTGACCAATTCCACCCAGGACACGGCAGAGAGCTCCACATTGTTGGAGTCCAGGAGATCCCCTTGGATGAGCTGGGACCCAAAAAAGGGAATTTGAGCCCTGGGCAGGGGGTGTGGAGCTGGTCCAGGGGGTTTGGAGACCTTGGCACAGCCCAGGAAAACACTGGGATTGATTTTAGTCCATGGGAGAAACTTCCAGCACAAGGAGAGGAATTGCGAATCACCAGGAAGTGAAAACAGCAGTTTAGTGCAGTAGAACATACAAAATTCAGTAGTTTTGGGGTTTTTAGAATAGAGGTAAATGGGGGACAAAATGGTGGGATTTGGGTGGTGCCTCGTGTCCCTCTCCTTCTCCCCCGTCCTCCATCCCCTGGGGTGGTGATGGCACAGGGCAGTGACAGTGGGTTGGGGCAGAGCAGAAATGACCCTTTGGGCATTGGTGTGAAATTGTAAATACCCCACACATAATTATCTGTATAAATGTGAGGTGACCCCATCAATGGTCAGTCCCCTCATGTCCCAGCCCTGCCCAGACCTCGGCTGGGAGCGGAGAAAACTCTGAGATATCAAACAACAAACAACACAAGAAACCAGAAAACAAGGCCTTGAAGACTCCACTCTTTGTACCAACACGACTCGGGGCTTTTAGAGGGCAAAGAACTTTAAACAACCTGAATTTGGGGTGAGAAAACCAACCTGAGACACATCTCCCTTTTTTCCTTTCTTTTCCTGCCCTTCCTTCTTTTTCTTTCCTCTATAAATAGAACTGGCTGCCTCTGTGCCAATAAAAACCAGGAAAATTTCAGGCTGTTCCCTGTAATTCCAAACCTGCCCAGGGCTGGGATTGTCCCAGTGGGGTCATGAACTCTTTTCCACACATCCCGGGCTTCTATTTTTAACCTGGAGCTGGCACCGGGACATTCCAATTGCTGTTCCAAGGGGAACATTGGGAACAAAAAATCACCTGAAACTTCAGTGCTGTCACACATTCCCAAAAAATCCAGGCTGAGGTGTGATCCTCAACCTGGAACAGGGAAAAGCAGGATGGGATCCAGAGGATTTAAGAATCATGGAATATGTTGGGTGAGAAGGGAATTAAAGATGATCCAGTTCAAATCACATCCATGGGCAGGGACAGGTCTCACTGTCCCAGGTGGATCCAACCTGGCCTTGGACATTCCCAGGGATCCAGGGGCAGCCCCAGCAAATGTGGGAATTCCATTCCCAGCAATTCCTGCCCAAGATCCCAGCCCAATGTCCCCTTTCCCAGTGGGATCCATTCCCTGTGTCCTGTCCCTGCAGCCCTTGGCCCCAGTCCCTCTCCAGCTCTCCTGGAGTTTTCCCCTTCAGGGACTCGGAGCATTCCCTGCACTTTTCCCTTCTCCAGGGGAACATTCCCACCTCTCCCAGCCTGGCTCCAGAGATGGGGACTCCACTCCTGCTCTGGGCAGCTGTGCCAGGCCTGGAGATCCCTTTCCATGAAGAAATTTCCCTCAATATCCGACCTAAACCTCCCCTGGCCCAACTCTCAGCCATTTCCTCTCCTCCTGTCCCTGTCCCTTGTCTGGGTCCATCCCGCCCGGAACAATCTGGAAATGGGAAACCAAAACGAGCAAACCTTTGTAGCTCTTCCAGCTCTATTCCACCAGGGAATGTTGTTCCCAAAACCCTTTTGGCCCAGAGGCTCGTGGCCACGGGGACTTCCCAAGATCCATGGGGAGGGCTGAACTTCCAACCAGGACAAAGCCCACGTGCCAAGGCACTAAAAGCAGCTTTGGAGGCATATTCCTTTCCTTTCCGGCCCCACGCCCAGCTTTGACTCATCCCAATCCATACCCATTCCCTGTTTTCCTCCAGGAGATGACTCCAAAGGCGGATTTCTGGGCCAACATCTGGAGCTCGGTGGCCACAAAAAAACCGGGACCTGCTGGAGCCGTCGTGTCCCAACATCTGGAGAGCTACTTAGTCTGAGGCCAGAGGCCTGGAAATGTTTTATTTTATCCAGAAAAAAAAGTGCCGGAATCTCCCTTGGGAATGAGGGGTATCTACAAGAACTTTCCTGGTTTTCTGGGGTTTTTTTTAGCAAATCCACGGAGCGGCAGTTGTGAATTCTTCCTTGGAATAGGAGAAACGTGAAGGCACAAAATGTGGAATGGGAGGAACATAAACTCATGGATTGGCCGGAATGTGGTTTATTCCCATTTATTCCCATTATTATTGGGATGAGGGGATGTGAGGAGGATGGAGAAGAAAAGAGGGAGGGATTTTCTGTAGGAAAAGTGTCCATGGGAAGGTTTGGATGGATGAAGAGATTTTCCTTCCCTTAACACCCATTGATCCGAGGGGAAGATTTTCCCTGGAATCTCCCTGAATCCCATGGTTTGGATCTCCTCAGCCACCAGCTCCCACCTGGGA
Organism: Zosterops lateralis; assembly: GCF_965231275.1. Lineage (NCBI taxonomy): Eukaryota > Metazoa > Chordata > Aves > Passeriformes > Zosteropidae > Zosterops > Zosterops lateralis. The sequence goes on from NC_139766.1 coordinate 1,683,931, forward strand.
GCACAAACCTCCCATCCCTGAAAACCTTCCCAAGGGAAACAACGGGATGAGATCCATCTTCGGGAATAATTTAGGAAATGGTGGTGCTCCTGCTTTGTCCTTTTTTCTCATCCTGGAAAGGATTTCATCCCTGAATCCCGGGATGTTCACGCCAGGAGTTGGACCCCAGTGATCCCCATGGATCACGTCCTTCCAGGATGTTCTGGGATTCCAGGATTCCGTAATTCCATGATAAGGAGGGGGGTGATCCAATTCCCTGTGCACGGCCAAGAAGCTGTGGGATACCTGAGGTGCCCTCATGGGAATGGCTGATGGAAGATCAATGGAAGATCAATCAATGGAAGATCCTGGGAATGGAAGATCAATCAGTGGAAGATCCTGGAAATAATTAATCAGCGGAAGATCCTGAAATGATGGAAGATCAACCAATGGAAGAACCTGGAAATGATCAGTCAATGGAAGATCCTGGAATGATGGAAGATTAATGGAAGATGAATCAATGGAAGATCCTGGAATGATGAAAGATCAATGGAAGATCAATCAGTGGAAGATCCTGGGAATGATCAATCAATGGAAGATCCTGGAATGATGAAAGATCGATGGAAGATCAATCAATGGAAGATCCTGGAAATAAACAATCAATGAAAGATCCTGGAATAATGGAAGATCAATGGAAGATCCTGGAATGATGGAAAATTAATGGAAGATCAATCAATGGAAGATCCTGGAATAATGGAAGATCAATGGAAGATCAATCAGTGGAAGATCCTGCGAATGATCAATCAATAGAAGATCCTGGAATGATGGAAAATCAATGGGAGATCCCGGAAATGATCAATCAGTGGAAGATCCTGGAATGATGGAAGATCAATCAGTGGAAGATCCTGGGAATGATCAATCAATGGAAGATCCTGGGAATGGAAGATCAATGGAAGATCAATCAATGGAAGATCCTGGGAATTATCAATCAATGGAAGATCCTGGAATGATGGAAAATTAATGGAAGATCAACCAATGGAAAAACCTGGAATGTTGGAAGATCAATCAATGGAATATCCTGGAAATGATCAATCAATGGAAGATCAACCAAAGGAATATCCTGGGAATGATCAATCAATGAAAGATCAATCAATGGAAGATCCCGGGAATTCTGGAAGGTGCAGAGCAGCGGATTGAGCCGATTTCCTGGAATTCCTCTTTTCCAGCCCTAACCCCAGTAACATTCCCAGAACGCTGCAACACCACCCAAAGGCACTTCCAGCAGCTCTTCCAGGGACCAACTCCCACAATATTCCAGGTGGGATTCCCAACTTTGCCAATCATGTCAAACCCTCCACGTGCCTCAGTTTACCATCTCTAAACAGGAGACATAAACTCAGGATTTGAGATTTTTTTTTGGGATTTGGTGGTGGCAGCAGCCAGGACGAGGGAAGTTCTTTCCATGGAAGCAGAAGGAAAATTCCTTGCAGTTTCCAGAAACATCTCCAGCGTCCCTTTCATGCCACTTCCCGGGGAGGAATCCTGGGAATGCTCAACAGTTTGGATACCAGACCTTGGAAAAAGGAGCAGGGAAAGGTGGCAGCTTTCCCTCCTTTATTCCTGGCATTCCTGACCTCGGCTCTGCTCCGATGAGTCACCGGAGTGACTCACGGGCAGTGCTTCATCCATGGCATTTTCCTCCCTTTTCCCGGGATTTGTGCCACGAACTCCTCCAGGCTCCCTGGAGTTGGTTTCAGTTTTACTGAGAGGAGGGAAGGATTCATCAAAAAAATTCCACCGATTTTTGGGATCCTGGGAGCTGTCTGAAGGGAATTCTGAGGTGATTTTGTGGATCCCTCCTGTCCAGGTGCTTCCCTTCCAAAAATTCCACTGATTTTCGGGATCCTGGGAGCTGTCTGACAGGAATTCTGAGGTGATTTTGTGGATCCCTCCTGTCCAGGTGCTTCCCTTCCAAAAATTCCACCGATTTTCGGGATCCTGGGAGCTGTCTGAAGGCAATTCCATTCATCAATTTTGTGGATCCCTCCTGTCCAGGTGCTTCTTTTCCTTTTTTTCCTCTGGTTCCTTGTCCCTCAGATCTCCAACCCCATGGATTTTGCTCCAATAAAATCAGAACTTCTTGGTTTCCTTGGATCCCTCCGGGACACTTTGGAGCAGGTGATGAGGGCTCGGAGCTCATTCCCGGAGTTCTGGAAAAGGCAGCGTGGATGAAGGGCTGGAATTACACGAGCGTCCCAAATTCCGGGTTTAAAAAGGGATTTCTGCTTTGTCTTATCTTTAGGGAAAAGGGATTGTCCCTCTGTGGTGGCCACACCTGGAATTCCGTGTCCAGGTCTGAGCCTCTCAATTCAGGAAGGATGTGGAAGGGCTGGAGAATTCCTGAGGGAGCTGGGAAAGGGAATGGAGAATTCCTGAGGGAGCTGGGAAAGGGAATGGAGAATTCCTGAGGGAGATGGGAAAGGGAATGGAGAATTCCTGAGGGAGATGGGAAAGGGAATGGAGAATTCCTGAGGGAGATGGGAAAGGGAATGGAGAATTCCTGAGCAAAGTCCAGTGAGATTTTTTTCCCATTTTTTCTATTTTTCCCATTTTTTAACATTAAACATTAATTTAAATGTTAAACCATTCAGAAAAGTACTTCAAATATTGATAAAAATCTAACTTTTATTTGAGTTTAGCAATCCTTCCAGTATTTTGCTCAGATAATTAAGAACCATCACCCATCCTTCAAAAAAAAAATCGATCGATCTTGGTCCAACCTGAGAAAAATATTCGAAAACCACAAATATACAAATGAACTCAAACCCCGATATTTACCACTCACAGTATTCCAAAGGTGCTACAATTGTGGAAAATGGGAATCTGAAAATAACAGATGGCTTGAAAAATACATAAAATTTATTTTTCAATTTTAATTTGGGAAGATACACACAGAATCACGTTCCTCTTCTCTCCTTCTTGCAGGGCAAATAAAGAAGTAAATAAATATAATTTTCCCGCTGGGAGTGTGTGGTCAATCTCATCCCCACTTCATCCCAGAAATCCTGGTTTTCCAAGCCCTTGTGCACCGGAATTCCCAGCTCTGGACCTCCCTGCTCCCATCTGAGCCCAAGGATTTTTTTAGGATGACCCAAACCACTTCAAGGACGGGGGTTTTTTGTGGTTCTCCGGCCACTTTCCTTCTCTGAAGTTGCCTCATGACAAGTGTGGGATTCACTGCCTCCCTTCCCATGAAAAGTGTGGGATTCACTGCCTCCCTTCCCATGAAAAGTGTGGGATTCACTGCCTCCCTTCCCATGAAAAGTGTGGGATTCACTGCCTCCCTTCCAATGAAAAGTGTGGGATTCACTGCCTCCCTTCCCATGAAAAGTATGGGATTCACTGCCTCCCTTCCCATAAAAACTGTGGGATTCACTGCTCGGGTTGGGAAATGCTGGAGGAGGAGGGTCTGGTTGGGAGAGGAAACTCCCAATCCATTTTTTTTCCCGGTGGTTTGGAGAACGGATCCGTTGGATCCCAGCCATGGGTTTGTTGAGCAACCCTGGGTGAGTGACAGAGACAAAAATTCTCCGGAGAAATGAGGTTTTCCTGAGCTCCACGGAGGTCCTGCAGCCCAGCTGTGGGAGTGGAGCTGGAAATTTGGGATTTGTGGGATTGGGGAGGGGAAGGAGACTCATCCCTGGGCGGACCACAGCGGTCAGGCCCTGAACTCGGGAATCTCAATCCCAAAATCTTTGCCCTGGGCATGACCTTGACTCATCCCTGGTGGTTTCCTGGAGGGATGGGGACGACTCAGATCCCAGTGTCTGGAATTCTGACAGGGCTCCCACCGAGGGGTTTCTGCAGAAATGGGGGTGTCGCAAGTCCCGGGAGAAGCTCCAAATCTTGGGGGAAAGCTGGAAGGTGGGATGGGGAAATCCAGATGGATCAATCAGGTTGGAGGATCGGCTTGGGCAGTGTCCACACCCTGTGTCTGGTGTGGATTAGAAAGGAACACCTGGAATTTTTCCCTTAAAAAAGAAATCAGGAATAACTGCTTTTCTTCCAAAGAGAGCCTGGACAGCCATGGACCAAGACTTGGGAGTGATGCAGGAGAGGAATGGAAAATCATGGAACGGTTTGGGTGGGAAGGGATCTTTGGGATCATCTGTTTCACCCTGACACCTCCCACTGTCCCAGGTGGATCCAACCTGGCCTTGGGCACTGCCCATTTTGAATCCCTTTTTCCTGGCTTTCCTAAGGTCTCCAAACAGCTCCAGTCTGAACCTTAATTCCAGTTGTGCTTCCTCCTAAACCAAATTCAATGGAATCACAGTATATGGAGAGATGTACAAAAGATTATTTGAGTTCATGGAATCATAGAATGGTTTGAGGGGGAAGGAACCTTAAATCCCATCCCATTCCCATCCCATCCATGGAAGGGACACCTCCCACCATCCCAGGTGGACCCAGCCTGGCCTTGGACATTCCCAGGGATCCAGGGGCAGCCCCAGCAAATGTGGGAATTCCATTCCCAGCAATTCCTGCCCAAGATCCCAGCCCAATGTCCCCTTTCCCAGTGGGATCCATTCCCTGTGTCCTGTCCCTGCAGCCCTTGGCCCCAGTCCCTCTCCAGCTCTCCTGGAGTTTTCCCCTTCAGGGACTCGGAGCATTCCCTGCACTTTTCCCTTCTCCAGGGGAACATTCCCAGCTCATTCCCCAAAACACCAAGGATTCATCACCAAAAAACTCCTGGAACTTCCTGTTGCTTTCCCTTCACATTCCCACATGCTCCAAAAATCCATATTTATTCTCTCCCATGATAAGAAAAACACTCCTGAGCAATAAAAATTGGGAATAACATCCCTGAAGGAGATTCTTTGGTTCTTCTCCCAAAAAAGTCCTTCTTCCAAAAACCCCGCCCATTTCCATGGATGGGAACAACGATCCCAAGTCAAGATTTCCAACGCTGGGGGGTTTTTTTTGGAGTCAGAAATTCCGGTCCGAGGCAAGAACGAAGGAAAGAATTTTGTTTTCTTAACCCCGACAAAAAAAAAAAAAAAAAAAAAAAAAAAAAAAAAAAAAAAAGCAAATTTCCAAATGCCAAAATTTCCCGGGAATTAGAAATCCTGAAATTTGGCTGGTATCGCTTCCGAGCCTGGTAACTGCAGTTGTGCCAAAATTTGGGAATAAATAGGATTTTTCCAGGCTGACTCACCCTAAATAAAGGAACCACTGTGTTTGAGCCAAAAGTGAGGAGATTTGCCCTTTCCTGATAAATTATTGAGGAATTTTACCTGGGAGCAATTGGATTTTCCAGCCCTTTCCCCCCAAAATTTCCCTTTTTTTTTTTTTTTTTTATTCTCACCTCCTAATGAGGTATTAATGAGCTGCCGGTGGTTTCTTTAATTAAGGGCAAAAACCATTAATGGGATGTGAAATCTTTACCCGGATCCAGGTTTTTTAATAAAAAGAGGGATGTGTTAGAGGATAAATCATTCCTGAAAATTTCCAGCTCGGAGCAGTTATTCCAACGCCAACTGTTTGTGGCCATGGGACGGTGCTGGAGTTAATTTATGTTAATTTATGCACAAAATTAAAATTGGAGAAGCCTGGGTGGATTTTTTTGGGGGGGTTAATCAGCAGAAAATTCCACTTCTTTTCCTCATAATTTTGAGCCATTTTTCCTCTTTCCTGAGGAGAAAAATGGATGACAGGAAAAGAGATACAGATTGAAATTCCTCACCCGGATTTTTTCACGCGTTTCAACCGGAATTTTGTTTCCAAGTTTCCGATTTCACCCTTTCGTCCTTCAGATCTCCTAAAATTCCTGATTTTCTGTTTTCCCAGAGAATCATCAACAAGTTGGGAGCCCCGTTAAATGGTTCATCCACAAATGGAATTTTTTGGAAGTGCAGAATGGGAAAAAAAATCCGCCCTTGGAACGCGGTTTGAGTTCGAATCTGGCTCCGAACTCGGAGCCGGGAATGTGAGAGCAGAAATTCCAGGATCATTTCCCAACCTGGATTATTGGAGCTAAAAATCAAAAATATCCATTTTGGTCACCAAAATATATCCTGGAATTCCGTGGGTATTCCCAAATATCCACTCTGCCAACTCCTTCTTTATCCGGCCAAAATTCCGCATATACAAATAAATGCCGATAATTAGGATGATTCCCAAAAAGATAAATGTTGGGATGTGCCAAAATCCCAAAGTTTTCTGCTTTAATCCTTTAATTGGAAGCTCCAATCCTCTCTCATTCCCAGAAAAAAACTTTTCACAAATGGGGAATCCTGGAAAAATCCGTGAAATTTGTGGATAGACAGAAGGAAATAAAGATTTATTTTTTTTTTTTTTTCCCCATGATTTTGGATTGAGGTTGATTTTCCACCTTTTTAAACCCATCCTTAACTCACCTTTTCCCAGTTTTCCCAGATCTCCACCCTTAAATCCCTCCAGGGATGGAGCATCCAAATCCCCTCTGGAAAACCTGATCCAAAGGGACGGAGCGAGGTCGTTCCCATCCTTTTCAGTTGGTATTTATGATAATTCCTGAAAAAAAAATCCCCAACCAACAGGATTTTTTTTTTCCCCTGATTTCCAGCCCTTGGCACAGAGATTGGAGCGGAATTCCCATTTTCCTGCTGGAATCAAACAGGGATTTGATTCCCCTTTGGTTTCCTCATGGAAAATCCGGTTTATAAATAACTGGATAATTCAGGGGAATCGTTGCCTGGCCCAAGAAAATCTGGTTTATAAATAACTGGATAATTCAGGGAATCATTGCCTGGCCCAAGAAATTTGGGATCCGGATTAATCCTGCCCATCCCAGAGGGAAAAAAAAAAAAATCTGCTGAACCAATAGAGGCTTTGTGAGGTTTTATTTTTAGGGATATTACCCTGATTTTTTTTTTAATGATTTCACTTCTCTTCCCTCTAAAAAAAAAACCAGGAGTGGCAGAGCTGACCTTTAACAGGCTGTAAAATGATCCCTTTTCCCATTTTTCTCTTGGAGCCAAACGGCTCCGGGAGCCAAGGATGACCCAATCCCGGAAAAAACTTTTGAACTTTTTAAACCCGACCTGTTGATAAGGAATTTCTGGGAGGGGGTGGGTGGGAATAAAGGAAGGACACGAGTCGGTGCTAAACTCCGAAATTGGAATATAAAACATGAAAATAAAGGGGGGAAAAAAATCCGCCTGGAGGAGCCACAGGGAAAAGGGTGGGATCCAAGATCCATAAAAATGTGGTTTTCCAGGGGAGGCAGCTAAATATAAAAAAAAACCCTACGGAGAACTATAAATTCCTAATAAATGGGATTGAACTACTGGAGGGAAATCAGGCTTGGGGGGAAAAAGGGCAGGGAAGATGGGAATGAGCTGAGAGAAGGGCTCACAGAGCTTTGGGATGTGGATTTGGGATTATTCCGGAGATGGGTTTGGGCTCGGGATCGGGATTTGGGGAATGTTTGGATTGAAGGTGTTCCCGTGGCTCCCGGAGGGAATCCCACAGATCCCAAGGGATAACCAGGAATAATTATAGACCCCAAGGGATCACCAGGAATAATTATAGATCCCAAGGGATAACCAGGAATAATTATAGATCCCAAGGGATAACCAGGAATAATTATAGATCCCAAAGGATAACCAGGAATAATTATAGATCCCAAGGGATAACCAGGAATAATTATAGATCCCAAAGGATAACCAGGAATAATTATAGATCCCAAGGGATAACCAGGAATAATTATAGATCCCAAGAGATAACCAGGAATAATTATAGATCCCAAAGGATAACCAGGAATAATTATAGATCCCAAAGGGTAACCAGGAATAATTATAGATCCCAAAGGATAACCAGGAATAATTATAGATCCCAAAGGATAACCAGGAATAATTTCCTCCAGAATGGTCACGAACCCACTGGAACCTGGAATTCCACTGGGACCCAGAATAGGGATTTGGGACCAGCTCCAAATGGAATTTCTGACTTTTCCCAGTCGAGATGGGCTGGGAAATGAATCACTGAAATCCTTGGAATTCAGTTTGGGATTCTCCCTGTTCCTGTTTTTAGGATGAACCACAGCGCCTCTGGTTCTCCCAGTGATCCTGGGCTCGGGATTTACGGAATTTATCAGCACAACAGACAGAGAATTCCCCAAATTCCAAGTTTTTCCCGTATCCCAGATGAATTCCAGATCCATAATTCCTGCGGCCTCTTTATTTTTTCCCCCCAATTATTTGGAGTGTTTTCCAGAGATGGGAGTGATTATTTGCCTTTTTGGGTTAATCCCACACTTCCTAGAATTCCAGAATCTTGGAATAGTTTGGAAAGGACCTTAAGGATCATCCCATTCCATGGGCACGGACACCTCCCGTTATCCCAACTTTGCCTTGGAAAATTCCAGTAAAATTTGCAGGAATTAGGAGGGGAAAAATCCTGTTTCCAGAGGGGCTGGAGAACTGACATGGAAAAATGAGATGGAATCAGTGGGATCTTCACTTTGGAATCCCGGAAGGTTTGGAATCCCGGAGTCAGGAAGGAGGATGGGGCCTCTCCATTGTTTTTCCTTCCAAACACCAAAGCCAAGGAAAACGAGCAGGGAATACACATGGAATTGCAGGAATACACAAGGAATAAACATGGAAATTGCAGGAATATGTGTGGAAATTTCCGGAATAAACATGGAAATTGCAGGAATAGACATGGAAATTGCTGGAATAGCCATGGAATTTGCAGGAATAAACATGGAAATTGCTGGAATACGTGTGGAAATTACAGGAATAAACATGGAAATTGTTGGAATAAACATGGAAATTGCTGGAATACGTGTGGAAATTACAGGAATAAACATGGAAATTGTTGGAATACGTGTGGAAATTGCAGGAATACACATGGGAATTGCAGGAATAGCCATGGAATCGCAGGAATAAACATGGAAATTGCAGGAATAAACATGGAAATTGCTGGAATACGTGTGGAAATTGAAGGAATAAACATGGGAATTGCAGGAATAAACAGGGAAATTGTTGGAATATGTGTGGAAATTGCAGGAATATGCATGGAAATTGCTGGAACATGCGTGGGAATTGCAGGAATAAACATGGGAATTGCAGGAATAGCCGTGGGAATTGCAGGAATACACGTGGGAATTGCAGGAATACGTGTGGAAATTACAGGAATAAACATGGAATTGCAGGAATAGCCATGGAAATTGCAGGAATATGTGTGGAAATTGTTGGAATACGTGTGGAAATTGCAGGAATACACATGGGAATTGCAGGAATAAACATGGAAATTGCAGGAATATGTGTGGAAATTTCAGGAATATGTGTGGAAATTTCAGGAATAGCCATGGGAATTGCAGGAATAATCAGGGAAATTGCAGGAATAAACATGTGGAAATTTCAGGAATAGCCATGGAAATTTCAGGAATAGCCATGGGAATTGCAGGAATAAACATGGGAATTGCAGGAATATACATGGGAATTGTTGGAATATGTGTGGAAATTGCAGGAATATACATGGGAATTGCAGGAATAAACATGGGAATTGCAGGAATACGTGTGGAAATTGAAGGAATAAACATGGGAATTGCAGGAATAAACAGGGAAATTGTTGGAATATGTGTGGAAATTGCAGGAATACACATGGGAATTGCAGGAATAAACATGGAAATTACAGGAATAAACATGGAATTGCAGGAATAAACCTGGGAATTGCAGGAATACGTGTGGAAATTACAGGAATAAACATGGAATTGCAGGAATAGCCATGGAAATTGCAGGAATATGTGTGGAAATTGTTGGAATACGTGTGGAAATTGAAGGAATAAACATGGGAATTGCAGGAATAAACAGGGAATTTGTTGGAATATGTGTGGAAATTGCAGGAATACGCATGGAAACTGCTGGAATATGCGTGGGAATTGCAGGAATAAACATGGGAATTGCAGGAATAGCCGTGGGAATTGCAGGAATAAACCTGGGAATTGCAGGAATACGTGTGGAAATTACAGGAATAAACATGGAATTGCAGGAATAGCCATGGAAATTGCAGGAATATGTGTGGAAATTGTTGGAATACGTGTGGAAATTGCAGGAATACACATGGGAATTGCAGGAATAAACATGGAAATTGCAGGAATATGTGTGGAAATTTCAGGAATATACATGAGAATTGTTGGAATATGTGTGGAAATTTCAGGAATAGCCATGGAAATTGCAGGAATAATCAGGGAAATTGCAGGAATACATGTGGAAATTTCAGGAATAGCCATGAGAATTGCAGGAATACACATGGGAATTGCAGGAATAATCAGGGAAATTGCAGGAATACATGTGGAAATTTCAGGAATAAACATGAGAATTGTAGGAATACACATGGAATTGCAGGAATAGCCATGGAATTTGCAGGAATAAACATGGAAATTGCTGGAATACATGTGGAAATTGCAGGAATAAACATGGAAATTGCAGGAATACGTGTGGAAATTTCAGGAATATACATGGGAATTGCAGGAATAAACATGGGAATTGCAGGAATATACATGGGAATTGTTGGAATATGTGTGGAAATTGCAGGAATACACATGGGAATTTCAGGAATACACATGGAAATTGCAGGAATAGCCATGGAATCGCAGGAATAAACATGGAATTGCAGGAATAAGCATGGAAATTGTTGGAATATGTGTGGAAATTGCAGAAATACACATGGAAATTGCAGGAATAAACAGGGAATTTGTTGGAATATGTGTGGAAATTGCAGGAATACGCATGGAAATTGCTGGAATATGCGTGGGAATTGCAGGAATAAACATGGGAATTGCAGGAATAAACCTGGGAATTGCAGGAATAAACCTGGGAATTGCAGGAATACGTGTGGAAATTACAGGAATAAACATGGAATTGCAGGAATAGCCATGGAAATTGCAGGAATACGCATGGAAATTGCAGGAATAGCCGTGGGAATTTCAGGAATATCCCCGGAAATTGCCAGAATATCCACTGGAAAAGCTGAGGTGAAGCAGAGAGTTCAGCCAAGGAGCTGAGGGCAGCCTCATCCCACTGCTGGAAATTTCATCCATGAAGATCCTTCCCAAAGCAGCGCGCTCGGCTTTTCTGGGATTGTCACGGCGAAATCCTGAATTTTGGGATAATCCAAGCACATCCTGCACTTCCAGAGCATTCCAGGTCCGACGTGACCTCTGAGATGGGAGTTTGAACTTCTCCAAACATTTCCTGGCTCGGTGATTTTTTTGAGAATTCCGGTTCCTGCCGGTGACTCAACAAACCCTTTCCAGCCCTTCCTGGTTGTCTGGGAATGCTGGGATTTGATGGGGTGGAAATCCCATGGATTTGTTCCGGGACACCCAAACAAACCTGGAATTATTTGGGGCCCAAAAATTTCCCTGCGAATCACCCCCAAATTTATTCATTCTTCTAAAAATGGAGCCGTTTCATCTGGGACTTGATGAGAATATTTTTCAAGCTGGAAAATAGAAGTTCACACAGCCCATGGATGAGGTGTCCTTTCCCTTCCCTTCCCCTTCCCAGAACTTCCTGGAATTTCCTGGAACTTCCCTTTCCCTTTCCCTTTCCCTTTCCCTTTCCCTTTCCCTTTCCCTTCCTTTTCCCTTCCCAGAACTTCCTGGAATTTCCTGGGAGTTCCCTTCCCTTCCCTTCCCTTCCCTTCCCTTCCCTTCCCTTCCCTTCCCTTCCCTTCCCTTCCCTTCCCTTCCCTTCCCTTCCCTTCCCTTCCCTTTCCCTTTCCCTTTCCCTTTCCCTTTCCCTTTTCCCTTTCCCTTTCCCTTTCCCTTTCCCTTCTGGAATTCCACAGCTGTTGATAAAATCCATTCCCCCTCCAGCATCCCAACCACACTTCCCTACGGATAAAACTCCGTGCTGGGAATCTCATGGCTTTAATTCCATCTCAAACCCTTCCCTTGGAATTCCATGTGCTTTCCAAGCTTCCGAGTCCCCTTTTCCCATCCTTTAGCCTCTTCCCTTGGAATTCCATGTGCTTTCCAAGCTTCCGAGTCCCCTTTTCCCATCCTTTAGCCTCTTCCCTTGGAATTCCATGTGCTTTCCAAACTTCCGAGTCCTTTTTTCCCATCCTTTAACCTCTGGAAACGTTCCCTTGTTGGTTTTCCAGCATTTTGACTCCTCTTTTCCCTTTAACCTCTTCCCTTGGAATTCCATGTGCTTTCCAAACTTCCGAGTCCTTTTTTCCCATCCTTTAACCTCTGGAAACGTTCCCTTGTTGGTTTTCCAGCATTTTGACTCCTCTTTTCCCTTTAACCTCTTCCCTTGGAATTCCATGTGCTTTCCAAGCTTCCGAGTCTCCTTTTCCCATCCTTTAGCCTCTTCCCTTGGAATTCCATGTGCTTTCCAAACTTCCGAGTCCTTTTTTCCCATCCTTTAACCTCTGGAAACGTTCCCTTGTTGGTTTTCCAGCATTTTGACTCCTCTTTTCCCTTTAACCTCTTCCCTTGGAATTCCATGAGCTTTCCAAGCTTCCGAGTCCCTTTTTTCCTGTCCTTTAACCTCTGGAAACGTTCCCTTGTTGGTTTTCCAGCGTTTCGACTCCTCTTTTCCCTTCGGCTCCTGGCTCAGCCCTGATCCCTGAAGGATTTTCGGGATCCAGACGGGATTTGGATCTTTGTTTTCCTTCTCTCCCATTTTCCCAGCTCTGGGTTCAACAATCCCTTCAGCCGAGGCCGGCTGAGAATTCCTGGCTCCTCTTCCCGGTGTTTTCCGAGGCCGGATCAGGGAGCTCATTAACAGGGAGAGGCTCCACCAGCCAAGAATTAATTAAGGAAAGAAAGAATAATTGGGATTTTTACGCAAACGAGGCCGGGAAGAAAGCGGGAACGGCGGGGCCGGCACGTCCCAACTCCAGGATTTTGTAGGGAATCTTTGTTGATGGTGACGATCCCAAAACTTGGATGTTCCCGAGGACAAATGTCCGGGAACGGTCGGTGACGTCACCGTCAGCCCTGGCCTGGTTGTCACCTCTTGTCCCCGAGTGGCAGCAAAATAAAAAAAAACAAACTCAGGATGGGCCAGGCCAGGAAAAGTCTTATGGAAGTTGTTTCGTATTCCCAAGTTTTCCAAAGGAAAAATTCCCATTTGTGCTGTTTTTCCAAAAGTTGGATGGGATATTAAAAAAAAAAAAAATGGGGATTGGCTCGTTCAGGATGTGCTGGGGATGTTATTTGGGGTCAGCTTGGAAAATGTTGTGGGATTTTTTATGAATTTTTTATTTTTAATAAAAATTTTAAATACAACTTAAATAAAATTTAAATATAATTTTAAATGAAACTTAAATAAAACATAGGCATAACTAATTTATAACTATAAATTATAACTAAGATTATAATTTAAATAGAATTTTATTGTAATCTCAAATATAATTTAATATTAATATATTAATGTTAATTTTAATGTTTATAATTAAAATTATATTAATATAGCTTTAATATATTTTAGTATGATTTTCAATATAATTTTGCATTTTAATGAATTTTTGTATCATTCTAAATATAATTTTTTTAAAAAGTTGAAATGAAAATTCAAATATATTTTAATATATCCTTATACAATTTTTAATTCTAATTATAATTTATATTATAATTGAAAATGCTATTTAAATTATGAATTAAATATAATTTTGAATGTATTTTAAATATATTCTCAAATATATTTTCATATATTTAAAATTTTTGAAATATATTTTTAAAAATACCATTTGAATATATTTTTACGTATTATTTTCAAATATTATTATAAATGTAATTTAAAAATACAATTGAAATATGGTTCTTAATGTATTTTCCATATAATGCTGATATAATTTTCAGTATATTTTATATAATTTAAAATACACTTTTCTATATAACTTTAAAGTAGATTTTGAATACAATTCTAAATGTAACTTAAAATATAATTTAAACATCATTCCTAATGTATTTGCAATATGATTTTGACATAATTTTCAATATAATTTATATAACAAAATATAATTTGAAATATAATTTTAAAAATATTTTGGAATATATTTGAAATATCATTTTAAGACACATTTTAGATACGATTCTTAACGTATTTTAATCTATTTTAAAATATATGTAATTTTAAATAGAATTATAAAATATTTTTTAAGCATAATATTCAATATATTCTATATAATTCAATATCATCTATATAATTCAAAACATAATTTTTAATAAAATAATATTTATGAAGAGCAACACATTTTTTCCAGACTAAACCAACCCCTCCATCTCTCCTTGGATTTTTGCTACCCACAGAAACCCTTGGCCTGCCCAAAAATTCCAATTTTTTTTGGACACAGAGCACAAGAACAACTGAGGAAAAATTCCTCCTGCATAATTAACACTCATTAATCCCGATATAAATTGATTTTTTTTCCTTGTGTGAATAAAATATGGTTTTTTCCTATAGAAAACCTATTCCATCCTGATTTTATCCAGCTCCTTCTCCTGGAATTCCATCATTCCCAATGGATGAACCCATCGCAATTCCCATTTTTAGTGTTTTTTCCCTCTCGGATTTCCAGCTGTTCTTGCTCCTCCCGTGTTTAAGGTCACCCAAATTTTCCTGTTTATTTATGGACAAGACCAGATAATTTTCAGCCTTTGGAAAATGGGATAATCTTGGATCCCACTCTCTCCATCTAAAGAAAAGTCAGGAGTGGAGCAGGATTTTCCTCCCCTCCTTTGGAAATGTCTGGAATTTCCTGGAGAAGGGACAAAGGTGAGGGGCAGCTCAGCTCCAGTGCAGAAATTCCCTGTTCCAAATTCGGGTCAGAGCAGGGCAGGACTAATTCCAAAAGTCCCTCTGGGCCATTGGAAAAGAGGAAATTTGGGCAGGAATTGCTGCCTGGGAGGGTGGGGAGGGGCTGGGCTGGAATTCCCACATTTGCTGGGGCTGCCCCTGGATCCCTGGGAATGTCCAAGGCCAGGCTGGATCCACCTGGGACAGCGGGCAGTGCCCATGGATGGGGTGGGAACGGGATGGGATTTAAAGTCTTTTCCAAACCAAACCATTCCAGAATCCTGGAGTTCTTTTGCTCTGGGAGAGCTGGGAATGTTCCCCTGGAGAAGGGAAAAGTGCAGGGAATGCTGCGAGTCCCTGAAGGGGAAAACTCCAGGAGAGCTGGAGAGGGACTGGGGCCAAGGGCTGCAGGGACAGGACACAGGGAATGGATCCCACTGGGAAAGGGGACATTGGGCTGGGATCTTGGGCAGGAATTGCTGGGAATGGAATTCCCACATTTGCTGGGGCTGCCCCTGGATCCCTGGGAATGCCCAAGGCCAGGTTGGATCCACCCGGAATGGTGGGAGATGTTGAGATTGGAATTAGATCACCTTTCAGGTCCCTTCCCACCCAAACCATTCCATGATTCCAGGATTTCCAGCCTTTAGGACCCACTGCTGGGATCCTGGATCATTCTGAGAGCTCCTCTGGCATTTGGGATTCTCCATTTCCAGGTGAAGAGCCTGAAGTTTCCCCTTGGGAATCTCTGAGGCATCAAAATTCCCACCCCAGCAGGTCTCCCTTGGTTCATCTCCCAAAATTCCCCCCCCACAAAGCAACCCAATAATTTCAAAGCCTTCAAATTTATTTTTTTTTTCTCTCCAGTAAAATATTTTTTGGAACAGAAAAGGATATTTTTTAAAAAAAAAATTAAATGTAAAAATTTTAAAAAAACAAATCCTTTTAAAATAAAACTGTAGGATTTTCTGATCAAATTGGAATTTGGAACTTCAAAAAAACCTCTTCTTACTCAGGTGGTTGTTAAAACACAAATCTGGAAAAGTCCAAGAATTCCGAGAAGTTCCACATCCCATGGAATTCCTGCTGGATGTGCTGCACATTTTCTGGAATTTAGTGAAAACAAACCCTAAATAAATTCAGTGGAAGCAGAGCGTCATTCCCAGATCTCTCCGAGAAGGAATCATTGATCCTTAAAAAATTTCATCCCGATCCAGCCAATTTCCCCCATTTCCAGCGATTTTTTTACCTTTCATTTCTCCCGTCCATCCCAATCCAGGTGGTGCCGGAATTTTGATTTTTTTGTTTGGTTGTTGTTTTTTTGGTGGTTTTTTGTTTTTTTTTTTGGTGGCTTTGAGCAACGAAATTCTGGAATTTGGGGCTCCTCCAGCTCAGCCAGAGGTGATGGATGGAGGGATGGATGGATGGATGGATGGATGGATGGATGGATGGAGGGATGGATGGATGGATGGATGGATGGATGGATGGATGGATGGATGGATGGATGGAGGGATGGATGGATGGAGGGATGGATGGATGGAGGGATGGATGGATGGATGGATGGATGGATGGATGGATGGAGGGATGGATGGATGGATGGATGGATGGATGGAGGGATGGATGGATGGATGGATGGAGGGATGGATGGATGGATGGAGGGATGGATGGATGGATGGATGGATGGATGGATGGATGGATGGATGGAGGGAGGGATGGATGGATGGATGGATGGATGGATGGATGGATGGATGGATGGATGGAGGATTCCAAAGGTTGGACACGTGGCCGGAGCTCGGTGGTTCCAAAATCTCAGCCAAGGACGTGTCCGACATTCCCGGGCTGGGAATGACCCTGCCAGGGGACGTGGGAAGCAGGAACTGACTCCAGATAAGGCCCTGTTACCTTTTCCCGCTGTTTTCTTGGAACAGAGAGATCCATATATTCCGAACTCTTGACTTATCCCACTCCTTCCCGAGTTTTTTGGGTTTTTTTCCGACCACAAGGCTTCCCTCGGTTCTGGGTTTGGTTTCTCCCTATCCATCTTTTTTTTTATATATATATATAATTTTTTTTTCTTTTCTTTTTAAATTTTACTATTTTTCCATTTTAACTTTCACCCTTCTTTGCTCCTCTCTCATTCTCTTCCTCCTGAGGGACGGAAAAAAGAATTTAAAAAAAAAAAAAAAAAAAAAAAAGGGAATTTAAATTCCAAAACCGCTCGCGGATGTCAAAGAGGCGGGAGCGGCTCCAAAGCTGATTTTTTGGGGAGTTCATCCAGAGGTCAAAGACGTTGGCAGCAGGACAAGGAAGAGGAAAAATCCTACCCGGGCCCTGCTGTGTCATGGCCATCCCACTTGGCCGGAGCGGGATGGGACGGGAGAGGGGCAGGAATGTGGATTTCCGAAGCCTCGGGATAAAAAATAAAAAACAAAAACGCCGCCTTGGCTTTGGAAACCGGAGTTTTGGGGTGGCCCGGGAGGAGAGGGAACGGGAAGGGCAGCCAGGAAGGGTGGGAAGGAGGGAATTCCACATGGATGAAGTGGATGTGGCTGTTCCAGGGGAAACAGGGAAAAGGAAAAAGGGAAAAGTGGGATGGAGATATTTAGAGATGGGTGACAAGGTGGAAATGACACCTTGGGAATGAGTCTCTGATAGGGAGGAAAATGTGGAGATCCAAGGAATTTCCATGTCTGCTCCTCCTTCACAAAGCAAAAACTGGGATGTTCCCGGTTTCCCTCAGCTCATCCATGGATTGATGAGGTGCAGGTCAGCAAAGAGAGGAGCAGAAAACATGGAGAGAATCCGGGAAAAGCTCGTGGAAGGGTGGAGATTCTCACTGGGAAGAAGCGTCCAGGAAATGGTGGAATTGTGGAATGGTTTGGGATGGAAGGGAATTTAAATCCCATCTCATTCCAACCCCGACACCTCCCGCTGGATGCAGCGGCTGTGGCTGTTCCAGGGGAAACAGGGAAAAGGGAAAAGTGGGATGGAGGGAACATCGGGATCAGGAGATGAGGGACAAGGTGGAAGGGAACGAGTCCCTGAGAGGCAGGAAAATGTGGAGAACCAAGGAATTTCCATGCCTGTTCCTCCACAGGGCAAAAACTGGGATGTTCCTGGTTTCCATCAGCTCATCCATGGATTGATGAGGTGCAGGTCAGCAAAGAGAGGAGCAGAAAACATGGAGAGAATCCGGGAAAAGCCTGTGGAAAGGTGGAGATTCTCACTGGGAAGAAGTGTCTAGGAAATGGTGGAATTGTGGAATGGTTTGGGATGGAAGGGAATTTAAATCCCATCTCATTCCAACCCCGACACCTCCCGCTGGATGCAGCGGCTGTGGCTGTTCCAGGGGAAACAGGGAAAAGGGAAAAGTGGGATGGAGGGAACGTCGGGATCAGGAGATGGGTGACAAGGTGGAAGAGAACGAGTCCCTGAGAGGCAGGAAAATGTGGAGATCCAAGGAATTTCCATGCCTGTTCCTCCACAGGGCAAAAACTGGGATATTCCCAGATTCCATCAGCTCATCCATGGATTGATGAGGTGCAGATCAGCAAGGAGATTGGTTCCCTCTCCGAGTAGCAGAAAACATGGAGAGAATCCGGGAAAAGCCCGTGGAAAGGTGGAGATTCTCACTGGGAAGAAGCGTCCAGGAAATGGTGGAATTGTGGAATGGTTTGGGATGGAAGGGAATTTAAATCCCATCTCGTTCCAACCCCGACACCTCCCGCTGGTCCAGGAGGAGCCTGTCCTCGGACTCTCCCATGCCTCTGCTACTGGTTGGTCCCGTATCCAAGGAAAAAATCCCTTTTGTGGAATCTTTCCAGCTCCTTTCACCCCACACTGGTGGATGACATCAGTTATTCCATGTTTATCCAGGATGAAGAATTGTCTTCATGGATAATCCCTCCCTCAGCTGGGAATTTAAGGGTGACAATTCCCGATTTTAGGATCCGCTCCCAATTTCTCTGTGTTTTTCCATCCGGGTTTTTCCCAGTTGCAATTCCATCAGGAGGTGTTTTCCTGGCTGACAACGCTCCAGCTCCACACTTTGGAATGCTCATCCTTATTTATTTTCCACGGAATTGCTTCGAGAGGGACTCTGAATTTGTGTCTGGTAGAAATGGAATAAAGCAGAGTGAGTTTATTCGGGATAGCCGGAATTCCAGCGGCTGATTCCAGCTCCATCACCTCGGAATGGCCTTGGGATCACATCATTCCTTTGATCCCACCCTCCTCCCAAACCTCTGGGAACGGCAGCTCATAAATCAGGGAAAACAGGGATAAGGAGCCACAACATTCCCTCTGTCATTCCTCCCCAATTCCACTTGGAAAAAGTTCTCGGACTTCCCACAACACACAAGGGAACATCCGTGGAGACTCCTGGATTTGTTCTGGAGGAGCAAGGAGAGAAAAGTCTGGGAGTTTCGGAATTTTTTTCAGCCTGCTATTAATAACAATAATCCGTAAATTATTGGGATTTATGGAGGGGTCACCCGGAGTCTGGGAGAGGCTCCTGTGTGGGTGTGAGAACCTCTGGAAAAGGCCTCTGGAAATAACAGAGGAGACAGGAATCACTTTTTATTTTATTTTATTTTTTTTTTTTTCTGGCAGAAAGGAGTCAAAACTCCATCTTAAAACAAAAACAAACAAACAAACAAACAAACAAACAAAACAAAAAAAAAAAAAAAAAAAAAAAAAAAAAAAAAAGGGAAAAAAAGAGAAAAAAAAGGAAAAAAACTCTGCCGAAATAGAGCCATGAAAAAAATAAACACAAGGACATTTTTCTCTGAACTCCAAAAATAAAACGTTGGAAGATCCAAAGTTTGCTTTTTTCAGGGTTTTTTGGGTTTTTTTCTCCCCCATCCCTGGACATTTGAACATACAAGTTCTGGCAGTTTTCCTTAAAAAAAAAAAAAAAAAAAAATCTCCAGCTTTCTCCAAGCACTGATGGTAAAATGCAGAGGGAAATCTGGGAGATTCCAGAGCTTGGGAATGAGATCTGTGGCCTTTCACCTGGACATCGTCACCTCATCCAGCCCAGCTCAGCGTGGCTTGGGAAGGTGATCCTGGTTTGTGTTCCTTGGAAAGATTCCCCTGGAAAAACCTTCATGGAGTCATGGAATGGTTCGGGTTGAAGAGAAAAAAGATCATCAAATTCCAACTCCATGGGCAGGGACAACTCCCACTGTCCCAGGTGGATCCAGCCTGGCCTGGGACATTCCCAGGGATCCAGGGGCAGCCCCAGCAAATGTGGGAATTCCATTCCCAGCAATTCCTGCCCAAGATCCCAGCCCAATGTCCCCTTTCCCAGTGGGATCCATTCCCTGTGTCCTGTCCCTGCAGCCCTTGGCCCCAGTCCCTCTCCAGCTCTCCTGGAGTTTTCCCCTTCAGGGACTCTGAGCATTCCCTGCACTTTTCCCTTCTCCAGGGGAACATTCCCAGCTCTCCCAGAGCAGAGGGGCTCCAGAATCCTGGAATGGTTTGGATGGGAAGGGACCTTAAATCCCATCCCATTCCCACCCCATCCATGGCAGGGACACCTCCCACTGTCCCAGGTGGATCCAGCCTGGCCTTGGACATTCCCAGGGATCCAGAGGCAGCCCCAGCAAATGTGGGAATTCCAGCCCAGCCCCTCCCCACCCTCGCAGCCAGCAATTCCTGCCCAATGATCCTTTTAAATTTCACTTTCCCAGTGGGGATCCATTCCCTGTGTCCTGTCCCTCCAGGCCTTTGGAAGTTTTCCCTCTCCATCTGTTTTTTGAGGCTCCCTTCAGCAGGATCTCCCTGCAGGGCAGTGAGCGGCTTCTTTCCAACCACATCCTGCAATTCCCTGGTTGGGATTTCCCTGGAGCGGGAAAGGACATGGATTGAAGCAGTGGGGGCTGCCCCAGCAATTCCCAAAAAATCAGGAACCAGCTGGAATTCCCCATCCCAAATTAAAGCCCACGGGAATGGCCTTTAAGTGCGGAGATGGAGATTCAGCGCTCCAAAGCCTGGCTTAAAGAAAAATTCAAATTTTAAATCCTAAACCTGGGTCTTTCCAGTCCTTTCCGTGCCTCCTTAATCCGAAGATCATCGCAAAGATCCCACTCTGGATAATGTGGAAAAGATAAAGGACAAGAGATAAAGATAAAAGATAAAGGGGAAGGATATAAAGATTAAAAATATATAAAGGATAAGATATAAAGATTAAAAAAAAGATAAAGGACAAGATATAAAGATAAAAGAAAAGATGTAAGAAAAGATGCAAGAAAAGATAAAAGATAAAAGAAAAGATACAAGAAAAGATGTAAGAAAAGATGCAAGATAAAGATAAAAGATAAAGATATTAAGGACAGTGGTGGGCTGGATGTTGTAAGGATGGAAGCCAAGGATCAGGAGTCGGAACAGGAATAAGATAAACCAGATAATAATAATAATAATAATAATAATAGTAATACATTATAATAATATATTATAATACATTATAAATAATTCCTAATAATAATAAATAATAATTAATAATAATAATTAATAATAATTAATAATAATAACTGAGGCAGAATTTCTCCAGCAGTTCTCCTTGGCAGGAGATTCCCACCATTTGGGATCATTTGGGATTCCCCTCACCTTCCCAAATCCCGCGGGAACTGCGGATGTGGGACAAACCCTCTCCAGTCCTCCCGTCCTTCCCCGTTTCCTCCCGCTGCTCCCGGCAGATTTCCCGGGCAGGAGCTTCTATATCTGCTCCCAGGCCCCTGCCAAGATCAGCATTCCCACTCTATGGAAAAATATCCGTAAGCCGGATGTAAAGGAATGGTGTGAGGAAGCGGAGCCGTGTCGAGGCAGCACAAAAAAATTTGGCGTCTTTCATTTTTCCACCCAGCCATTTTTTTTTTATTTTTTTTTTTCCTCAGGTTATTCAGGATAACGCTGGGGGATCCTCGGAAGTCTCCTGATTTTAGCTGGAATTATTTCCACGGGTTGATGGTGAGAGGGATGGGACAGCTTGGGATGGATCCGAGAGCATTCCACAGAAATGTCTCGGGGTTCAGGTGCTTAATCCGGGCTTTTCCACCTTTTCCAAGGACTGGACTGGGTTGGGAAGACATTCCCAAGGTGGGGATCAGGCACAGGTTGGACTCAATGATCTCAGAGAGCTTTTCCAACTTCAATAATCCTGGGATTGTGGGATTTTCCTCCTCTTGGAGGCAACTCCGCGCCCTGACGGAGCTGAAGGAACAGGAATAATTCCTGGGAATTCTTGAATCCCTCAATATCATCCCAAATCCACCAAGAGCAGAGCGGGAATGAGGGTGACGCCACTCTGAGAAGCTGGAAAAAGGTTTTCCTTTTTCCAGGAAAAAAAAAGGGAGATTAAACCACATTCCTCTGCCCCAGCCCTTCCAAAATCAGCTTGGATTCCCTAAAAATCATCAGGACAACGGAAATGACACGTGGAAATCACTGGGAGAGACACGAGGAGAGGGGGTCAGAATTTACCTGGAAGTGACTCCCATTCCAAAGGGTGAATCCCAGTGAATTCCCCAAGTTTTGGGGTCTCCCAAAGCTCACTGGGGTTTTAGGCCCATCATGGGGTTATCAGCAATCCCTGTCTCCTCTTGGAATTCCCTTGGGAAGTGCAAAGATCAGGAATCCACGTCCATCCCCATCCTTTCCTTGTTTAGACTTTCCCCTCCAGGAAAAGTCCCTTTTTCCCTAATTCTCATCCCAAATATCCTGATAAATACCCTGGGACACTCCAACCACTTCCTCAGATCCCAAATTGATTCCTGTTGGGAGTCACGGAGAGCTGGAAACATCCAAGGGGCCGGAATACTGGAATACAGACGGATATTTTGGATTTTGGGTCGGAAAAATTGGCCCCATTTCTGCTGGCGGCCTTGTGGGATTCCCAAAGTATCCAGGGTTATCCGTGCTGTTATTCCCACTTGGATTGTGTGGGAATGGGAGAGACATCCCTGAGGCTGCGGGTATCCCAAAAAAAAAAAATGGGATTAATAGGGAAAAGTTTTTTGTTTTCCGATTATCTTGTTCTTCCTTCTGCGATGAAATGAGTCTCGTGTGGGAAAGTTTTCCTTTGTTTTCCCCCTTTCTTGGGTCCCATTTTTAAAAATTCCCAAGGGATTTTTCCATTAATTCTTTACTCCAGTTTTCCTTTGTTTTCCCCCTGTCTTGTGTCCCATTTTTAAAAATTTCCGAGGGATTTTTCCGTTAATTTTTGACTCCAATTGGAGCCACCACTGAACTGTCTCCTCAGTTTTTTGGGATTTTTTTTCCACAATATTTGAGGAAGGATTGGGATTAAGCCAAGCAGGGAACACAGGTGGGGTTTAATGCCTGGAAACAGGATATCCCAATAATAATTGGAATAATTCCATGGAATTACGGAATGGTTTGGGGTGGGAAAGGACCTTTAATCCCATCCAGTTCCAACCCCATCCATGTCCAGGGACATCTCCCACTATCCCAGGTGGATCCAAGCCCCAAAGTCCAACCTGACCTTGGGAATTTCCAGGGATGTGGCAGCCACAGCCTCACTTTATCCAAAGAATTCCACCCCTTTGGAATAATCTCATAATCTCATCTATCCCATGTCAATTAAACCAGAGCTGCAGACCAGGGAATTTGGTTAAATCCCATCCATTCTCTGCTGAAATACAGGGATCGTTTTTTTCCCTTATTTTGAATTTCCAAGGATTTTGCCGTGAAAGCCTTTGGAAGTTTAACTGGGCTGCAAATCTCGGCCTGAATTTTGGGAGATGCACTTTGAGGATGAGGAAGCAAATTCATCACGGATTTATGAAAAAATAAAACGGGATTGTGGGATGCAGGAGAACTGAGGGATCTCCTTGGATTTTCCACAGGATTTTTTCCCTGCAAAGCTTTTGGTTGGATCTTCCCTCATGCAAGACATCCATGGAAGGAATTTTTTTGTCTGCTTTTATTTCCCTTCCTGGAAAAAATGTGGGAAAAGATTCGGGAATTATTTTCCTCCTCCTTGTTCTGGGCTGCAGAATCCTGGAGATTTTCTGGCTTGGGGGGGAACAACTCCAAGAAATTCTATGGAATTCTGGATTCTTTTTTTTGTGAGGAACCACAAGGCAGGTGGGAGGTCTGGAAGGGAAAACACCAAAACCAAGGGAATTTTTCACTTCCAAGGAAAAAAAAGACCCCAAAACTAAGGAATATCTCCATTTTCAAGGCCTAAAAAAAAAATTCCTCAAGACCTGGAATATCTGCCAGGCAGACAGAATTCCTGAAAAAATGAACGACGGCTCCGATATCTTGGAATAATCGGGATGAAATCTCTCTCCAGGTAAAACGAAGGGATCAGGAGCAGAGCCACGTTCTGCTGCTGCTGCAGCCGTAACCCAATCCCGAAGTTTGGAAATCGAGGCTCCTAAAATTAAGCCTCCAAATTCTGCGGAATTCCTGGCAGGATTCCACCCCCAGAGGTCACGGAATCGAGGATTGATGCGGCGCTGTCGGGAGCAGCGGGGGGGAAATGGGGCACAAGGCTGAATTTTTAAAATTTATTTAGATTAAAAAAAAAAAATTAAAAAAAAAGCTGGAGCAATAGAAAATATTTTCCTTTGAGCTTTGCAGCACAATTAAGAACAGTTTAAGCTTTCAGCCCTGGTGGGTTTCGCTCGGGGCCTGCGGTTAACCAGAGGCTGGAGATAAATTCCCTCTCCTTTGGCTTGGGAATGCCATCCCAGTTGGGAATGAGGGGGGGAATTATCCCTTTTTTTCCCCTCCCGGCAGCCCCTCTTTATCTTCCAATCTGCCAATGGCCCGCAGAAGGGAAATCTTTTATTAAGCTCTTTGTTTTCCCTTTGCTGCAGGCAGCAGACTAAATAAACTCCGGCCTCGGCCGCGGCGCGGTGTCTCTCCGTTGGATTCATCCAAAAAACACAGACAATGCCGGCCTGCAGGAATGAAGGAATTTTAATAAAAACAACCCCCTCGGTCCCGTCCAACCTCCCCTCCTTCCCCTCCTTTCCTTGTCAACTCCTCGGGCCGGATTGTCCTGAAGAATTTATTTCATTACTCTTAAGTGCTGTTGACTTAGTGTTGGTTTCAGCACTTGGATTCTTGGACAGCCTGAATTTAAAAAAAAAAAAAAAAAAAAAAAACACGTTTTTTTTCTCCAAGATAAATACATTATGCAAAAGGATGACCTTCGTGCCGGGGCTGCTTCCTCCTCTCCGAGGGGCGCTCGGGGGTTTTGGAGGTGGGTTTTGGGGTCGGCTGGGTGGAAACCCCACAAGTAATGGGGAGAGAGAGAAGGAAAAAATAAAAATAAAAATAAAAATAAAAATAAAAATAAAAATAGAGAAGTTGGAGCCCATTCCAGGTGGAGGAAGAGGCAGGGAAATGTCGGCTGGGATGGAGTGGAAGTGCAGCTTCCATGGGTGTCCAAAGATCTAAAGGTTTTTTACCTATTAAAGGAAGTTTTTGGGGCAAAAATAAGGCCCTGCTCCCTCAAAACGGAGCAGTTCTGAAATTCCAGGGAGATGGAAATTCCCAGGGGGATGGATTATCCACCCCTGAGAGGGGAAAAGGGGACCTGGATTTTCTGGATGCAGGGAAAGGAGAGGAAGGGCCTGGCCTTGGTGGGGTTGGGGAGAACTGGAATTGCCTTTCCCTGGAATCGCCTTTCCCTGGAATCGCCTTTCCCTGGAATTGCCTTTCCCTGGAATTGCCTTTCCCTGGAATCGCCTTTCCCAGGAATCGCCTTTCCCAACCAGAATTGCCTTTCCCTGGAATTGCCTTTCCCAACCGGAATCACTGAATTCAGGGATATCACAGGGCCACAAACTCCTCTGTCTGCCCCTCCTGGCACCACAAATCCAGGAAATCTCTGGATAATTCAGGAAAAGCCCTCCAAGCCCATCGAGTCCAACCATTTCCACTTCCAGGAAGGTGGGAATTCCCAGGGGGATGGATTATCCACCCCTCAGAGGGAAACAGGAAAAGGGGACCTGGATTTTCTGGATGCAGGGAAACGAGAGGAAGGGCCTGGCCTTGGTGGGGTTGGGCAGAACTGGAATTTCCTTTCCCTGGAATCGTCTTTCCCTGGAATTGCCTTTCCCAGGAATCGCCTTTCCCAACTGGAATCGCTGAATTCAGGGATATCCCAGGGCCACAAACTCCTCTCTCTGCCCCTCCTGGCACCACAAATCCAGGAAATCTCTGGATAATTCAGGAAAAGCCCTCCAAGCCCGTCAAGTCCCCAGCACTGCCCAGGCCACCACTGACCCCCGTCCCCAAGTGCCACATCCACATGGATTTTAATCCCTCCAGGAATGGGGACTCCGCTCCACCCAACCCTAGACAACCTTTTCCAGGGAGAAATATTCCCAAATATCCAACCTAAACCTCCCCTGGCACATCTGAGGCCATTTCCTCTTGTCCTAAATGAACAAAACTATTCCTCAGATCAGAAAATTTTGCAGGATTTTTATTTAGGTTTTTTTTTTTTGGGAAAAACTCCCCTTGCCTGACACACAAACCACCAACTCTTCCTGATTAATTTCCGATTTCTTTCATCCCAGGATTCCAGCCATTTTTTTATTTCCTTGATCCTGAGAACTCCCAAACAATCCCGTGTCAGCTTCTGTCATCAGATCCCGACCATTCCAGGAAAACTCCCAAAACTTTGGTTTCTCCAAACGAGCCCGAGGCTTAACGAGCCCCTCACTTGATATTCCTGCTAAATGAAAGAAGATGGCGAGGAAAAGCGGGAAAGAAACCAGGAATTCTTCTGGTTAAAAGGAGGAGCCGAAATCCTGGAATTTCTTTCCAGTGGCCATTTTTTGATCCAAAAAAGTCACCGAGGGATGTGACTCCGACTTTCCCAAATCCACGTGGGTTAAAAGGAGGAGCCGAAATCCTGGAATTTCTTTCCAGTGGCCGTTTTTTGATCCAAAAAAGTCACCGAGGGATGTGACTCCGACTTTCCCAAATCCACGTGGGTTAAAAGGAGGAGCCGAAATCCTGGAATTTCTTTCCAGTGGCCACTTTTTGATCCAAAAAAGTAACTGAGGGATGCGACTCCGACTTTCCCAAATCCACGTGGGTTAAAAGGAGGATCTGAAATCCTGGAATTTCTTTCCAGTGGCCATTTTTTGATAAAAGGAGGAGCCAAAATCCTGGAATTTCTTTCCAGTGGCCTTTTTTTGATCCAAAAAAGTCACCGAGGGATGTGACTCCGACTTTCCCAAATCCACGTGGGTTAAAAGGAGGAGCCGAAATCCTGGAATTTGTTTCCAGTGGCCATTTTTTGATCCAAAAAAGTCACCGAGGGATGTGACTCCGACTTTCCCAAATCCACGTGGGTTAAAAGGAGGAGCCGAAATCCTGGAATTTCTTTCCAGTGGCCGTTTTTTGATCCAAACAGTAACTGAGGGATGTGACTCCGACTTTCCCAAATCCACGTGGGTTAAAAGGAGGAGCCAAAATCCTGGAATTTGTTTCCAGTGGCCGTTTTTTGATAAAAGAAGGAGCCAAAATCCTGGAATTTCTTTCCAGTGGCCGTTTTTTGATCCAAAAAATCACCGAGGGATGTGACTCTGACTTTCCCAAATCCACGTGGGAATGGGAAAATGACCCATCGGAGGATCCTCCCCATCCCTGATCCTTTGTGACTCACAACTTCCACCCATCCCAAAAAAAAATCACTTTTCCTCATCCCTCCTTGCCCTTTCAATCCCAATTTCTCCAGTTTCCCAAAAAACAAAGTCTCTCAGTCGAGCTGGAACCTCGTCTCGTCCCATCCAGCACAAATTTTAGGCAGGAACAGGCACGGGAAGGGAAGAGGATTGTTGGATCCAAGAGAAGAACCGTGCCCAGTAAAAAATTACAGGAAAAAGGAGCGTGGGAAGGCAGAACATGAATCAGATTTTTGGATTGAAAAGAAGCTTCCACCTCCTTTTTTTTTTTTTTTTTTCTTCAGGAAAGGGAGAATTTGGGTAACTGGGAGCGGCCGCCGGAATTTTAGTTTGTGTCTTCCCGAAAGGAAGACCCTCAAAATGAATCCTGGCAAAAAAATTCAGAGGAGAGGAGTTTCTGTGGAATCACTGACGGCACTTTCTGGAAAACTTTGTTTGTGAAGAGCAAGTTCCCACCCAAAAATCCCACCCAGAAAAATCTCCTTTGCTTAATTCCACTTTTCTGGAAAATTCAATGGATGTGGAGCAAGTTCCCACCCTGAAATCCCATCCAGAAAAAGCTCCTTTGCCTAATTCCACTTTTCTGGAAAATTCAACGTGCGAAGAAAAAGTTCCTACCCTGAAATCCCACCCAGAAAAATCTCCTTTGCCTAATTCCACTTTTGTGGAAAATTCAATGTGCAGGGAGCAAGTTCCCACCCTAAAATCCCACCTGGAAAAAGCTCCTTTGCTGAATTCCTCTGGAATCCGGAACAAATTTTTAGGGGAGGTTTCTCAAGGACGGGTTGGTTCCATCCCAGCCTGGAGGAAGTTCCAGGTTTTTTTGGAATCCTGGTCCTGCTCCCTCGGGTTCCACCAACCACTGGGTGTAACTACTCAGGGTGTAACTACTCGGGGTGTAACTACTCAGGGTGTAACTACTCGGGATGTAACTACTCAAGGTGTAACAACTCAGGGTGTAACTACTCAGAGTGTAACTACTCAGGGTGTAACTACTCGGGGTGTAACAACTCAGAATGTAACAACTCAGGGTGTAACTACTCGAGGTGTAACTACTCAGGGTGTAACTACTTGAGGTGTAACTACTCGAGGTGTAACTACTCAAGGTGTAACAACTCGGGGTGTAACTACTCGGGGTGTAACTACTCAGGGTGTAACTACTCGAGGTGTAACTCCTGGGTGCAGCTACAACCACTTTGGGGCCGGATGGTAAGAGAGGAAAACTCGGAGCAGGAAAGCCCCAAAAAAACCATTTTGTGGCTTGACAGCAAAAAGGAAACCAAATCTGCCCTGGAAAAGCAGGAAAAATCGTGTGATGGGCAAGAAGGATCCATTTCTCCATCCGGGAACGGAGAAATCCTGATTTTCTGGCACAGATTTGGGATGTTCGTGGATTTTGGGGGAGTCTCGTGCTCTGAAGTTTGTCAGGTCTTTGGTGCTGATCCAAAATTCACCCAGGGTGGGGATGGAGAGCTGGAACAGCCCCAGGAGAGGATTTGGGATGTTGTGGGTGAGGCTGGAATGGGCCAGCCCAGATGGCAAAGGAAAGGTGGGAATTGTGTCCCTGTGGGCCCTGAGGTGATTCCCCAGCTGCAGATCCAAACTCCAGGAGGAGCTGGAGCTGCTGGAGCAAATCCTGGAGCTGCTCTGGAGCCAGGCTGGGAGAGCTGGGAATGTTCCCCTGGAGAAGGGAAAAGTGCAGGGAATGCTCCGAGTCCCTGAAGGGGAAAACTCCAGGAGAGCTGGAGAGGGACTGGGGCCAAGGGCTGCAGGGACAGGACACAGGGAATGGATCCCACTGGGAAAGGGGACATTGGGCTGGGATCTTGGGCAGGAATTGCTGGGAATGGAATTCCCACATTTGCTGGGGCTGCCCCTGGATCCCTGGGAATGTCCAAGGCCACGTTGGATCCCCCTGGGACGGTGGGAGGTGTCCCTGCCCATGGAATGGGGCTGGAATGGGATGGGATTTAAGCTCCTTCCCAGCCCAAGGCAATTCCTGCAGGGAATGATGAAGGTGAACATCTCCAACTCCGCTCATGGATTTCCTTCTCCATCTCATCCCTCTTTTTTCCTCTAAAACAGCAGCTCAGCTCATGAGCTCGGTGATGATGAGGCTGGAAAACAAATCCCAGAATATACAAGGATGGCAAATTATAGGAATTTCCCATGGGCTCAGGCACGGGAAGAGGATGGTGAGGGGGAAAACCTTGGGAATAAGCAGAGTTCCCAAGGAAAAGCAGGATCTAGGAAAAACCTCGGGAATGAGCAGAATTCCCAAGGAAAAGTGGGATTTGGGAAAAAACCTCAAGAATAGCAGGAAAAGCAGGATCTGGGACACAGAGAGGATGGCAAAGGTTATCTTTGATCCTGGGAAAAATGGCAGCAATTCCCCCTGTGGCAGCAATGGGGTGGGAAATGATATCCAGGCTTCAGGTGTGACATCCCAACCTCTGGAATAAACATTCCCAACCCTCCAAACTGCCGACAGCCCCACGGATCAGGTAGGACACAGGCAACATCCCGATGCTCCAGCTCTGTGTGTGTGTGGGGGGGGGGGGAATTCAGGAGGTCAAAAATCTGGTGGGGGGACAAAATTCCATTTAAAAAGACAAATTTGAGATTTCGCGTCCCGGCCGCGCACTTGGCCGGAGCAGCGCATTCCCTTTCCGTTGCCCGCATCCCTCACAGCTTTCTCCCATTCCTCAAGTTCCTTCTCCGTGGCATTCCTGCCTTCTCCGGCCGGAGTCTCCACGGGATCCCTCTCATCCCTCTCCCCGCTCCGGCCTCAGGGAAACTCGGGGAACGTTCTATCCCCCGAATGTTATTTTAAGGATTGTTTGGCCTTTACCCCATCCGGAGCGCTTGTGTGTGTTTTTCCTTCCAGCCCACTCACGCTCCCAGCAAGAAAAAATTCCCGAGGCCAGGGCTCCAGGCGGGCCCTCGGCACCCCAGGATTCCCCCGGCTCGATCCCAAAAAACTGCGGGAGGCGGCTGTTGTTGGAAAGGGAAAACAGCCGCGTCAGGCTGTTCCCCGCTCCCCCTGCCCCTGAAAGTCCCAACTCCGTGTCCTGAGTCTTTCCTGGAGAGAGGTTTCGCATTCCGGAGACTCAAATCGCAATCTCTTGGCTCAGAGAGGAAATATTTGGAAATTCGGTGTCCGAGTATCTCCGGATGTTTCCACCTGTAACGTTTTCCCGACAGATCCTTTTTCCCAGATTTGCAAGTGGAAGTTTGGCTCTTCCCCCAAAAAAAAGCTGGAAAAGTGGGATGTTGAGGAATTGAGAGGTTTCTCTGTCCCGGAATATCCAGGCAGCAGCATTCCCACAGAATTGGTGGGAAAAGGAGTCGAGGTCATCCCAACCCTCACCTTGTTTTCCACAAGAAAATGAGGAACTGAAGGAAAAGGAGAAACTTGCAGGAGAATCAAAGTTTCAATTTAAACCGCCCAGGGGAGTTGATGTCCCATCCCTGGAGGTGTCCAAATCCAGGTTGGAGCAACCTGGGACGGTGGGAGGTGTCCCTGCCCACGGATGGGGTGGGAATGGGATGGGAATTAAAGTCCCTCCAACCCAAACAATTCCATGGTTCCCTGAGGAATTCTGGTTTCCCATTGTCATCACTGTGAGGGGATTCCTTTCAGATCCAGGATTTTATTCCCTGTCTGGCCACGGGGCTTTGCTGGACAGAGGGGAACAGGACTGGGGCTTTTCCATAAGATATTTTTAGGGGAATATCCCACTCCTGGGAATGCCATTCCCAAAAATCCCCTCGCTGCTTCCAGCAACTCAGGAGAGATTTGTAGGGAAGGAAATCCCTCCACATCCTGCTCCAAGGTCATGGATCATGAGGAATGTCACCAAACCTCATAGAGATATCCATAAATCCCAAAACACCTGCAATCCCAAACCCACAGAGGCAGGAGCAGAAGGATTTCCAAGGACAGGACTGGTTTTCTTTTTTCCATAGGATTTTTAAAGGGGAACATCCCACTCCTGGGAATGCCATTCCCAAAAATCCCCCTCACTGCTTCCAGCAACTCAGGAGAGATTTGTAGGGAAGGAAACCCCTCCACATCCTTGGTCTGCTCCAAGATCGTGGATCACGAGGAATGTGATCAAACCCTTTTGAGATATCCACAAATCCCAAAACAGCCTCGATCCCAAACCCACGGAGGCGGGAAGAGAAGGATCTCCAAGGATGAGCGTCCCGAGGTGAAATGAAGAAACAAAAATAAAAGTTGGATGCGCTCTGAGGAAAATATTTGTCAGGGGATGTGTGGTGGAGCTTTGGGACGGTCTCAGCGGAGGAAGGGTGGAAACCCCTTGGCTTGAGGATTCCCAAAACGGGACAGGACAAAACCCCAGGGGCCGCAGAGTCTGGAAAATCCCGGATGGGGCTTTTCCATCCCTGATTCCAGCCAGTCTCTGAGAACCCTCCGGAATTTCGGGAGCCACGGGGCCAAGGCAGAATTCCCACAGCGGGAGGTTGGTGTCATTCCAGACCTCTGGTCCCTTTGGCAGCGCGGCCGTCGGAGCTGGGATTCCCTCCAGCCTCTCCTTCTGAAATTAAATCCCAATCCCAGAAATCTCCGTGAGAGGGAGGATCCAAGTGGGAATTTGGGGAAAAAAAAAAAAAATAAAATCCATTAATTGTTATTATCTGATTCGTTTCGTTCCCAAAAGCGGAATTTCGACATTCCCGTCTGGAGACCTGTTTGGATACTTGGACACATCCATGGACAATTCAGGACTGATTTCTCCTCCTCTTCTCCTGTTTGGGGCAAATTCTTCTGGAATTTTGGAAAGGATTTAGTGGGGGAAAAAAATGTGGAAATTGCTGAGGTTTCCGTGCAGGAAAAAATCCCGTTTGTTTGTTGCTCTCCTGAGGAAATCCAAGTGCCACAAGGCTGGAATGACAAATGGAGCCAGTTTGGATTTGACATCCCACGGGATGATAATTCCAGCAGGAAAAGACTCCTTTTAAACAGGAAAACTCCTTTAAAAATTCTCCTGATCATCTCAAATTGGAGATTTTTAAGCTTTTTGTTGTTGTTGTTGTCCATATTAATGGATATATTCCAAAGTTTCCAGTGATTGGGATTTGTTATTTTGGGAAGCAGAACTCTGTAAAAAAGGCCAGGATTTTTCTCCGTGTTGGAGATGAAGCTTTAAAATTAAAAGGAAATGGGAATTTTAAATCCAAAGCGCCTAAAAATTGTTGATAATTTTGGAATATCTTGGTTATCCCTGCGTGTCAATCCCAAAAAATCCCCTCTGCCTTGGAATGAAATGGAGGTTTGGGAAATCTGTTCCTGCACAATTTGCTCATCTCAGAAAATGCCCCAAGATTTGGAGTGGAGGGAATAATTATCCAGGCAGGAACGAGCCCTGGATGTGTCACCATAGTCACATCCAGAATATCCAAATATTCCCAGCATGGAATTTCTTAGGCTGCTCCAGAGAGGTGAAATTCGGGATTGAAGGGATTACTCTTGTTATGGAAAGATGGGAAAATGTTTCAGAGCTACTGAGGGAATAAAATTTGCTGTGACCAGGGGTGATGGGTGAGAAACTGCACGAAATCCAGACCTGCCCCATCCATGGGAAATAATCATGGAATCATGGAGTGGTTGGGGTGGGAAGGGAAATTAAATCCCATCCCATTCCAGCCCCATTCCATGGACAGGGATAATCCCACTGTCCCAGGTGGATCCAGCCTGGCCTTGGACATTCCCAGGGATCCAGGGGCAGCCCCAGCAAATGTGGGAATTCCATTCCCAGCAATTCCTGCCCAAGATCCCAGCCCAATGTCCCCTTTCCCAGTGGGATCCATTCCCTGTGTCCTGTCCCTGCAGCCCTTGGCCCCAGTCCCTCTCCAGCTCTCCTGGAGTTTTCCCCTTCAGGGACTCGGAGCATTCCCTGCACTTTTCCCTTCTCCAGGAGAACATTCCCAGCTCTTCCCAGAGAGAGGAGCTCCAGAATCCTGGAATGGTTTGAGTTGGAAATGACCTTAAATCCCATCCCATTCCCACCCCATCCGTGTTCAGGGACACTTTCACTATCCAGGTGGCTCCAAATCCCATCGAACCTGGCCTTGGGCACTGCCAGAGATCCAGGGACAGCCCCAGCAAATCTGGGAACTCCAGCCCAAGGAATTCCTTCCCAACATCCCATCCATCCCTGCCCTCTGGCAGTGGGAAGCCATTCCCTGTGTCCCATCACACTTGGGTCTCCATCCCGTTTTTATCCCGTTCTTCAGGTGACACCAACTCCCAGCTCTCCCAGCCTGGCTCCAGAATCCCAGAAATGGGTTGAGTTGGAAATTACCTTAAATCCCATCCTATTCCCACCCCATTCCATGCTCAGGGACACCTCCCACCATCCCAGGTTTCTCCAGGCCCCAATGTCCAACCTGGCCTTGGACATTTCCAGCCACAACTTCCCGGTATTTATGGGATGTTTATCCCGGAGGGCGACATTCCTGATTTCCAGGGAGATTTCCTGGATGCTCAACCTCAGTCTCATCCTTTCCCAAATCCTTTTCCTTCATACTCATCCAGTTATAACTCCGGAGTCACAACTCACACTTCCACAAAGAGGAATTCCAAGGATTCCCATTATTTTGGCTGTTGAAAGATTTGGCATAATTCTCCCTTTTCCCGAATTTCCCGCTCTCCCCCCAATTCCTCACATTTGGAAATCCAAATTTCTCCCTCGTAACTCCAAGTCCATTTCTCATCCCATTTTCCATACATTTCCCTGCTTCTCCCCTACCAAGAGCAACCTTTACAGGTTAATTCCCGATTTTTTCAAACACATTCCCCGTCCTTTCTTTTCCCCTCCTTGTTTTTGTTTGCCTTTTCTCCTGGCTGGAGGAAGGAATGCTGTGAGGAATTCCAGCTCTCCCAGCGGCCTGTCCTTCCTTTTCTCCCCAAAATGTTGTTCCAAGCACATTTTTCAGCTGCTTGTCCCTGAGTTCCAGCTAAGGCTGGAATCTTTTCCCCTCCGAGAGTTTTTATTTGTTGATTCCCACTTGGAATTTCCCACCTCCTTTTCCCTTCCCTGATTTACCCTGGAATTACCTTTGGGTGCCCTCTCAGCTCCCTCATCCTCAGGAAAATCACTCCCAGTGTCCCTCTGGAATTTATTTTCCTGGTGTTTTCCCGTATTTTCTTCCCTTGCTGGAATTCCTCCTGTGTCAAACTCCTTTCTCCCAGTTAATTATCCCTTTATCCCGCCAGTCTACTGTCCTGGAATTCTGCCAGGCTGCCTGATATTCCATTTTATTTTATTTTATTTTATTTTATTTTATTTTATTTTATTTTATATATTTTTCTAAAATTTTTATTTTAATATTTTATTTTACTTTATTTTATTTTTAATATTTTATTTTATTATTTTACTTTATTTCATTTCATTTTATTTTATTTATTTTATTTTATTTTTAATATTTTATTTTGGTTTATTTTTTCAGTATTTTATTTTATTTTTTATTTTAATATTTTATTTTACTTTATTTTATTTTATTTTTAATATTTTATTTTATTTTATTTTATTTTATATCCATTCCTCTTTTTTTTTTTTGTATTCCACACTTTTCCTCGCTGCTCCCTTTCCCCCTCCTCTCACCTTCTGTTTTAACAACGCCACAGGATCGTGTTCTCCAAAAAATCCTTTTGGATTTTTTCCAAAAGGGAGAAATTAAAACAGAAATGCTCCAATGGGTGATTTTCCATCTTCTTTTTTTTTTTTTTTTTTTTCTTTTTTTTTCTTTTTTTTTTCTTTTTTTCTTTTTTCTTTTTCTTCTTTTCATTTTCTTTTCCTTTGTCTTTTTCTCTTTCTTTTCCTTTTCCTTTTCCTTTTCCTTTTCCTTTTCCTTTTCCTTTTTCTTATTCTTTTTATTTTTCTTTCTCTTTCTCTTTCTCTTTCTCTTTTCCTTTTTCCTTTTTTCTTTTCCTTTTCTTTTTCTTTTTCCTTTTTTTCCTTTTTCCTTTTTCTCTTTTTCCTTTTTCTCTTTTTTTCCTTTGTCCTTATTTCCTTTTTTTTTCTTTTTTCTTTTTCATTCCCAAGGAGAGGTGTAGCCTGGTCACTTTTCCCAAGGTTCTCCTTGATGTTTTCCATCGATTGTGGGCCTGGATGGGCAAGAATTCCAATGGCCTTTATCCAAAACAGAGTGAAAGCAGGAGCAGGGAATGCTGGGACACCTCAAATCCTGGGCTTGGTTCTGGGATCCTCATGGAAACAAGGACATGGAGGGGCTGGAGAGTGGCCAGGGAAGGGAAGGGAGATGGGAAAGGGCTGGAGAATTCCTGAGGGAGCTGGGAAAGGGCTGGAGAATTCCTGAGGGAGCTGGGAAAGGGCTGGAGAATTCCTGAGGGAGATGGGAAAGGGAATGGAGAATTCCTGAGGGAGATGGGAAAGGGAATGGAGAATTCCTGAGGGAGCTGGGAAAGGGAATGGAGAATTCCTGAGGGAGCTGGGAAAGGGAATGGAGAATTCCTGAGGGAGCTGGAAAGGGAATGGAGAATTCCTGAGGAGATGGGAAAGGGAATGGAGAATTCCTGAGGGAGCTGGGAAAGGGAATGGAGAATTCCTGAGGGAGCTGGGAAAGGGAATGGAGAATTCCTGAGGGAGCTGGGAAAGGGAATGGAGAATTCCTGAGGGAGCTGGGAAAGGGAATGGAGAATTCCTGAGGGAGCTGGGAAAGGGAATGGAGAATTCCTGAGGGAGCTGGGAAAGGGAATGGAGAATTCCTGAAGGGAATGGAGAATTCCTGAGGAGCTGGGAAAGGGAATGGAGAATTCCTGAGGGAGATGGGAAAGGGAATGGAGAATTCCTGAGGGAGATGGGAAAGGGAATGGAGAATTCCTGAGGGAGCTGGGAAAGGGAATGGAGAATTCCTGAGGGAGCTGGGAAAGGGAATGGAGAATTCCTGAGGGAGCTGGGAACAGGCTGAGCCTGGATCCTTTTCCCTCTCTGAAATTCCCTGGAGAGAGGGGGCAGCCAGGTGGAATTTGGGATCTGATCCCAGGGAATAACAGGAAAAGAGGGAACAGCCTCAGGCTGGGCCAGGGGAGGCTCAGGGTGGATTTCAGCAGGAATTTCCTCATGGAAAGGGAGCTCAGGCCTTGGGAGTGCCCAGGGAGGTTTGGAATCCCCATCCCTGGAGGTGCCCAAGGAATTCCTGGATGTGGCACTCAGTGCCAAGGTGAGGATCAATCCCAGGTTGGACTCGATGACCTTGGAGGTCTTTCCCAACCTCAATATTCCCAGGATTCTTTGGTTCTAAGGAAGGATGGATGAAGATCCAAGAAAGGTTTTAATTCCTCTTTTTTTTCTTTTTTTCTTTGGGAGATCACGGAAAGGGAAGAAAAAGAGAAAAATCCCTGGATCAGGAAAGGAGCTGGGCACAGACACGGCCCAGGGGAGGCGGAAGGAGGGACAAAACCCCTTCCAGCTGCTCCTGCCACATCCCAGTTTCCTCTGGAATATCCTGGAATCTCCTCCCATGTCCCTGAATCTACCAGGCTTCTTCCCAGCCTGGAATCCATAAACCCAAATCCCGGATTTCCAGGAGCAGTGCTGGCCCATTCCCAAAACATTTGAGGAAAAGTGGGAGCCCGTAATCCCAGATTTCCCAGTTCCTCTCCACTCTCAGGGATCCTGGTTGGGAAAAGGATTCCCATTTCCTCAGAATTTTGGGATGAACGATTCCACAGTCGTGTGTCTCCTTCAGGATCAGAGCTGGATGAGGATCCATCAAAAATGAGAGAAATTTGGGTTTCTTCCCCTTTTTTTTTTCCACCAAATCCCAGAATTTTCAACTGAAAAAAAAAAATTTAAGGAAAAATTAGAATTTTTGTCATTTAATGATGTTTAAAAGATTGAAAAGGAAGATTTCCTCTGTATCATCAAAATCCTGACCCCAAGAATATTTTTGGGATGTGTCCACCTAAGATCTTTAAATGCCAACAAAAACAGAGAGGAATCTCTCCATTGAAAATGAAGGATTTTACTTCCAGAAAATTTGGATTTTCCTTTTAAAAACTCAGAATTCTTACGGCTGTGGGTTAAACCCAAAAAAAAAAAAAAAAAAAAACACCAAAATTTGGATTTTTTTTTTTTTTTTTTTTTTTTCCTGGAGAGAAGGATGAATCCTTTAAAATCTCTTCCCCTGGGATTGTGCCTCCCTCTCCACAGGAGGTTTGATGCCTTTCCAAAATTCCAGATAAACAAAGACGGGGATAAAACTCCGGGATAAGGTCACCCCACCCCCCCGGGGATTGGGGATGAGGCGTTTAATTGGCAATTAATGGGGATGGAAATAAAAGGAGCGGGACGAGGCTAAATAAAATCCCAACATAAACAAACAGAGGCCCTCGGGATGACAGCAGGGCTTGGAAGGATCCCAGGAATTAAATCTTGGAGATGGAATTTGCAGAGCAGCTCCTTTTTGGAAGGGGAGGAGGAGAAAGGTGGGAAAGGTGGGATGATCCTGTTTCCCTCCATGGAAGGAAATCCCAAAAATAAGGCCAGAGATTTTTTTTTCCTTTGGATATTTTTGGGATCCGACAGCTCCAGGGAATTGGGGCTGGATGGGCACCGGATTTAGGGATGGAGGGAAGAGTTCCACCCTTCTGCTGCTCTGTCCCACCTGCCAGAGCCTCCAGAGCCAGTCGGGCCCTGGACGTTAAAATCCTGGAATTGTGGAATGGTTTGGGTGGGAAGAGACCTTAAATCCCATCCCATTCCACCCCATTCCATGAGCAGGGACACCTCCCACTGTCCCAGGTGGATCCAGCCTGGCCTTGGACATTCCCAGGGATCCAGGGGCAGCCCCAGCAAATGTGGGAATTCCATTCCCAGCAATTCCTGCCCAAGATCCCAGCCCAATGTCCCCTTTCCCAGTGGGATCCATTCCCTGTGTCCTGTCCCTGCAGCCCTTGGCCCCAGTCCCTCTCCAGCTCTCCCGAACGGGGCTTGGATCACCCTGGAATGTGTCCCTGGTCAGTGGGGTTGGAATGAGAAGATCCTTGAGGTCTCTTCCAACTCAACCCATTCCATGAATTTACAATTCCACGATTCCACGCCCTTCATCAACACCCCCAGACCTGTGGAGTCTCCATGTGGTTTCCCACCTGGAAAACCCTCAGGGAATTGTAGCCCCAGAGCCAGACAAGCCTCATCACTCTCTCCATGGAGTCCCAGATCCCAATTTTTCCCATGAAATTCACATTCCCTTCACTTGGATGAAGTTTTGCCGTCGGGATTTTCCTGGGATTATCCTCCAGTTCCATATCCCGGCAGAAAGGGGAGAACAAGGAATAAACCTCTGGAATATTTTCCTATCATCCTTTTCCTCCCGCCTTGCAAGAGCTCAGCTACCAGCCAAGGTTCCCCACACCCATTCCACTGGAATGTCGTGATCCCATTGAAATATCGTGATCCCATTGGAATATTGTGATCCCACTCTTCCCCGGCCTCATCCAACATCCCACTTTTCCCATCCCTTTTCAGCTTCCCACTTTTATCC
The DNA here is from genome assembly GCF_965231275.1 of Zosterops lateralis. Lineage (NCBI taxonomy): Eukaryota > Metazoa > Chordata > Aves > Passeriformes > Zosteropidae > Zosterops > Zosterops lateralis. Next base: position 1,722,926 of record NC_139766.1, read on the forward strand.
CACTGGAATATCCTGATCCAATTGGAATATTGTGATCCCATTGGAATATCCTGATCCAATTGGAATATCGTGATCCCATTGGAATATCGTGATCCCATTGGAATATTGTGATCCCATTGGAATATTGTGATCCCACTCTTCCCCGGCCTCATCCAACATCCCACTTTTCCCATCCCTTTTCAGCATCCCACTTTTATCCCACTGGAATATCGTGATCCCACTGGAATATCGTGATACCGCTGGGATATTGCGATCCCATTGGAATATCGTGATCCCATTGGAATATCATGATCCCACTCTTCCCCGGCCCCATCCAACATCCCACTTTTCCCATCCCTTTTCAGTTTCCCACTTTTATCCCACTGGAATATCGTGATCCCACTGGAATATCGTGATCCCACTGGAATATCGTGATACCGCTGGGATATTGTGATCCCATTGGAATATCGTGATCCCATTGGAATATTGTGATCCCACTCTTTCCCAGCCTCATTCACCATCCCACTTTTCCCATCCCTGTTCAGCATCCCACTTTTATCCCACTGGAATACTGTGATCCCACTGGGATACCGTGATTCCATTGGAATATCGTGATCCCATTGGAATATTGTGATCCCACTGGAATATCGTGATCCCATTGGAATATTATGATCCCATTGGAATATCGTGATCCCATTGGAATATTGTGATCCCATTGGAATATCGTGATCCCACTCTTCCCCGGCCTCATCCAACATCCCACTTTTCCCATCCCTTTTCAGCATCCCACTTTTATCCCACTGGAATACTGTGATCCCATTGGAATATTGTGATCCCATTGGAATATTGTGATCCCATTGGAATATCCTGATCCAATTGGAATATCGTGATCCCATTGGAATATCGTGATCCCATTGGAATATTGTGATCCCATTGGAATATTGTAATCCCACTCGTTCCCAATCTCATTCACCATCCCACTTTTCCCATCCCTTTTCAGCATCCCACTTTTATCCCACTGGAATATCGTGATCCCACTGGAATATCGTGATACCGCTGGGATATTGTGATCCCATTGGAATATCGTGATCCCATTGGAATATTGTGATCCCACTCTTTCCCAGCCTCATTCACCATCCCACTTTTCCCATCCCTGTTCAGCATCCCACTTTTATCCCACTGGAATACTGTGATCCCATTGGAATATTGTGATCCCATTGGAATATCCTGATCCAATTGGAATATCGTGATCCCATTGGAATATCGTGATCCCATTGGAATATTGTGATCCCATTGGAATATTGTGATCCCATTGGAATATTGTAATCCCACTCGTTCCCAATCTCATCCAACATCCCACTTTTCCCATCCCTTTTCAGCATCCCACTTTTATCCCACTGGAATATCGTGATCCCACTGGAATATCGTGATCCCACTGGAATATCGTGATACCGCTGGGATATTGCGATCCCATTGGAATATCGTGATCCCATTGGAATATTGTGATCCCACTCTTCCCCGGCCTCATCCAACATCCCACTTTTCCCATCCCTTTTCAGCATCCCACTTTTATCCCACTGGAATATCGTGATCCCACTGGAATATCGTGATACCGCTGGGATATTGCGATCCCATTGGAATATCGTGATCCCATTGGAATATCATGATCCCACTCTTCCCCGGCCCCATCCAACATCCCACTTTTCCCATCCCTTTTCAGTTTCCCACTTTTATCCCACTGGAATATCGTGATCCCACTGGAATACTGTGATCCCACTGGAATATCGTGATACCGCTGGGATATTGTGATCCCATTGGAATACCGTGATCCCATTGGAATATTGTGATCCCACTCTTTCCCAGCCTCATTCACCATCCCACTTTTCCCATCCCTGTTCAGCATCCCACTTTTATCCCACTGGAATACTGTGATCCCACTGGGATACCGTGATTCCATTGGAATATCGTGATCCCATTGGAATATTGTGATCCCACTGGAATATCGTGATCCCATTGGAATATCCTGATCCAATTGGAATATCGTGATCCCATTGGAATATCGTGATCCCATTGGAATATTGTAATCCCACTCTTTCCCAACCTCATTCACCATCCCACTTTTCCCATCCCTTTTCAGCATCCCACTTTAATCCCACTGGAATATCACGATACCACTGGAATACTGTGATCCCATTGGAATATTGTGATCCCATTGGAATACCGTGATCCTGCTCTTCCCCAGCCTCATCCAACATCCCACTTTTCCCATCCCTTTTCAGCTTCCCACTTTTAACCCTTTCCCTGCCGTCATATCCTTGGATCCCTCAGGCAGGGAATCGATCCCCCAATTCCAGGCGTGTGCGAATTCCCAGGAATTCCCTGCTCTGTTCCCTTCCTTTCCCAGGGAATGGTGGCCCTTTCCCAAACTGGAATCTGCTTCCCAGCTTTCCCCAGGCCGGCTGGGAGAAGGGAATGTCGTCGTCTTCTCCAGCAGCTCCTGAATCCACGTGGAGCTTTTCCAACTTGGAACGTCTGGAATCACATCCCGACTTCTCTGCCTGGATGTCCCTGGTGCTGTTTTCCCATCCCAAAAATGCCGTGAGGAAACACAATCCAATGATCCAGAGAAAAAAAAAAAAAATCCACGTGGAAAACTTCCCTCTAAACCGACAGAGGGTTATCCCTGGATTTTTCCCCATCCTGCATTCCCAGGATTGGTCCCTCCATCCCAACTTTCCTCATTGTATGGAATGAACTCCCAAACCCTGCCTGGTTTTGTGGTTTAGTGGAAACATCCGGAAAAAACACCAATTCCTTGGAATATTTTTTCCAGGAATGATGAATCCTGTGAGGTTTTTTCCCCCCTCCCGTACTGTAAATTCCTGGCACAATTCAACATGATTAATTGTGATTAATTATGATTAATGAGCTCTTAACAAATGTTTTGTGGTTTGGTGGAAATATCAGGAAAAAAACCAGAAATTTTCTTGGAATATTTGCCGGAAAGATCCGTCAGGGATGATCCAAGGTTGAGTTTGGAGGTGGAGAAAGGAGATCTAGAATTCATCCCGTGGGACAACAGAAATCTGGGATTCATGGATTATTTCCAAGGAATTTCCAACAATTTCAATCCTAGAAAAACAAGTTTTGTCTCTGCTCCTTGGAGATTTCCATGGGGAAAATTCCCTCAGGGAGTCTCAGCTCCACTGGGACAACTTTGGGGATCCAAAAGGATTAAAAATCTCAGGAATAAGAGGCCGGAAGTTGCTTCCAAAGCATCTTTTTGGGAAAAAACACCTGGAGCAGTTTGGGCTGGATCCCCAAGGCTCCGTTTTTCCATGAGAGCCCGGGATATTTGGGATGGAGATCCCAAAGGGAATCCAGCTTTTCCAAAGATCCAACAGGAATAAACCATTTCAGCCTTGATTCCATCCGACCTTTCCCTGAGCTCTGCCTAATTCCAAGTTTCCTGGAAAGCCACAAGGATCCAAGAAATCATTTTTCCATCGGGATCACCCACATCCCATTTTTTTCTTCTTTTTTTTTTTTTTTTTTGTTTGTTTGTTTGTTTGTTTGTTTTGGTTTTTTGGGGAGTTTTTTGTGTGTGCTTTTTTTTCTTTTTTTTTTGGTTTTTTTTTTGGTTTGTTTGGTTTTGGTTTTGGTGGTTTTTTTGGTTTTTTGGGGGTTTTTTTTGGTTTTTTGGGGGTTTTTTGTTTTGATTTGATTTGTTTTTTGGAGTTTTTTTTGGTTTTTATCCCATCCTTGTTCTCTTCCCAATTTTTTTTTAATGTTATATATATATATATATATATATATTTTTTTTTTTTTTTTTTTTTTTTTTTTTTTTTTTTTTTTTTTTTTTTTTTTTTTTTTTTTGATGCTCATTCAAAGATGTAGCAAATCCCTGGATTTGGAGCTCCTTCTCCTGGAGCTGAGGGGGATTTTTTTCCTTTGATTTTGTTCTTTTTCGAGGCACGTTCCACATGGAATTTTTTTCTTGTTTTGTTTTGTTTTGTTTTCCCAAATCCCATTGGAATTTCCTGGCCATGGAGTGTGGGCCATTGCTGCCCTCTGCCGCAGGGAGCCAGAAATTCCCAATTCCAGGAATCCAGGGGGGTCCCTTCCCCTTTCCCAGGATTTTGGGGTCTCCTCTGGGAAGATCTTTGGCACATGGAGCATCTCAATGAGGTTTGTGTTGGAAAAAGGATGAGGAGAACGCCTGGAATTCGAGGTCTGGCTGGTTATTCCCAAAGTTTTTAATCCTTTTGGATCCCCAAAGTTGTCCCAGTGGAGCTGAGACTCCCTGAGGGAATTTTCCCCATGGAAATCTCCAAGGAGCAGAGACAAAACTGATTTTCTAGGATTGAAATCTTTGGAAATTCCTTGGAAATAATCCATGAATCCCAGATTTTCGTGGCCCCGCGAGGTGAATTCCAGATCTCCTTTCTCCACCTCCAAACTCAACCTTGGATCATCCCTGATGGATCTTTCCAGCAAATATTCCAAGAAAATTTCTATTTTTTTCCTGATATCTCCACCAAACCACAAAACATTTGTTAAGAGCTCATTAAATCATAATTAATCACAATTAATAATGATGAACTTTACCGGGGGGAAAAACCTCACAGGACTCATCATTCCTGGAAAAAAAAAAATATTTTTGGGATTCAGAGGACACCGTTTGCCTGGAATATTCCAGATCATCCTGAAGGATTTTTTAGGATCTACATCACCAACAGCAGCTCCTCATCTCCTTTTCCAAGGAGTTTTTTTCCAGGAAAAGAAGGGCGGGATATCCCTGGATGAGGTCAGAGGTCAGGAAACCACAGAGGCTCCCACCAGGAAAAATTCCCAAAGGAAAATTAAACCTGGATCAGGAGAACCCAACCAGAGGAAAAACTCCAAAAAGGAACTCCAGGGAGTTCATTTTTCCATGGATTTGTTTGGTTTTAAGGAGCTTTTCCATTAAAATCCAGGCCTGGAAAGAACTCGAATGGAAGCTATGGAAAAATTTGGATTTTTATCAAATAAACTCCTTGGAGAAGCTGCTCCAAAGTTTTGGATCCAAACTGGGAAGGATCCAAATTGGGAAGAACCCAAGTGGATTTTTGGCTGTGCCTCAGTTTCCCTCTCCCCAAAGATGGATTTAGAACCAAATCCCAGTTCTGGGCTTGCCTGGGCCAGGCTTAGGAGCTTTTCCATGAAAAGGCCTCCAGGGAGTTAATTTTTCCATGGATTTATTTGTTTTTAAGGAGCTTTTCCATTAAAATCCAGGCCCGGAAAGGACCCAAATGGAAGCTACGGAAAAGTTTGGATTTTAACAAATAAACTCCTTGGAGAAGCTGCTCCAAAGGTTTGGATCCAAACTGGGAAGAATCCAAGTGGATTTTTTTGGCGGTGCCTCAGTTTCCCTCTCCCCAAAGATGGATTTAGAACCAAATCCCAGTTCTGGGCTTGCCTGGGCCAGGCTTAAGAGCTTTTCCATGAAAAGGCCTGGAGGGAGTTAATTTTTCCATGGATTTGTTTGTTTTAAGAAGCTTTTCCATTGAAATCCAGGCCTGGAAAGGACCCAAATAGAAGCTATGGAAAAATTTGGATTTTAACAAACAAACTCCTTGGAGAAGCTGCTCCAAAGGTTTGGATCCAAACTGGGAAGAATCCAACTGGATTTTTTTGGCTGTGCCTCAGTTTCCCTCTCCCCAAGGGATGGATTTAGAACCAAATCCCAGTTCTGGGCTTGCCTGGGCCAGGCTTAGGAGCTTTTCCATGAAAAGGCCTGGAGGGAGTTCATTTTTCCATGGATTTGTTTGTTTTTAAGGAGCTTTGCCATTAAAATCCAAGGCTGGAAAGGAACCAAATGGAAGCTACGGAAAAATTTGGATTTTAACAAACAAACTCCTTGGAGAAGCTGCTCCAAAATTTTGGGAACAGATGCGGATCCCAACTGGGGAAAAATCCTTGCTGGTGCCTCAGTTTCCCTCTCCCCAAGGGATGGATTTGGAACCAAATCCCAGTTCTGGGTTTGCCTGGGCCAGGCTTAAGAGCTTTTCCATGGAAAGGCCTGGAGGGAGTTCATTTTTCCATAGATTTATTTGTTTTTAAGGAGCTTTTCCATTAAAATCCAAGGCTGGAAAGGAACCAAATGGAAGCTATGGAAAAGTTTGGATTTTAACAAACAAACTCCTTGGAGAGTCTGCTCCAAAGGTTTGGATCCAAACTGGGAAAAAATCCTTGGCTGTGCCTCAGTTTCCCTCTCCCCAAAGATGGATTTAGAACCAAATCCCAGTTCTGGGCTTGCCTGGGCCAGGCTTAGGAGCTTTTCCATGAAAAGGCCTGGAGGGAGTTAATTTTTCCATGGATTTATTTGTTTTTAAGGAGCTTTTCCATTAAAATCCAGGCCTGGAAAGGACCCAAATAGAAGCTATGGAAAAATTTGGATTTTAACAAACAAACTCCTTGGAGAGTCTGCTCCAAAGGTTTGGATCCAAACTGGGAAAAAATCCTTGGCTGTGCCTCAGTTTCCCTCTCCCCAAGGGATGGATTTAGAACCAAATCCCAGTTCTGGGCTTGCCTGGGCCAGGCTTAGGAGCTTTTCCATGAAAAGGCCTGGAGGGAGTTCATTTTTCCATGGATTTGTTTGTTTTTAAGGAGCTTTGCCATTAAAATCCAAGGCTGGAAAGGAACCAAATGGAAGCTACGGAAAAATTTGGATTTTAACAAACAAACTCCTTGGAGAAGCTGCTCCAAAATTTTGGGAACAGATGCGGATCCCAACTGGGGAAAAATCCTTGCTGGTGCCTCAGTTTCCCTCTCCCCAAGGGATGGATTTGGAACCAAATCCCAGTTCTGGGTTTGCCTGGGCCAGGCTTAAGAGCTTTTCCATGGAAAGGCCTGGAGGGAGTTCATTTTTCCATAGATTTATTTGTTTTTAAGGAGCTTTTCCATTAAAATCCAAGGCTGGAAAGGAACCAAATGGAAGCTATGGAAAAGTTTGGATTTTAACAAACAAACTCCTTGGAGAGTCTGCTCCAAAGGTTTGGATCCAAACTGGGAAAAAATCCTTGGCTGTGCCTCAGTTTCCCTCTCCCCAAAGATGGATTTAGAACCAAATCCCAGTTCTGGGCTTGCCTGGGCCAGGCTTAGGAGCTTTTCCATGAAAAGGCCTGGAGGGAGTTAATTTTTCCATGGATTTATTTGTTTTTAAGGAGCTTTTCCATTAAAATCCAGGCCTGGAAAGGACCCAAATAGAAGCTATGGAAAAATTTGGATTTTAACAAACAAACTCCTTGGAGAGTCTGCTCCAAAGGTTTGGATCCAAACTGGGAAAAAATCCTTGGCTGTGCCTCAGTTTCCCTCTCCCCAAAGATGGATTTAGAACCAAATCCCAGTTCTGGGCTTGCCTGGGCCAGGCTTAGGAGCTTTTCCATGGAAAGGCCTGGAGGGAGTTAATTTTTCCATGGATTTGTTCATTTTTAAGGAGCTTTTCCATTAAAATCCAGGCCTGGAAATGACCCAAATAGAAGCTATGGAAAAGTTTGGATTTTAACAAATAAACTCCTTGGAGAGGCTGCTCCAAAGGTTTGGATCCAAATTGGGAAAAAATCCTTGGCTGTGCCTCAGTTTCCCTCTCTCAGAGGGATGGATTTGGAATTAAATCCCAGTCCTGGGCTTGCCTGAGCCTGACTTTGTTCTCTCCAAATTCCAGATTTAAACCTGAACCACATCCCAGATGGTTTTCCCACCTGGAATCACTGCAAAACAGGAATAAAACCCCAAAAATCCCATTTTCCAGGTGAATTAATATCCCAAATTTTTACCCTTCTGGGGTGTGGTCACTGCTCCCTGCAAACAGCTTGGAAAAGTTTGAATCCGAGGATTTTATTCCCTGGATTTCCAGTTTTTATGGATCTGTGGCACTTTGGGAGCAAAGATGCTCCTGGAGGGAAAAAAAATAAAAAGGGAATTCCAAGGAAAAGAATTCCCAGCGTAAATATCGGAGGTGGAGAAATAAATTTTTGGGATTTTATGTCGCTTCCAGAAGAAAATCCTCGATTTTTTTCAATCTAAATGGAAAAAAAGAATGTTTTGGGATTTTTTTTTTCTGGGAATGGGTGAGTCCAAAGCTCTGCTAATTAATGAGAATTAATTGGTTTTAATGGGATGCTGAAGGGAAGGGGGAGGTCAGGTGTTTTTATGGTGGTTGGAATGTTCTGTCCTGCCCACCTTGGATCAATCTGAATTATCCCATTTTTTCTTCCCCACAAAATCTCCCTGAGCCCATCCCGGTCTTTTTTCCCCACAATTTATCCCTTAAATTCACTATAAATAAAAATTTGGTTCCCATCAGCTTCTGCTTGGCTCCAGTGGGAAAGATTCCCATTTTTTCCAGCTGTGTCAGGATTCCAATGTCCCTTTTTTTGGGTGATTTCTTTTGGATTCCTTTCCATTCCAGGATTCTGGAGCCAGGCTGGGAGAGCTGGGAATGTTCCCCTGGAGAAGGGAAAAGTGCAGGGAATGCTCCGAGTCCCTGAAGGGGAAAACTCCAGGAGAGCTGGAGAGGGACTGGGGCCAAGGGCTGCAGGGACAGGACACAGGGAATGGATCCCACTGGGAAAGGGGACATTGGGCTGGGATCTTGGGCAGGAATTCCTGCTGGGAATGGAATTCCCACATTTGCTGGGGCTGCCCCTGGATCCCTGGGAATGTCCAAGGCCAGGTTGGATCCACCTGGGATGGTGGCAGGTGTCCTATGGGTTTGACTCAGATTTCTGAGGGTCCAGCCTGGCAGAAACGTGGCTGATATTAATTAGCGAGATATCACGATCGAGTGCGCCATGAAAAATCAAAAAAGGTTTTAATAAAGAAGGAAAGTAATACAAAAACCCAAAACCGAAGCCGAGCACAGCACAGAGACAAACTTCTTGCTTGCTACATCACCTTGAAAAGCCTGGAGATTCTTTGTTCTCTCTCTTTAGAGCTCAATAATTCAGGTGGGCTGTTTGGCCCTTGGCCCAATGAGAGGAACAACAGACTCCGAGTTCCATTCCCGGAGCCCAATCCACACTCCTGTCCTGGCTCCGAGAAAATTACAATGGGAAACCCACAGAAATTTCCAGCTAAAATCCCTAAAATGTCTAAAAGGTAAAGTGAGACTTTTTCCTGTAGTATTTTCTGTGGACGGCGGGGACAAGGAACTCTGCAGGGCTGAGATGTTCTAGAGACACGGGGGTTTATTGCAAGGGTGGTGGGTAAAGAGGGATTTGCCTTCAGCCACCAGCAAAGCCCCAAAGAGAGAATGGGGAGAGAGAGAAGAGAAGAGAACTGAGGGGTAGAAATGGGGTGAGAGTGGGGAGAGGAGAGGAGAGCAGGCAAGAGAGTAGGGAAAAGAGGGGAGAGGCAAGAGAGGACAAGAGGGCAGAGGGGCAGAACAAGAGAAGAGCAAGAGGCAAGAGAGGAAGAGCGTAAGAGAGTGATCACCTTGTTCCAATCCATTCCATCTCTTTTGGTGTTGAATATTCTAATTTACAGTGACCAAGATACAAAACCTACAGACTTTGCACGCAGCCTATGAGAACTACTACATCACCATGTCATTTTATATTCTAAACTCTAAAGACTCCTTTTCTTATCTGTTTTCTCCCTTTGGCAGGGTGGAAAGGCAAAACATTCCTGACTCCTTTTGTTTTCCTGCCCTTCAGCCCATCTCCAGCTCATCCCCGTTTTCCTGCCTGCCATGGTCACATCTCAAAACTGGCTGAAATTTCTATTTCCCTCACAGGTTTTACATCTGCAGTATTTCTCACCATCCAATCCTATCCATGAGTCCTTCCTGTCCCATCTTTCCCAACACTTTCCCCATTTGGAAGCACCTGCTGGAGGTGCAGGGATTGTGTCACCACATTGTCCCGGTTTTAATTCCCTCTTTCCAAGGGTTTCACCCTTCCTCAATCCCACCAGGAGAACCCTTCACTCCCCTCAGGAAAATCCCTCATCCCCAAGCCAGGCTCGGAAAAAGCTTCAAAGCCGCCCTTGGAGACAGCCAGGCCACGAATTCCTTCGGAATGAGGAGACCAGTGGAGCATCCCCAAGCCCCGAAGTCCAGACGGATTTGATGGATTCCATCCGTAGGGAGTTCTGCTTCCAAGATATTTCCTTCCCAGCGCCCGATCCCGGCTGAGGCCGGATGGAGTCGGCTCCCGACCCCCCCCAGATGGGATTGCTACACCCAAAATTATTTCTGGGAATGCACAAATAATCCCTGGCTGAGGGTGCCACCGATTCCAGCGGTGCTGGAAAAAATCCGGGATATTTGGTTTTGGTGTTTGTAGCCGGAGGAGGATTTTTTGGGGTTTGGAATGTTCTGGTGGCTTTTCCCCCCCGCCCCCCATCTGCTGAGGCTGGTAGGAATCATTCCCGAAATATTGGTGTCAGCCTGGTCGTGACCTCTCCTGCAGGATGAGGAAATAATTCCGTGTTTTCTTAGGAAAAAGCTCCGCCAGTGCTTGGCAAAAAAAGAAAATAATCTCTGGGAATGTGACAAAAAAAGGAGGGATTGTTCCTTTGGGTCCTGACGTGGGTCACAGTTCCGTGGAACCTCTGTGAGGGATTTGGGACAGGATGGGGAAAACAATTCCGGGAAGGAGTTGTGTGAAAATCCACACGGTGTGGAAAAGTGGGAATGAGGGGTTTGAGAGCTTTTCCTGAGTGAATGTGGATTCCTCATCCCTGGAAGTGCCCAAGGCCAGGTTGGACACCAGGGCTTGGATCCACCTGGGATAGTGGGAGGTGTCCCTAAATATGGATGGGGTAGGAATGGGATGGGATTTAAGGTTCTGTCCAACCCAAACCATTCCATGATTCTGCTCTGGAGCCAGGCTGGGAGAGCTGGGAATGTTCCCCTGGAGAAGGGAAAAATACAGGGAATGCTCAGAGCCCCTTCCAGGGCCTAAAAAAAAAAAATATATTTTTTGTCCTCCTTTAAAAACGTTATTACTGATGTTTATTGTTTAGGAGTGTTTTTCTTATCATGGGAGAGAATAAATATGGATTTTGGGAACACATGGGAATGCAAAGGAAAAGCAACAAGAAGTTCCAGGAGGTTTTGGTGATGGATCTTTGGTGTTTTGGGGGATGAGCTGGGAATGTTCCCCTGGAGAAGGGAAAAGTGCAGGGAATGCTCCGAGTCCCTGAAGGGGAAAACTCCAGGAGAGCTGGAGAGGGACTGGGGCCAAGGGCTGCAGGGACAGGACACAGGGAATGGATCCCACTGGGAAAGGGGACATTGGGCTGGGATCTTGGGCAGGAATTGCTGGCAATGGAATTCCCACATTTGCTGGGGCTGCCCCTGGATCCCTGGGAATGTCCAAGGCCAGGCTGGATCCACCTGGGACAGTGGGAACTGTCCCAGCCCATGGAATGGGATGAGTTTCAAGTCCTTTCCCACCCAACCCATTCCATGATTTCCCTCGCTGTGAGCAGTGCCAGAGGAGCCCGGAGCAGTTTGAGGGATGTTTCCCCACAAACATTTCTGGAGTGGGTTTAAAGCCAAGCTCAACCTTTTCCCAGCTCTTGGAATCGCTTTGAACTTTCGGAGCCACTTGGGAGCACCAGCCCCGCAGCCCCTCCCGAGCTCCACACAAAACTGGGTGAAGACAAATCCCAAAAAAAAAAAGATTTTTTTGGATGAAAACCAGCTCCGTGTGCCCAGCAGTGCGGGGTGGGAAGGAAGGAGCTGCCAGCCAGACCTGGAAGAGGAGGATCCAATCCAGGGAAGAGCAGCTGGGATTCCATGGAAATAACTCGGCCCCAGGTGATAAAACAGCTGAATTCCAGCCCAGCAAGGAATAAATCTGGAAAATTCTCACTCCTTTTTTTTTTTTTTTTTTTTTTTTTTTTTTTTTTTTTTGGCAAGAAAGGAATTTTTTTTTTTTTCCACCTTTTTTCACCATTGGGAAGAAGCCAAGGGCTGAACATCCCCATCCACAGCAGAGCCGGAGCAGAAGGAGAGAGGGAAAAGGAAGGAAAAAGAGATCCAGGGGATAAAAAAAAAAATGAAATCAAATCTGGGAGGTGTGGAAAGGGAGAGAAAAGTGAGGGAGAAGGAATTAAAAGAGAGAGAAGATGAGAAGGAAAAGGGGGAAAGGATAAGGAGAGTCTGGAAAAAAACTGGGGGATGGGAAAGGGAAAGAAAATGAGAGGGAAGGAATTTAAAGGGGAGAGGGGAAGGAAAAAAGGGAATGAGGGGGAAAAAAAGGGAGCAGCCAGTTTGGGAATTGGGACGGGAAAAAGGGAGAGGAATTGGTTTGGGAATTGTGGGAAGTGACGGACCAAACCAGCAGCTGGTTTGGGAATTGTGGAAAAAATAAGGAGAAATTTGTTTGGGAATTGGGACAGGAAAAAGGGGGAACAGATGATTTGGGAATTGTAGGAAAAATAGGGTTCCAAATTTTTTGGAACCACAGAGGAAAATTCCACGTCCCAAACAGCTCCTCTGTTTTTCACTTCCCTCTGTTGCCCTCTCCGTGTCCTCCTTATCCTTCTCTGCCGTATTTTTTCCGGAACTGTCTGGACTTTTTGATCTTTCCGTTTTTTCCAGCCAAATCCTTTCCTGCCTTTTTTTTTTTTTTCCACCTGCCGCGTTTTTCCCGTCTCTCCTTCCGGAGATAAGGAGCTGTCAAAAACCTTGAGGAATCCCAGGATTTCTCACCGGCTCATTCCATTTAATCCCAGGGGTTTGCTTTGTTTTCCTAAGGAATTAACTTCTCAAAGCACCGGGATATCTTTGTTCCTTCCCCTGGTGGGTTTCCAGCCTCACATCTGGGTGGAAAAGTGGGAAAAAAGAGGGAGATGAGGATCCAGGGTTGGAATTGTTTGTTTTTAGGGATCCAAGCTCCTATCAGCATCTTCCCTTGCCAATCCATGAGATTATTTCCTCTTGGAATTCTTTCCAGCCATGATTCACCTTTTTGGATAAATTGACCTTTTCCCCTCCTAAAGAGAATCCTGGAGCTGGGGACTGCCGGGGATCTCATTCCTGGCTTGTTTTCCTCACAAACCGACGGCTTCCCGTTGGATTTTGGAATGCCGGGTGATGGTTTGGCTCCTGAGCTGCCTCGAGCCAAAATCCTGGATTTGGATCGTCCTCTCCAGGACTGTTTTCCTTCCATGGTGGCACCAAATAGGATAAAATCCATAATTTCAGAATATTTGAACATCCCAAAGGCTTTTCCTGGCCCATGAGTGACACCGAAAAATGGGATTTTTGAGCTGGAGTTAATTTTCCTGCCAGGAGCCGGAATTTGTTTGGTGTTTGGGTTGGATTTGGTGTTGGGAACACAGGAAAGAATTTCCATGGATCAGCCCAGGGTCCTGTCTGACCTCATCCACAACATCCCAAATCCTTCCCCGCTGGTTTCTGGTGGTGTTGGCGCCTTGAAAATCTGGGAATAAAATTGTTATTCCTTGCAAAGACTCCAAAGGTTCCGGTTTGTCCGCTGTATCCCTTCGGATTTTTGGAGATGGCAATGGATAATAAAACATTCCCTGGGTAGGAAATGTTTAAATGAAAATTTTTGGACCTAAATTGGGTTTTGGCCAATTTTTGGCCCCGTCGCCGAGGCTGGGAGTGTCGCTTTCCCAGAGATGAGACCTTGGGAAAAATCCTGCTTCCAATCCATCCCTTTTCCAATTTATCCCTGTTCCAACTCATCCCTCCTCCAACCAATCCCTGCTCCAACCCATCCCTCCTCCAATCCATCCCTCTTCTAATCCCTCTTCCAATTCATCTCTCCTCCAATCCATCCCTCTTCCAGTTGATCCCTGGTCCAATCCATCCTTCTTCCAATCCATCCCTTTTCCAATCCATCCCTGCTCCAATCCCTCTTCTGACCAATCCCTTTTTCAACCCACCCCTCTTCCAGTCTATCCCTGTTCCAATCTATCCCTGCTCCAATCCATCCCTCTTCCAATCCATCTCTCTTCTAATCCCTGCTCCAATCCATCCCTCTTCTAATCCCTCTTCCAATCTATCTCTCCTCCAATCCATCCCTCTTCCAGCTGATCCCTGCTCAAACCCATCCCTGCTCCAATCCCTCTTCCGACCGACTCCTTTTCCAATCCATCTCTCCTCCAATCCATCTCTTTTCCAATCCATCCCCCTTCCAACCCATCCCTCTTCCAATCCATCCTTCTTCCAACCCATCCCTGCTCCAATCCCTCTTCCAACTGACTCCTTTTCCAATCCATCCCTTTTCCAATCCATCCCCTTCCAATCCATCCTTTTTCCAATCCATCCCTCTTTCAGCTGATTCTTTTTCCAATCCATCCCTTCTCCAATCCATCCCTTTTTCAATCCATCCCTCTTCCAATTGATCCCTGCTCAAATCCATCCCTCTTCCAACCCATCCCTCCTCCAAATATCTGGAATTCCAAACATCAAAATTCTGATCTGATTCCCCTTCCCATCTCCATCTTGAATTCTCTTCCCATTTATTTCTAATATTCTCTAAAAACAGCACCCAGCAGCCTCCTCCGGCCTCATCCCAGAATAACCTCCTGGAGTCGGGGATTTCCTCCGATCCATCCCTCTTCCAACCCATCTCTTTTCCAATCCATCCCTCTTCCAATCCCAATTCCAATCCATCCCTCCTCCAAATATCTGGAATTCCAAACATCAAAATTCCAATCTGATTCCCCTTCCCAGCTCCGTCTTGAATTCTCTTCCCGTTCATTCCATTTCTAAAATTCCCTAAAAACAGCACCCAGCAGCATCCTCCACCCTCAACCTGGAATAACCTCCTGGAGTCGGACATTTCCTCCAATCCATCCCTCTTCCAATCCATCCCTCTTCCAACCCATCTCTTTTCCAATCCATCCCTCTTCCAATCCCAATTCCAATCCATCCCTCCTCCAAATATCTGGAATTCCAAACATCAAAATTCCAACCTGATTCCCCTTCCCAGCTCCGTCTTGAATTCTCTTCCCGTTCATTCCATTTCTAAAATTCCCTAAAAACAGCACCCAGCAGCCTCCTCCGGCCTCATCCCGGAATAACCTCCTGGAGTCGGGGATTTCCTCCGATCCATCCCTCTTCCAATTGATCCCTGCTCCAATCCATTCCTCTTCCAATCCCACTTTCAACCCATCCCTTTTCCATCAATCCCTCTTCCAATTGATCCCTTTTCCAATCCATCCCCCTTCCAATCCCTCTTCCAACCCCTGCCTGCTCAAATCCATCACTCCCATTTCTAAAATTCCCTAAAAACAGCACCCAGCAGCATCCTCCACCCTCAACCCGGAATAACCTCCTGGAGTCGGAGATTTCCTCTGATCCATCCCTCTTCCAATCCATCCCTGCTCCAATCCATCCCTCTTCCAATCCATCCCTGCTCCAATCCATTTCTCTTCCAGTCCATCCCTGCTCCAATCCATTTCTCTTCCAATCCATCCCTCTTCCAACTGATCTCTTTTCCAATCCATCCCTCTTTCAATCTCAATTTCAATCCATCCCTCCTCCAACCCATCCCTCCTCCAAATATCTGGAATTCCAAACATCAAGATTCTGATCTGATTCCCCTTCTCAGCTCCGTCTTGAATTCTCTTCCCATTTATTTCTAATATTCCCTAAAAACAACACCCAGCAACATCCTCCATCCTCATCCTGGAATAAACTCCTGGAGTCGGGGATTTCCTCCGATCCATCCCTCTTCCAACTGATCCCTTTTCCAAATCCATCCCTCTTCCAATCCCAATTCCAACCCATCCCTCTTCCAATCCATCTCTCCTCCAAATATCTGGAATTCGTAACGTCAAAATTCCCTCTCTTCAAGCTCCGTCTTGAATTCTCTTCCCGTTCATTCCATTTCTAAAATTCCCTAAAAACAGCACCCAGCAGCATCCTCCGGCCTCATCCCGGAATAACCTCCTGGAGTCGGAGATTTCCTCCGATCCATCCTGGCAGCCCAAAGCCATGGAATGACCTGCCTGTCACATCCCGTTAGGAGTCACTGAACCCGCAACTCGACACCTTTGATCTCGCCTGGCCCGGAACTGTCCGACATAATCCCACAAATTCCTTCGGAAGCGCGGCCGGGGCCGTGCCCTGGATGTTTTCCCAAGGAGTTCAGACAGAGGAGGGCTCAGGGAATCCCGGGAATTAGAGATGAGGAAGGGATTTGTTGTTCCAGCGCCTGGTGGGACAGGGAGGGGGTGGATTCCAAATCTTGGCCCTGCTCCAAGTGAGATCCGGGGGCTCCCTCTGGAATCAGGGAGCTGAGCAGGGAAGTTCCTTCTCCTCCATGGATTTGGGATGTGGAGAATGGAATTCTGCATGATAAATGGGATCTTGGACAGGAATTGCTGGCTGGGAGGGTGGGGAGGGGCTGGGCTGGAATTCCCACATTTGCTGGGGCTGCCCCTGGATCCCAGTGGGATCCATTCCCTGTGTCCTGTCCCTGCAGCCCTTGGCCCCAGTCCCTCTCCAGCTCTCCTGGAGTTTTCCCCTTCAGGGACTCTGAGCATTCCCTGCACTTTTCCCTTCTCCAGGGGAACATTCCCAGCTCATCCCCCAAACCACCAAGGATTCATCACCAAAACCTGCTGCCACTTCCCAACTTCCTGTTGTTTTTCCTTTGCATTCCCACGTGTTCCAAAAATCCATATTTATTCTCTCCCATCATAAGAAAAACACTCCAGAGCATTAAAAATTGGGAATAACATTTTTAAAGGAGGACAAAAAAATATTTTTTTTAGGCCCTACAAAGGACTCTGAGAATTCCCTGTATTTTTCCCTTCTCCAGGGGAACATTCCCAGCTCTCCCAGCCTGGCTGCAGGGCTGAGTGGCTCCAGAATCCTGGAATATTTGTGTGGGAAGGGGTTTAAAATCCCATCTCATCCCACCCCATCCATGTTCAGGGACATCTCCCACTATCCCAGCTGGATCCAAGGCCCAATGTCCAACCTGGCCTTGGACATTTCCATGGATTCTGGGATGATTCTGTCACCAATTCTCATATTCTGTTGGAAAACACCGCAGATATCTCTGCTTTTCCATGGATTTTTCCTCCCTGAGTTCCTCACACACTTTTCACACTGACAATATCCATCCTCATGCTCTTCTTGGAGTTTTCCCAGAGCCACCAGTTGGATTTTCCACAAGGAAAAAAAAAAATATATATATATATATATATATATATATATAAAATAAAATAAAATCCCCAACCCTAAACCCCCCCCAACAATCACCCCTAAAACAGACCAAAACCCCCTAAAATAGATCAGATATTGGGGGAAAAAAGGAAAAAAATTCTTTTTCCAACCACCAGCTCCAGTGTAACCCTACAGATGTTCGGACAAACCATAAATTTGATTGTTTTCCAGTTGTTTCCCTTCCTTTTTTTTTTTTGCCACAAATGGGAACCATTTTGCAGCCCAGGAGTTGGGAGCTGTGCACCAGGCTATGTGCAATTCCCACTCACAGGACATAAATAATTCCAGAAAAAAATAAAATAAAATAAAAAAAAACAGGGACACGTTTGCCAGAGGACGCTGCTCATAATCACGGGGATCTGTGGTTTTGCTTAAATGGGAAAACAAATGGATTTCCCCGGCTTTTCCCTCCTTTCCATGGGAGCAGACCCCGCCTTTACCCTAAGCTGAAAGAGAAATATTTATAGGAAGGACTCGTTAAAACCCTGGCACGGCATTCCCGCCTCTGGCCGAGCCGGAAAATTCCCTTGGGGGGGGAACAAAACTCCCCGGGAGAAGGATCCAGGACAAATCCAGGGAATTGTCCCAGTGCCAGGATCTGGCTCCCTCAGATCTCTGTCCCAGCCTGGATTTCCCCTGTCAACAACTCCTTCATGGATCGTGCTCAGGGCTGGGTTGGACACAGCTGATCTTTCCCGTTGGGAATAACGAGGGATGGGATGGCTGGGGAGGGTCCTGGAATGCTGGAGCTCTGCTGGGTTGGAATATTGGGATGAAAAGGATCCACTGGAAGAGCAGCCTGGGATGGTGAGAGGTGTGGGGTTGGAATGGGGTGATTTCCAACCCAAATCCTTCCAGGGTTTTGTGGTTTTTCCCTTGGAATTCCGGCGTTGTATCCAGTGGAGGGGACTCCAGGGGAATGGCCATGGAAGGAATTCGCTCCAGGGATTGTCATTCCCACCTCAGTGTCCCACGTGAAGGTCCTGGTGGATCCAGAGAACTTCTGGAGCTGCCCTTGGGAGCGGAATTTGGGTGGAAAAGCTCCAGGGTGTGGGATTGTCTGCAGGGAATTCATGGTAAACACAAAGGGCTGCTGTCCCGTCCATCCCATCCCATCCCATCCATCCCATCCATCCCATCCTGTCCCATCAATTCTCATCCTGTTCCATCTATCCCAATCCCATCCCATCCATCCCCAATCCCATCCCATCCATCGCTATCCCATCCCATCCATCCCCATCCTGTCCCATTCCCATCCTGTCCCATTCCATCCTGTCCCATCCCCATCCTGTCCCATTCCCATCCTGTTCCATCCCATCCCATCCCATCCCATCCCATCCATCCTCAATCCCATTCCATCCATCCCAATCCCATCCCATCCATCCCCATCCTGTCCCATTCCCATCCTGTCCCATCCCATCCTGTCTCATCCCATCCATCCCCAATCCCGTTCCATCCCATCCCATCCCATCCATCCCCAATCCCATTCCATCCCATCCATTCCCATCCCATCCCATCCATCCCAATCCCATCCATCCCTATCCTGTTCCATTCATCCCCATTCCATCCCATTCCATCCATTCCCATCCTGTGCCATCCTCATCCCAACCATTAGATCCCATTCCATCCATCCCCATCCTGTCCCATCCATCTCTATCCTGTTCCATTCATCCCATTATCCCATCCCATTATCCCATCCCATTATCCCAGGAGCAGTTTGAGCCTTTCCCAACAAAGACCTGGGGGGGCTGGAATGTGTCGAGGGAAGGGAATGGAGCTGGGAAGGGGCTGGAACACCAGGAAAAGCTGAGGGAGCTGGGAAAGGGGCTCGGCCTGGAGAAAAGGAGGATCCAGAGGGATCTTTTCCCTCTCTGAAATTCCCTAAAAAGTGGAGGCAGCTGGGAATGGGGTCAGGATCTCCGGGAACAGGGACAGGATGAGAGGGAACAGCCTCAGGCTGGGCCAGGGAAGGTTTAGGCTGGAAATTAGGGAATATTCCTCCATGGAAAGGGCTGTCCTCCAATCCAGGCACCGCTTCCCTAACCCCGTCCCTGGAGGGATTAAAAATCCATGTGGATTTAATTCCGGATTTTTCCCTTTAATTTGGAAAGCACAAAACAATGGCCGAAGGAGGGGGAAACTGAGGCACAGTGAGAAAACTTCCCCAAATTCCGTTCAGCAGAGATGGAATCGCATGGAATAACATGGAAACACATGGGAAAACATGGAAAAACATGGAAACACATGGAAACACATGGAAAAACATAGAATCACATGGAATCACAGGGAAACACAGGGAAACACAGGGAAATACATGGAAACACATGGAAACATGGAAACAGGGAAACACAGGGAAACATGGAAATACATGGAATCACAGGGAAACACAGGGAAACACATGGAAACACATGGAAACACACAAATCATATGGAATCACAGGGAATTATGCGGAAACACGTGGAAACACGTGGAAATATGTGGAAGCACATGGAATCACATGGAAAAACATGGAATCACAGAGAAACTCATGGAAACACATGGAAAAATATGGGATCACAGGGAAACACATGGAAACACATGGAAACACATGGAAACACATGGAATCACATGGAAAAACATGGAATCACATGGAATCACAGGGAAACACAGGGAAACATGGAAACACATGGAAATACATGGAAACACAGGGAAATACATGAGAACACAAGGAAACACAGGGAAACATGGAAATACATGGAAACGTGGAAATACATGGAAACACGTGGAATCACATGGAAACACAGGGAAACACACAAATCATATGGAATCACAGGGAATTATGCGGAAACACATGGAAACACATGGAAATATATGGAAGCACATGGAATCACATGGAAAAATATGGAATCACAGAGAAACTCATGGAAACACATGGAAAAATATGGAATCACAGGGAAACACATGGAAACACATGGAAACACATGGAAACACATGGAAAAACATGGAATCACATGGAAAAACATGGAATCACATGGAATCACAGGGAAACACAGGGAAACATGGAAATACATGGAAATACATGGAAATACATGGAAACACATGGAAACACATGGAATCACACATGGAATCACACATGGAATCACATAGAATCACATGGAATCACATGGATACACATGGAAACACATGGAATTATGTGGAAAATCATGGAAATACATGGAAACACACAGAATCACATGGAAACACATGGAAACACATGGAAACATGTGGAAACACATGAGAACACATGGAAACACAGGGAAACATGGAAATACATGATAAGACATGGAAACGTGAAAATACATGGAAACACGTGGAATCAGATGGAAACACATTGAAAAACATAGTAACACATGGAAACCCATGGAATCACAGAAACACATGGAATCACAGAAACACATGGAATCACATGGAAACACATGGAATCACATCCTTCTGAGTCCAACCGAATTTTCCGAATCCAGAGCAAACGTCCCGCTCTAAGCCCTTCCAGGATTATCCCAGGAATGCCACCAAAACCCTCTGCTGATCTGTAAAGTTCACGGGATGAGGATTTCCACATGGAAACGTTCCTTGCATCCGGCTGGGTCGGGAACACCTCCCAGAAAATTCCTCTCCCAGGGCTGGAGGTTTTCCGCTCCCAGGCAAAGCCTGGATGCAGATTTAATGGAATTCTGGAATGGTTTGGATGGGAAGGGACCTTAAAGATCCTCCAATTCCACCCCCTGCCATGAGCAGGGACACATCCTACTATCCCGGGTTTTTCCAAGCTCCGTCTTTTTGATGGGAATCCTGAACCCAAAATCCCACACATGGCTGAGTTTTTGGCCCTAAAAATCTGAGCTTGGAAGGAATTGTGAGGAGTGAGACTCTGGATGCCCCTGGATCCCTGGAAGTGTCCAAGGCCAGGTTGGATATTGGGGCTTGGATCCAACTGGGATAGTGGGAAATATCCCTGCCCATGGATTGGAGTGGAATGGGATCATCTTTAAAGTCCCACCCAATCCATAACATCCCACCATTCCATGACTGCGACATTCCAGGAGAATTCCCAGCCACAGCTCATGGAGTTTTAGGGGTGATCGTTGAGGGATTTTGTTGTTTTGGGGTTTTTTTAGGGCTGAGGGTTGGGTTTTTTTTTTTTTTTTTTTCTGGAAAATCCAACTGGTGGCTCTAGGAAAACTCCAAAAAGAGGATGAGGATGGATATGGTCAGTGTGAAGAAAACATGGAGGTACATGGAGATTGTTGTTTTTTCTGGGCTCATCCGTGAAAAAAATCAAAGTTTTTGGGGCTGATTTTCCACCTTTCTCCAGGACCCTCTGGAGACCTGCTCCATCCTCATCTCCCTAAGGACACCAGCAGGGAGAGATCCCAGGATTCCAGGTGGGAGAAGTTGGATCTCTGGATCCCACTACAAATTCCAGGCTTCCCACCCCACTCCCTGCCAGATCATCTTTAAGGTCCCACCCAACTCTTAACATCCCACCGTTCCATGACTGTGACATTCCAGGAGAGATCCCAGCCACAACGGGATTTTTCACGGTTCATCTGTGAAAAAAATCAGAAATTTTTGGGGCTGATTTTCCACCTTTCTCCAGGTCCCTCTGGGGACCTGCTCCATCCTCATCTCCCCAAGGACACCAGCAGGGAGGGATTCCAGGATTCCAGGCAGGAGAGGAATCACGGATCACGGAGCTGCCTGGAGGATCCCACCACAAATTCCAGGCTTCCCACTCCCTGCCAGATCATCTTTAAGGTCCCACCCAACCCTTAACATCCCACCATTCCATGACCGCGACATTCCAGGAGAGTTCCCAGCCACAACAGGATTTTTCTGGGCTCATCCGTGGAAAAAAATCAGAAATTTTTGGGGCTGATTTTCCACCTTTCTCCAGGTCCTTCTGGAGACCTGCTCCATCCTCATCTCCCCAAGGACACCAGCAGGGAGGGATTCCAGGATTCCAGGCAGGAGAGGAATCACGGATCACGGAGCTGCCTGGAGGATCCCACCACAAATTCCAGGCTTCCCACCCCACTCCCTGCCAGATCATCTTTTAGGTCCCACCCAACCCTTAACATCCCACCGTTCCATGACTGTGACATTCCAGGAGAGATCCCAGCCACAACGGGATTTTTCACGGTTCATCTGTGAAAAAAATCAGAAATTTTTGGGGCTGATTTTCCACCTTTCTCCAGGTCCCTCTGGGGACCTGCTCCATCCTCATCTCCCCAAGGACACCAGCAGGGAGGGATTCCAGGATTCCAGGCAGGAGAGGAATCACGGATCACGGAGCTGCCTGGAGGATCCCACCACAAATTCCAGGCTTCCCACCCCACTCCCTGCCAGATCATCTTTTAGGTCCCACCCAACCCTTAACATCCCACCGTTCCATGACTGTGACATTCCAGGAGAGATCCCAGCCACAACGGGATTTTTCACGGTTCATCTGTGAAAAAAATCAGAAATTTTTGGGGCTGATTTTCCACCTTTCTCCAGGTCCCTCTGGGGACCTGCTCCATCCTCATCTCCCCAAGGACACCAGCAGGGAGGGATTCCAGGATTCCAGGCAGGAGAGGAATCACGGATCACGGAGCTGCCTGGAGGATCCCACCACAAATTCCAGGCTTCCCACTCCCTGCCAGATCATCTTTAAGGTCCCACCCAACCCTTAACATCCCACCATTCCATGACCGCGACATTCCAGGAGAGTTCCCAGCCACAACAGGATTTTTCTGGGCTCATCCGTGGAAAAAAATCAGAATTTTTTGGGGCTGATTTTCCACCTTTCTCCAGCTCCCTCTGGGGACCTGCTCCATCCTCATCTCCCTAAGGACACCAGCAGGGAATTATCCCAGGATTCCAGGCAGGAGAGGAATCACGGATCACGGAGCTGCCTGGAGGATCTCACCACCAATTCCCCGCCAGATCCGTGACTTTATCTGTAGAAATTTCCGCGGACGGCGGGGACGAGGAACTCTGCAGAGCTGAGATGTTCTAGAAACACGTGGGTTTATTACAAGGGTGGTGGGTAAAGAGGGATTTGCCTTCAGCCACCAGCAAAGCCCCAAAGAGAGAATGGGGAGAGAGAGAAGAGAAGAGAGGAGAGTAAGAGCAAGAGCAGGAGCGTAAGAGAGCGACCCCCTTGTTCCAATCCATTTTATCTCTTTTTGTGTTGAATATCCTCATTTACAGTGACCAACCCACGTGAGATACAAAACCTACAGACTTTTCATGCAGCCTGTGAGAACTACTACATCACCATGTCATTTTATATTCCAAACTCTAAAAGCGACTTTTCTTATCTGTTTTCTCCCTTTGGCAGGGTGGAAAGGCAAAACATTCCTGACTCCTTTTGTTTTCCTGCCCTTCAGCCCATCTCCAGCTCATCCCCGTTTTCCTGCCTGCCATGGTCACATCTCAAAACTGCCTGAAATTTCTATTTCCCTCACAGGTTTTACATCTGCAGTATTTCTTACCATAAAATCATATCCATAAGTCTTTCCTGTCCCATCTTTCCCAACATTTATCCCTCCCTCTTTTTGGATCTCTCGGCCTCTTTCCATCCCGTCATCCACCTCCCTGTGAACATTCCGGCTGCTCTGCTCCTGCTTCCAGGGAAACTGTTGCCCCTGGGATCAGGGATTTGCCAGAGCAGTAGCTGGTGAGAACCTCGGGATTGTCCCAGCCCGGAGTTAACGTGGCCACGGCCACTTTTATCCCTTGGCTGCTGTTTTCCATTACGGCCTCCCGAAAACGAGCCAGGATACGAGCTCTGGGATTCCAGACGGGATTTTAGGGCCTCTCGAACTCGGCTGAGGCTCTGAATTGTTTCCAGCTCCTTCTTCTCCTGGGCTCTTCCCTTCTCCGCTTGTTCCGTGCCAGGAAATTCAAACCAAGCGATTCCCATGGGGGTTTTTTTTTCCCCATCCCAGAAGCTCAGGAATGGCTCTGAAGGTTTCCCGAATTTTCTCAAGGTTGGGAAATGCAGACGAGCTCCATCTCTCCAAAATCTCCCAAACCAGAATGACGCACAATTGTAAATTGTAAAATGCAAAAAAAAAATTTGTAAAACGCGCAAAATTCCAAATTCAGGAATACCCAGCATTCCCAAAGAATCCGATCTTGCCCAGAACTGGGAAAGGTTTCATCCCTGTCAAATTCAATTTCAACCTGATGGTGGATCAGGATTTTTTTTTTTCCAGGGGCAGTTTTGGGGGGCAGTTTGGAGCTTTTCCCTTCCTGTATCCTATTTTTTTGGAGCAATGGATATCCCAGGAGAAAAATTCAGAGAGAAAAATCCATCAGGGATGAAGTGCATCCCTTTTATTCAGCATCCAGGAATAATCCAGAGGGAGAAAAGGCTGGTGGGAATATTCCTGAGAGATCTGCGAGTCCTAAGGATCCTCGGCTGAAAATTCAGGGAAATTTTTCTGATCTGAATATTTTGGGCCAGGAAAAGGAGATTTTTTTCAGGAAAAGGACATGGAGGGGCTGGAGAGTTTCCAGGGAAAAGAATGGAGCTGGGAAAGGAGCTGGAGAATTCCTGAGGGAGATGGGAAAGGGAATGGAGAATTCCTGAGGGAGCTGGGAAAGGGAATGGAGAATTCCTGAGGGAGATGGGAAGGGGCTGATCCTGGAGAAAAGGAGGCTCAGGGGGGACCTTGTGGCTCTGCACAAATCCCTGGAATGTTGGAGCCAGGTGGGAGTTGGGATCTGATCCCAGGGAATAACAGGATAAAAGGTAACGGCCTCAGGCTGGGCCAGGGGAGGCTCAGGGTGGACATTGGGAAAATTCCTTCCTGGAAAAGGTGACTAAACATTGGAACAGCCCGGAGGGAGGGTGGAGTCTCCATCCTTGGAAGTGTCCAATAAACGAGGAGAGATGGGAACCTGAAGGGGAAAACTCCAGGAGAGCTGGAGAGGGACTGGGGCCAAGGGCTGCAGGGACAGGACACAGGGAATGGATCCCACTGGGAAAGGGGACATTGGGCTGGGATCTTGGGCAGGAATTGCTGGCAATGGAATTCCCACATTTGCTGGGGCTGCCCCTGGATCCCTGGGAATGTCCAAGGCCAGGTTGGATCCACCTGGGATCAGGGAATGTGTCCCTGCCCATGGATGGGATGGGAATGTGATGGGATTTAAGGTCTCTTCCCACCCAAACCATTCCATGATCCCATGCCTTTACCTCCAAGACTTTGTGTCCCATTTTTTCTTCCCTATAAAAGCCATTTCTGAATTTTTGGGACAGCGAGGATGTCGTGCACTCAGAGATGGAAGAATTCCAGGAAAGAAGGTGCTTTCCTAAGGGCAATCCAATGGGAACACGCTTTGGGATTCAGCCACATCTGGTGTTAATTTTCACAGGGACAGATTAGGGCCTTTTTCTTTCCTTTTTTTTTTTCTTCCCAAGATTAAATGATACAGAAATTCAGAGAATTGTTTCCTCTGGGAGAACAACAACAAAAAAAAAAGACCAAAACAGCTCTGAGGCCTTTTTTGGGACAAAAAAAAAAAAAAAAATTAAAATTACAATAACAGAGCTCTTTGGAATTCCCAGTTTCAAACTGATTCCCGGTCTCAGTACAGAATTTTAAAAATTCCTTGAGAGGATTAAAGGGGCTGAAAACAAAACAAAGCACCTCGGATTGGAACGAAACATCCAGAGCTGCAAAATCCAAAATCCAGAGTCCTTTGTTACACACACAAAAAAAAAAAAAAAAAAAAAAAAAAAAAAAAAAATAGGGGCAAATTTTGGGGCTTCTCCAACAGTTCAGCTGCAGCTCTGGCCACTTTTTGGTGGGAAAATTGTGGAATTTTAAGGATAAAGGTGAATTTATCTGCTGGAAGGGGCAGTGGGGTTGAGGGTGATGAGGAGGGAATGGAGGTGGGGAATCGTGTCTGTGTCAAAGCTGTCCCAGAAAGAAATGGAATTTTCCCTCCCTTGGCAGCAGGATATTTTTCCCAATTCCCTGTGTCTCACATGGAATTGTGAGGGGGAGCAGGGAAGAGCTGGAGAAAATGGGATCATGGAATCCTGGAATGGTTTGGGTTGGGAGGGAATGAGAGATGATCCATTCCCGCCCCATCCATGGGTAGGGTCACATTCCCTGATCCCAGGTGGATCCAAATCCATCCCAGGTGGATCCAAATCCATCCCAGGTGGATCCAGCCTGGCCTTGGGCATTCCCAGCATTCCCAGCCTGGCTCCAGAGCAGAGGGACTCCAGAATCCCAGAAATGGTTTGATTGGAAAAGGACCTTAAATCCCATCCCAGCTCCATCCATGGAAAAGGGCACATTCCCTGATCCCAGGTGGATCCAAACCCCAAAGTCCAGATTGGGATTTTCCTGCCTTTGAGAGAAATCCAAACTCCGTGCTGGGATCCCTCAGTGAGGACAGAAAATCCCAGAGTGACCCTTGAACCTTCTGGATTTTCCTGCTCATCATCCTCAGGATTGGCTTGGAGGGACCTTAAAGTTCATTTATTCCCCCCCTGGGATGGGTGGGGACACCTCCCACTGTCCCAGGTGGATCCAGCCTGGCCTGGGACATTCCCAGGGATCAGCAAATGTGGGAATTCCATTCCCAGCAATTCCTGCCCAAGATCCCAGCCCAATGTCCCCTTTCCCAGTGGGATCCATTCCCTGTGTCCTGTCCCTGCAGCCCTTGGCCCCAGTCCCTCTCCAGCTCTCCTGGACATGATCCGTGGACTCCTCCATGTCCGTGAAATTGGGAATCACCGCACCCTGAGAATCCTTGGCCTTCCCAGAGGGAATTAATCCCAGCTGTGAGCACAATTTAGGATTTCCTGCAGACCACTCCTGATGTCCTGGGAATGGCAGCTCTGCCCGGATCCACGGCTCTGCTCTGCTGGAGAAATTCCCTGGAAAAATCATCCCAATTTTTAATTTAATTTTATTTTTTTTTTGTTTTGGTTTGTTTTGTTTTGTTTTTTGTTTTGTTTTGGGGGTTTTTTGTTGTGTTTTTTTTGTTTGTTTGTTTGGTTTTGGTTTTTTGTTTGTTTGTTTGTTTGTTTGGGGTTTTTTTGTGGTTTTTTGTTTTTGTTTTTGTTTTTTTAATTCCTGGGTTTCCCCCCCCCCTCATTTTGTTCTTTTTGAGGTGCAACATTCCCACCCCGGCCCTGGAATGGGGTGAAAACAATTCCAGGAGAAAAGGATGGGAAAATTGTTTATCCCTGAGAGCCAGAGCTGTCCTCAGGCCTTGGAATTTTTTCCCTGATTTCCAGATAAACTCCAACTGCTTTAATTCCATGGCCTGGGCATCCCTGGGCTCGTTTTTATCTAATTTTGGGAATGTTGGGAAGCTGGGAGGAGAAAAGGGAACAGACACAGATGATGGATGGATTTTTTTTTAGGAAAATTCCCAGGATCCAAGTTCAGAAAAACATGGAATGGTTGGGAAGGGATCTTCAGGATCATCCCACGG
This sequence comes from Zosterops lateralis, assembly GCF_965231275.1. NCBI lineage: Eukaryota > Metazoa > Chordata > Aves > Passeriformes > Zosteropidae > Zosterops > Zosterops lateralis. The sequence continues at coordinate 1,750,578 of NC_139766.1, forward strand.
GCAGGAACACCTTCCATTATCCCAAAATGCTCAGATTTTATTCTGAAAATCTCAGGAAAATCATTCACAGCAGTGAGACCGGAACTGGAATCTCCTCCCAGTCCTGACTGGAAAAGGGTGGGAGAAATTCCTGCAAAAGGATGGGACTGAGGCTGCCCCTGGATCCTTGGAAGTGTCCAAGGCCAGGCTGGAGAGGGCTTGGATCCACCTGGGACAGTGGGAGGTGTCCCTGCCCACGGCAGGTCGGGATTAAATCATCTTTAAGGTCCCTTCCAAACCAAACCAAACCATTTCCATGATTCCAGGAATTTTGACCCAACGGGGATTAAGAGCTGTCAGGGAATGGTCCCACCTTGGAGGTGAATTATCCTGGAGACGCCGACAAAACAACCCCGAAACAATCCTGGGAAAGGAGCCTGTCACGTCCCCTGGAATTCCTCCCTTTCCCACTGCTGGCTCCCTCTGGAATCTCCTCCCCAACCCTGGAATGGTTTGGGGTGAAAGGCACCTCAAAGATGACCCAATCCCAACCCCCAAAAACCCTGGAAAATCCCTTGGGATGGCTCCTTTTCCCTCCTCCTTTCCTTTGTCCTTTCCAAGCTGGAGAGGGAACATTGGGCAGGGAGCAGCTTCCAGAAATAACCACTTTCCTCATTTCCCACCCCTAATCTGTTTTTCCCTTCCCTCTCCATAAAAAAAAAACAACAAAAAAACACGGATGAAACAAAGCCCCCTTTTCTTCAAAGCTTTTTTTTTTTTTTTTTTCCCTCACCCAAACACAGAAATCCTGGTGCCTCCGAGTCTCACGGAGCAAATCCAGGCCGGGAACAGCAGCCAGGACTCGGTGCCACCTCCAAGTTTTTTTGGACACTTCTTTGGATTCACCTTCCCGAGGCAGGACGAGGGGCCTTTTGGATTTGTTCTTGGATCCAGAAATTCGAGTGGATACCCGGAGCCTCAGCAGGGAAAAGGTCGTTTCCACTGGTTGACATTCAGGCTGTCTCTTTTTTTTTTTTCCAGGGATATTTATACTCCAAGAGGATCAGCCTGGCTGGGGAGAGGCTTCCCATCCATCAGGATTTCTGGGAAGGAGGGGAAACGGTCACACCTGGAGGTTTTTTTGGCAGGGAAATCATTCAATCCTAATGGATCTTTTCCCGGGGGTTGGATTGGATCCCGTTGGCCGTTCCGGGATCGTTCCCGACAAAAGGGGTTTGTGAGCTCGTGGCTCCCCGGCCAAAGCTTCTCCTCCTTCTCCCCAACTCAGGAACTTCTGAGCCTTCCCAGGGATTTCAGTTCCCCGCCGGGATCGCTCCAAAGCTGGGAAAGGTGGGAATTGTGTCCCTGTGGGCCCTGAGGTGATTCCCCAGCTGCAGATCCAAACTCCAGGAGGAGCTGGAGCTGCTGGAGCAAATCCTGGAGCTGCTCTGGAGCCAGGCTGGGAGAGCTGGGAATGTTCCCCTGGAGAAGGGAAAAATTCCAGGGAATGCTCAGTGCGCTTTGCAGGGCCTAAAAAAAAAAATTTTTTTTTTTGTCCTCCTTTAAAAATGTTATTCCCAATGTTTATTGCTCTGGAGTGTTTTTCTTATGATGGGAGAGAATAAATATGGATTTTTGGAACACGTGGGAATGCAAAGGAAAAACAACAGGAAGTTGGGAAGTTGCAGCAGGTTTTGGTGATGAATCCTTGGTGGTTTGGGGGATGAGCTGGGAATGTTCCCCTGGAGAAGGGAAAAGTGCAGGGAATGCTCCGAGTCCCTGAAGGGGAAAACTCCAGGAGAGCTGGAGAGGGACTGGGGCCAAGGGCTGCAGGGACAGGACACAGGGAATGGATCCCACTGGGAAAGGGGACATTGGGCTGGGATCTTGGGCTGGGAATACCAATTTGAACATTCCCAAGGCACCTCTGAGCTCCATCCCCGTTTTCCCAAGAAGGAATGACTTATCCCAGCTCCAGGGCTGTTGCAGGAACAAAATCCCACTGGATGGAAGTGGCCAAATGAGGTAAAGGATCAGGGAATAATGTCGAAGGAATGTGGCAGGATGAAGGATTCCCACTCCAGCAGAAATTGGAATTTGCATGGGATTTTTGGGATTGATGATGGGAGGACTCTCGGAGAGTCCATCCCATCCCATCCCATCCCATCCCATCCCATCCCATCCCATCCCATCCCATCCCATCCTTATCTCATCCCATCCCTGTCCCAATCCTAATCCAAATCCATCCCATCCCAATCCCATCCCATCCTATCCCAATCCCAATCCTAATACCATCCCATCCTTATCCCAATCCTAATCCCAATCCCAATTCCAATCCATCCCATCCCAATCAAGGAATCATGGAATGTTCTGGGATTGGAATGACCCCCAAGGATCATCCAATCCCAACTCCCTGCCATGGGCAAGGGCAATTCCCATTATCCCAGGTTGCTCCAGCTCCATCCAGGAGAAGTTTAGGAAGTTCTAACACAGGCAAAGTGAATTCCCTCTGGAATTCCCCAGAAAAATGGGAATTTTTTGGGGATCCTGGATGTGGCAGAAATTCCCAGGGGTGTCGCACAGTCCCTGTCCTTGGAAGTTTTCCAGGTCAGGGTGGTTAAATCCCTAAGGAATGCGATTTCACCTCCTGAGATTCCTTCCTGCCCGAATTATCCCTGGGAATTCCCAATCCCAGCACAAATTCCTCCTCCACAGGTGGATATCGACCCTCCTCACCTGCTGCATCCCACAAATCCCAAACCCCTCCATCCCAAAAAACCTGCGCTGTTTGGTTCCCGTTTTTCATTCCTTGCCTTTTTCCCAGTGATTTTCCCTCGACATCCAGAAAATTTGGGATAAATTGGATCCATGGCCGTGAGCAAAGTCTTGCTCTGCCCGTGCCCCTTCCACTCTTCCCTCTGGGATTTTCCAGAGCTTTGCCAAAACATCCCAGAGAATTTTGGGATGTGAAACTGCTGTTTTCACTCCTGATCCAAGAAAAAACCTCAGACTGAACATCTCCGACCCCACCACAGCCGTATCCAATTCCTTCCTTTTTTTTCCATCAAAACTCCTCTTCTTATTCCAGGAGAAATTCACCCATTCCCAAAAAAATCCTGCACTTCTCTCCCTTCCTCCCATAATCCCTAAAGCAGCAAAGCGTTTGATCTCTTCCCTTTGGAAAATCCGAAGGGATAAACCCTTGGAAAAGCTCCCAATCCAGGTAATCCTATTGTTCCTCCTCTCCCTGCCTTACCCCAATCCCGGTGTTTTCCCAAATCCCAGACATTCCGGGATGAGGGAAAGAAATCCAGCTCCAAACCCCTCCCTATCAAATTCCTCCCCCAATCCAAAATTCCCGGAAAAAAACCAAATCCCGTGGATTTACCTGATTTGGATTTTCTTGGCACGGGGATAACAACCTGGGATTTTCTGACTGAATGGACTCGTTGTAACACCAGGAATTTTTTCCTTTTTTTTGTTTTATTTTTTTGGAATATTCCCTGGTTTTGTTTTTTTTTTTTCCCCTCCTGCCAGATTTCCTGAGTAATGCCGGAGCACGGAGCCAACTTGTTTGGAGTCCTGGAATCCTCCAGGAAAAGGAGACAGAGGTCCCACGTTTCTCTTGGAAGGGGGAAAAACTTCCAAAGGGGCCGTTTTTTGGAGGGATCCCATCCCAACCCTCCAGGAATGATCTCATCCCACTAATGAGGAGTCGGGCTGGAATAAAGGGCTCCTTCTGCCTCTGGATTTTGGAGGTTTAGGGAGAGTTTTCCAAGCCAGTTCTCCTGGATTCCAGGTTTTTATCTGTCCTTTTCAAGGGATATCTCTCTGATCGTGGAATTATGGAATATCTGGAGGTGGGAGGGATATTTCAGATTTATCCAAGATATTCCAGGTTTTTATCAGTCCTTTTCAAGGGACAGCTCTGTGATCACGGAATCCTGGAATATCTGGAGGTGGGAGGGATATTCCAGGTTTTTCCAGGATACTCCAGGTTTATCCAGGATATTCCAGGTTTATCCATCCTTTTCAAGGACAGGTCTAAAGTGGAGATTATGGAATCGTGGAATATGCCGAGTTGGGAAAGATATTTCAGATTTGTCCATCCTTTTCAAGGGACAGGTCTGTGATCGTGGAATCCTGGAATATCCCAAGTTGGGAAGGATATTCCAGGTTTATCCAGGATATTCCAGGTTTATCCATCCTTTTCAAGGACAGGTCTAAAGTGGAGATTATGGAATCGTGGAATATCCCGAGTTGGGAAAGATTTTCCAGATTTGTCCATCCTTTTGAAGGGACAGGTCTGTGATCGTGGAATCCTGGAATATCCCAAGTTGGGAAGGATATTCCAGGTTTATCCAGGATATTCCAGGTTTATCCATCCTTTTCAAGGACAGGTCTAAAGTGGAGATTATGGAATCGTGGAATATCCCGAGTTGGGAAAGATATTCCAGATTTGTCCATCCTTTTGAAGGGACAGGTCTGTGATCGTGGAATCCTGGAATATCTCAAGGTGGGAGGGATATTTCAGGTTTATCCAGGATATTCCAGGTTTTTATCTTTCCTTTCCAAGTGAGAGCTCTGTGCTCACGGAATCCTGGAATATCTGGAGTTGTGAGGGATATTCCAGAGTTTGTCCATCCTTTTCAAGGGATATCTCTCTGATCCTGGAATCATGGAATATCTCGAGGTGGGAGGGATATTCCAGGTTTACCCAGGATATTCCAGGTTTATCCATCCTTTTCAAGGACAGCTCTAAAGGGGGTATCATGGATTTATGGAATATCCTGAATTGGGAAGGATATTCCAGGTTTATCCATCATTTTCCAAGGACAGCTCTAAAGGGGAGGTGATGGAATTATGGAATATCTTGAGTTGGGAAAGATATTCCAGGTTTTTCCATCCTTTTCAGCACCTTCTTTCTAGCTTGGAGCTCTGCCTGGATTTTTCCCTTTTCCAGGGGAACATTCCCATCTCTCCCAGCCTAGCTCCAGAGGGGAAGGGCTCCAGAATCCTGGAATTCTTTGTGTTGGATGGGACCCTAAATCCCATCCCATTCCCACCCCACCCGTGATCAGGGACAATTCCCACAATTCCAGGTGCTCCAATCCCAATCCAACCCGGCCTTGCCGAGTCCCCACATTCCCACTTGAAGATTTTATCCCATTTTTTCCCCTATTTTTCAGGATCACAAATCCAACTGAAAAAACCTTTCCCTGCCCACATTCCCACTCTTCCCTCTCCCTTTATTTTTATTTTATTTTTTCATGGATCCCCACCAAAAACCTGAGCTCATCTTGGATTCATTTCCCCTCCGGATCCCTCAGCTCCAAACACTCGGCAAAAGGGCGGCCCTGAACCTTCTCCTGTCGGATTGGGAGCTCCCCTCCGGCTTGGATCCCAATCCTGTTGGAATTCTGCCCTCCGAGGATGATCCACGTGAAAAGCGGGACCGGGAGTCAAATCCTGATGGATTTGAGGGCCTTCCAATCTTCCCGGTGCTTCCAAACCCTCCCTCAATTCCAGGGGGTTGTTGAGGTTCTCCTGGATTTCCAAGAGCTGGGGTGAATTCCAAGGGATGCAGAAAAAACTCGGGATAAACCTCCGACCATCCCAGAATTCCGGAAAAGTTTTGTCTCCATCATCATCCCACAAAGGGAATCAAGCACAGGGAATAATTTATGGGATGTGGGAGCTGGAGTCTGGAATTGGCAATTCCTGAAGAGCTGTGGGAATGTTTCCCAAAAAAAAAAACAAACCTGCTGGAAAGCTCGAGATGGATGGATTTGGATGGTCCAAAAAGCAGGAGAAGGGTTTTGTTTGGATCCAGCTCCTGAGTGGAGTTTGGATCACAACCCTCTCCCAAAGAGAAGAATCCGCGGATTGAATCCGAGAAAAAAGAAGGAAGTGAGGGCTGGATGATCCCGTTGTCCCTTCGAAATCTGCCTCACTCGGGAAAGAGATAGGAAATAATCTACAAAGTCTGGAGCTTTGGAAATGTTTGGATACAAATCCTGATATTTTTGTGGAATTCCAAGAGGGGAGGGGAGGGGAGGGGAGGGGAGGGGAGGGGAGGGGAGGGGAGGGGAGGGGAGGGGAGGGGAGGGGAGGGGAGGGGAGGGGAGGGGAGGGGAGGGAAGGGAAGGGAAGGGAAGGGAAGGGAAGGGAAGGGAAGGGAAGGGAAGGGAAGGGAAGGGAAGGGAAGGGAAGGGAAGGGAAGGGAAGGGAAGGGAAGGGAAGGGAAGGGAAGGGAAGGGAAGGGAAGGGAAGGGAAGGGAAGGGAAGGGAAGGGAAGGGAAGGGAAGGGAAGGGAAGGGAAGGGAAGGGAAGGGAAGGGAAGGGAAGGGAAGGGAAGGGAAGGGAAGGGAAGGGAAGGGAAGGGAAGGGAAGGGAAGGATGTTGGCCTCCATGATTTTTAGTATCTTTTCCCAACTCACCAATCCCATAATTCCACGATTCCCTGATTTTATGTTCTGTCTGTGGACTCTGACCATCAGATTTCTGGGAATAAGTCAGGGCTCTGCTGGGAAAACCCTCTGCTCTAAAAGCTCTGGAGCTGGAATGTGTTCCCTGAGCTGAGGTCAAGGTTGAGGAGCTGGAGTTTCATCCCTGGTTTTCAGAAGCAGGGGAAAAAAAAAATCCCCTTTATTTTTAATAAATAATAATAAATAAACTTTATCTCATGGAAAACGCACCCATGGAGAGACGGTTTAAAAACGAGGAAAAGAAAATGAAAGGAGAATTTAAAATAAATAAAAAAAAAATTATGGAAATACAGAAGGAACAACCCTGGGGACGACAAATCCGGCTGTTCCCAGGGAACGCTCCGGCTTTTCCAAGAACGTGGATTTCAAGGGAAAAAAAAGGGATTAATTTCCACGAAAACAAAGAGAATTCTGGATGCCCCTTTGGCCTCATCCTGCCCGGATCCGTGCTTGGCTCAGCCCGTGGATCATCAGGCACTGAGTCACCTCCTGATGGACGCGGGATGAGGTCCCTGGGGTGGGAGGAGAGAATTCCTGCTGGGAGCCGGATTTTTTGAGTCAGAGCTGGGCCCGTCTGGTTATGATTTTGGGGAAGGGCAAAGATGGGAAGAATCCCTGGCAGGGAAAGGCTGGGAAGCTTCCCAGTGGGAATGGGGGTCTGGGAATGAGGGAGATTGGGATCCAAGTGGGAAACGCCAGGATAGAGGGAAAAATTCCCTTTTCCTGCCTCTCTCCCTCCATTCCCTCCTTAAATGGGTGAGAAATTTCTGGAAGTAACTGTGGCTCCAGCAGGAATTCTGGGCTTGTGATGCTTCCCTGGATTTTCTCCGCTCAGGGATAAATCTGGAGCCTGGATAAATCTTTTCTCCATTCAGGGATAAATCTGGAGCCTGGAAAAATCTTTTCTCCGTTCAGGGATAAATCTGGAGCCTGGAAAAATCTTTTCTCCATTCAGGGATAAATCTGGAGCCTGGATAAATCTTTTCTCCGTTCAGGGATAAATCTGGAGGATAAAATCTTTCCCTCCTTAGGGAGAGCAGAATTCTCAGCTGGAATCTTGGTTGGATGAACGGGCTCCACAGAAATCTTGGATTTGTGGCTGGGAGAGGATGGAATTTGAACCCCAAATCCCAGAAAAAAAAAAAAAAAAAAAAAAAAAAAAAAAAAAAAAAAAAAAAGAAAAAACCTCAGGCAAGGGAAAAGGAAAATCAGGGATGAGCAAGAGTTGGGAATGGCACATTGGGAAGGGAATCACCCAATCCCACGACATTCCAAAGGGTTTTTAATTCAGGGATAAATCTGGAGCCTGGATAAATCTGGAGGATAAAATCTTTCCCTCCTTAGGGAGAGCAGAATTCCCAGCTGGAATCTTGGTTGGATGAACGGGCTCCACAGAAATCTTGGATTTGTGGCTGGGAGAGGATGGAATTTGAACCCCAAATCCCAGGAAAAAAAAAAAAAAAAAATCAGGCAAGGCAAAAGGAAAAATAGGGATGAGCAAGAGTTGGGAATGGCGCATTGGGAAGGGAATCACCCAATCCCACGACATTCCAAAGGGTTTTTAATTCCACGTGGCCATTCCCGGGAACAAGACTCCCCATCCCTCACATCCTCAACCAGAGAGCGGCGACGGAAATTCCGCCATTCCCAAAAATTCCCTCGGCTTGGCAGCTTTCCCAATAAACCAATTCCGTACAGCAGCTGCTGAGGGATGTTGGATTCCTCCGTTCCAAGGTTGGGAATAACCCCAGGGAAAGGGGATGGATGGAATTTGGGATGGGAAACCAAAAGGCGCCTCTCGGACACCAAAATTTGGGATTGAAACGAGCTGAAAATCCCATTTTTTTTCCTTGGAGATCACTTTGGACTGGGAATTTTGGAAGTTTTAAGGAGCAGCTCTTATTTTTTTTATTCTCGCTTCCTTTTTTTTCTCTGGTTTTGGGGGTTTTTTTGTGTGTGTGTGTGGTTTTTTGTGGGGTTTTTTGGGGTTTTTTTTTTGTTTGGTTTGGTTTGGGTTTTTGTTTGGTTGGTTTTTTGGGGTTTTTTTGTTTGTTTTGGGGTCTTTGGGGGTTTTTTTTGTTGTTGTTTGTTTGTTTGTTTGTTTTTTGGTTTTTTTGGTTTGTTTTTTGTTTGTTTGTTTTTTGTTTTTTGGGGTTTTTTTGGTTTGTTTTTTGTTTGTTTGTTTTTTGTTTTTTGGGGTTTTTTTGTTTGTTTTTTGGTTTTGTTTTGTTTTGTGTTTTGTTTTTTGTGGGTTTTTTGTTTGTTTGTTTTTTTGTTTTTTGGGTTTTTGTTTGTTTGTTTGGGGTTTTGGGGGAGGTTTTGTTGGGTTTTTTTGTTTGTTTGTTTTTTGGTTTTTTGTTTGTTTTTTGTTTGTTTGTTTTTTGGTTTTGGGGGTTTTTTGTTTGTTTTTTGTTGTGTTTTTTTGTTTTTTGTTTTTTGTGGGTTTTTTGTTTGTTTGTTTTTTGGGTTTTTTTGTTTGTTTGGGGTTTTTGGGGGGGTTTTTGTTGGTTTTTTTGTTTGTTTGTTTTTTGGGTTTTTTTGGGGTTTTTTGGGGGTTTTTTTGGTTTTTGGTTTTTGGAGTTTTTTCGTTTGTTTTTTGTTCTTTTTTTGGTTTTTTTTTTTGTTTTGTTTTGTTTTTTGTGGGTTTTTTTGTTTGTTTGGGTTTTTTTGTTTGGGTTTGGTTTGTTTGTTTGTTTGTTTGTTTGTTTGGGGTTTTTGGGGTTTTTTTGTTTGTTTTTTCTTTTCCCCCAAGTTTTATCCATGCAGCTCAATCCAAGCAAATTCCTGGACCTCGTCAAGCTCCAGGTTTTGGATGTTCCGGATGAATTCCCATCAGGATGATCCAAGGATGGAGAACATTCCCTGCTGGAAATGCCACTTCCAGCCAGACTTGGATCAGCTCCTTCTTCCAAAGAAATATCCTGGAGCAGGGAATCTCTCCTAAGGGATTTCCCTTGGCTGTTCCCAGAGCTGGGTTTTTCCCTGGATTCAGCGGGATGGGATTAACACACCCGGAAAATTTGTTCCCATTGGAATATTCCAGTCCATGGAAGGCTTGGAATTCCATGATGGTTCCAAGCCAAACCATTCCAGGATTCCATGGGCAGAATTCCTGGAATTCCTGGTTGTTCCTTCATGGAATTCCCACAGCGGGAACATCTCCAGGGGTGTTTTCCTTGCACATCCTGAAGAAGCTGGAAAAGGGAATTTTGCCATTCGGATTTTTCCTTAGGGAGGTTTTCCAGAGTTTTCCAGCATCTGAAGGAAAGGGAGAGACTGAGATTTCCGGACGATATTCCCAAATCCTGTCTTTTATAGGGAGTGTCATTTCCCTCTCCTTCAAAAAATTCCAAAGCTCTTCTCCATCTTTATTTATTCCTCTGTCACATTTCCAGTGGGAGGAAAAGTGGGAAGGAAGGAGGGAAGAAGGAAAAACGATCAATTATCCAAATATCACCTTCAAGGAGATTCCGGAATCTGGGAATTGCTGTGGATCTGGCTGGAATTTTAGGGAAATAAATCCCTCCTGGAAAAAGAGGCTGATCCCACTTCATCCATCAGTTGCTGCACAGGAGGGAAAACGCTCCAGGATTCTGGAGCCGGGCTGGGAGAGCTGGGAATGTTCCCCTGGAGAAGGGAAAAGTGCAGGGAATGCTCCGAGTCCCTGAAGGGGAAAACTCCAGGAGAGCTGGAGAGGGACTGGGGCCAAGGGCTGCAGGGACAGGACACAGGGAATGGATCCCACTGGGAAAGGGGACATTGGGCTGGGATCTTGGGCAGGAATTCCTGCTGGGAATGGAATTCCCACATTTGCTGGGGCTGCCCCTGGATCCCTGGGATGGAGCTGTTCCCGTATCCCAGGGATTTTCTGGGAGCTGGGATAACCTGGCAGGATCCACAAATCCCCAGAGTGAGGCTTCTCCTGTGTCCCAAAGATTTTTCTGGAAGGTGGGATAACCTGGCAGGATTCCCCTTGAATCCAGAGATTCCTGGAGAGGAACTGCTCCTTTATCCCATGGATTTTTCTCAGTGGGAGCTGGGACAGCCTGGCAGGATCCAGAGCTCCCTGGAATAAGGCTGCTCCTGTATCCCATGGATTTCTGGGATCTGGGATAACCTGGCAGAATCCAGAGCTCTCTGGGGCGGGGCTGTTGCTCCTGCCCTGGGAATTTTTGGGGCTACAATTCCCCCTTTTTACTCCATCCAGATTTCCCTCCTTCATCTTCAATCCTGATTTTCCCCCGCTCCCAAATCCTCCTCTCCCTTCTTTTCCATCCCAATTCCAACCCCTTCACCCCATCCCGGTCTGAGCCTGAGCACGTTTTCCTCCAGGAATCCTCTGCCTAATCCAGAACAAACAAAACATTCCCACAAAACCTCCAACTCCATGAACTCCTGCCCCGGCCTTGACCGCCCTCCCTCCTCCCTTCTCCCTTCCCAACCCCCATCGCAATCCACTTTTTTTTTTTTTTTTTTTCCACCGACTCCCTGAGGTTTCCATGAATTTTTTTTCTCCCTGACAAAGGGGCTGTTGGAAAAAAAAAACCCGAAAAATTCCAGAATTTTTTGGCTGGGGTTGGATGGATCCACCTGGATTTGGGAGTGGTGAGGTCGGAGCTGGATTCACACCTGCTGGAGGTGGAGAAAAATCCCTGGAAAAGCAGGAGATCCTCGTTCCTATGGATTTTAAGGGGTGTTGCAAGGGAACAGCTGGATTTGGATTGGGAGAATGGGGAGAAAATTGGGATGAGGCTGTTGGAAAAAATCCCACAGTTCCAGCGGCTCACGGGTCCCTTTTCCAGCATTCCTGAGGAATTCCTCTTTGGGTTTTTTTTGGATAAGGACTCCTAACCCCTTTCCCAAATTCAATCCCTAAAATATTGGAACTGGGGAAGGAGTGGGGGATGTTCCCTTTCCCACTGGGAAATGGAGAATTTGGGAAAGGCTCTTCCAGCTGTATCCAGGGAAAAAAATTGGGTGGTGAGGATGAGGAGAATCCTCTGCATCCCAAAGGTGTGTCCTGGGAATCGTGGAATGCTTTGGGTGGGAAGGGACCTGGGAATTCATCCCTCACCTCCCACTGTCCCAGGTGGATCCAAATCCATCCGACCTGGCCTTGGACATTCCCAGGGATCCAGGGGCAGCCCCTGTCCTCGGGAGCAGGAATTTGTTTATAAATCCTGGGATAGAACAGCAGCAGGAAGCTGCTGACTCATTCCCGACGTGACTCATCCCAAATTATCCCAAATCCTTCCCCTCTAGTTCTTCCAGGCCTCCCTCCAGGTTTTTGGGGTTTTTTTTTTTAGTCTCTGTAGCCTCAGTCCAGCCCCTGGAATTTGGGATCGTGGCCTTGGAATTCCGGTTTGGTTTTCCATCCGGGTTCTCCTGATGGTGGAGTTTGTTTTGGAGGAGATTCCCGGCCAGCGGCACCTGTGAATCCCAAACTGGAATTCCTGGGGGTTTATGGAGGTCATGAGTGGAAATGGGGGAAGGTAGGAAGGATGTGGAGGTGCTGGAGAGAATCCAGAGGAGACCCCACAGCTGGAGCCGGGATGGGAGAGCTGGGAATGTTCCCCTGGAGAAGGGAAAAGTGCAGGGAATGCTCCGAGTCCCTGAAGGGGAAAACTCCAGGAGAGCTGGAGAGGGACTGGGGCCAAGGGCTGCAGGGACAGGACACAGGGAATGTGAAATCAGGAGTTTCTCAATCCCTGATGTCTTGCAGAAGCAAACCAGCAGCTCTAAGCATGGAAAAAAAAATGTGGAATGTCATGGATTTACACATTTTGGACACTTTCCTTGGAATTTGTGGGGGTGATCGCATCTTTCACCGCTCCCTGAGTTCCACCTCAGCTTTTTCCTGGGATGGCTCCTCAGGGAATGTCAGGAATAGCTGGAATTTGGGAATTCCTATCCCAGAGCTGAATTGTTTCTACCCAGGTGTGACTTCCCAGCTCTGGTGTGATCCCTCCTCTTTTCCAAATGAATTTTTAGGGAGAAGCACCATGGGATCCATCAGAGGTGTGGAATAAATGACGGAATTTTATTGCCGTGAGACACCAAAATCAGGAAATTTTCCCTTTTCCAAGGGAAAAACCAAAATCTCTTGGGGAGGGAAAAATGAGGATGGGCTCTCCCTCCTCTGGCTGGGATTTAAGGAGAAGCCAGAGGGAATTCGGCCTGGAATTCCAACTGAATGGAGCAATTTTACGGATTTAAACACCTCAGATAGAAGGGAAACCCTTGGCTTTGGCCATTCCCAAAAAAACCTTCATCCTGGAATTCTCTGTCCCACAGGAAACGTCATTCCAAGGTGTCTCCAGGAGCTCCCAGGCTCCATCCAGCAGGAAAATCTCCCGGCTCCGCGTTTTTCCCTTCCCCACCCCGCTGACCTTTAAGAACAATCCCAAAGCTTTTCCAAACCCTCTCATCCCAAAAAATCCCAGCCTCCAACACCATCCCTGCCAGGAGAGACTTCCAAGTTTTTTTACGGCTTCATAAAGTGGGGATAAAAGGGGATTTTTATTTTTTTCCACAGGAGCTGAGGAGACAGGAAAGACTTTCTCCGTTTCTTTTTCTCCGGGTTTTTTATTTTTTTTTTTTCGGGGATTTCACTCCTTTTCATTTGAGGAAAGAGGGATAAAAATAACCCCTGGATTTGAGGTGGGTTTTACTTTTTTTCCTAAAAAACAAAGCGGGATTTGTTGGTGAATCCCATAAAACTTTTGTTCCTCTCTCTCTCCCTCTCTCTCGAGCACTTTTCCACTCTAATTTTATCCAGATGCTTTTCCTACTAAAACCTTTCCCTTTGGATTTTCCTTATTTCCTACCCCCGTCCTCTGCCAGGACCTTTTTTTCCTTGATTTCCCTCCCGTTTTTCCAGCTATTCCTGAAAATCTTTGGACTCTTCCCTTCCTGAAGTCTTTCCCTCCTCGCTTTCCCAGCTTGGAATTTTTATGTGGACTGTCATCATCTCTTTGGTGAATATTTATAAATTATTAATTTATTATTATTATTATTATTATTATTATTAATTGAGTGCTCCAGCCCTAATTAATGGCAAAACCAAGCGGGAATAAATTGTCTCCCCTTCCCATTCCCAATTCCAGCTGGAGGAAAAAAAGGATCTGTTTGGATTTAAAGCAGGGAAAAAAAGGCGGCAACAAATTTAGGGAATAAAATCATGGAAGTTCCGGGTGTTGTTTCCCCAAGATCCTGCGGAAAAGGAAAAAATTGGGAGACGCCTTGGCCACCATTCCTGGTCACATCCTGATCCCAAGGGTGACATTTCTGCCTCCAGATGGATCCTGGATGTTTCCATGGATCCCTGAGCTCCGTGGGCTCCCAAAGGAATTCTGAAATTATGGAATTCTTTAATTCTGGAATTAGGAGCGGCTTCACTCCAGTCAAATTCCAGAACCTTCCAAGCGGGATAAAGAGCAGGTTCAAGGCTGGGAAGGCTCCGGGATTTTGGGAATGGCAAATTCCTCATCCCTTCCCTTGTGTCCGGGAGAAATCGGCACCTGGATCACGACCAGGAATAAAAAATTCCTTAATTTTCTGTGCCGGAGCCTAATCCAAGGATGGGGAACTGGATATCGCACCACGGATTCCTGTGTTTTCCTGGGAAATGGGAAAGAGCTCTCCAGGAAAAGGTTCAGATCCCTGAAGTTGGATATGGAATTCCATTCGGGATGTGATGGAATACTCAAAATGCTGCCGGATAAGAGAAAAAGCCAAGGAAAACCCTTTCCCTTCTGGAAAGTCCGTGGAAGAGCAGCGGGAATCAGGATCAGGGAATGGTTTGGGTTGGAAGAGTCCTGAAATCCCATCTGGATCCAACTGCTGGGACCTTCCCTTATCCCAGGGGGATCCAAGTGTCCAACCTGGCCTTGGGCACTTCCAGGGATGGAACATTTCTGGGAATGGGGAAACGGCTGTAGATGTCGTTCACTTCCCTGGGAATTCCATCCCAGGGCAGAGTGGTCTATCCAGGAAAATCCATCATCTCCATGAGGGAAGAACATTCCTGGTTCCTCAGTTCTGCAGAGGAACGGGATCATGGGTGGCTCAAAGTTATTGGGATTTTGGTGGGAACAAACCCAACCAAGGCCACAGGAACCCTCTGGAATGGGACAATCCCTTTTCCATGGACACACCTGGTCATGGAGCAGAAAATTGGGATTGGAGAAGGACATGGATGGAGACTGGAGCAACCTGGGATAGTGGGAGGTGTCCATGAACATGGATGAGGTGGGAATGGGATTTAGGGTCCATCCCCATCCAAATCATTCCAGGATTCTGGAGCTTTTTGGTTCTGGAGCCAGGTTGGGAGAGCTGGGAATGTTCCCCTGGAGAAGGGAAAAGTGCAGGGAATGCTCCGAGTCCCTGAAGGGGAAAACTCCAGGAGAGCTGGAGAGGGACTGGGGCCAAGGGCTGCAGGGACAGGACACAGGGAATGGATCCCACTGGGAAAGGGGACATTGGGCTGGGATCTTGGGCAGGAATTCCTGCTGGGAATGGAATTCCCACATTTGCTGGGGCTGCCCCTGGATCCCTGGGAATGCCCAAGGCCACGTTGGATCCACCGGGGATCAGGGAATGTGTCCCTGCCCACGGATGGGGTGGGAATGGGATGGGATTTAAGGTCCCTTCCCACCCAAACCATTCCAGGATTCCATGAACTTGAATAATCTTTTATATATCTCTCCATAAATTGTGATTCCACGGAATTTGATTTAGGAAGAACCACAACTGGAATTAAGGTTCAGGCCGGAGCTGTTTGGAGACCTGAGGAAAGCCAGGAAAAATGGGATTTAAAATGGGCAATGTCCATGTTGGATCCACCTGGGATAATGGGAAGTGTCCCTGAACATGGAATGGGGTGAGGTTTAAGGTCCATCCCAACCCATTCCATGATTCTCTGAGTGTAGGAGCCGGGATCAGGAATCACCTGAACATTGGGAATGCAGTAAAATCCATCGGAGAAACTCCCCGGGCAGGGCTGGAATATTCAACTCCAGGCAGGACAGGAATTCCCAACTCCCACCCCAGCCCAGCACGGAATGGCCATTCCCAACCAAGGACAGGCCTTGGAATTTAAATTTATCACCATATCCAACCTCTCCGGAATGGATTCATCCCTTAAAAAAAGCCGAGCCGTTCCCGTGGAATATTTTGGGTTCACCACACGGCTTCTGGAAGCCGTGGCCTCTGACTCATCCCGAAAAGATTCCCACTTCCATGGTTTTCCACGGCACTTGGGTCGCTTTGACCCGAACGTGAGCCGACCCCGCTGCCTGAAATCCCTGCGGGATCGGGAATGTCAACAACGACACGGAACGTCTGGGATTGATTTTGCCTTTGGAATGGTGCGGGATCCGTGGCGGGATTTCAGTTGGAAAAGCTCCGGTTTCTTTCCCCTCCCTGCCTGAGTCACCGCTCCCGTGTCCCTCCTGACCTTTTCCGTGTGCAGCCGTCCAGAATTCCAAGTTTTCCAAAGGAGATGCAGGAGGAGCTCCTGGAGACACACACGAACTGTCCCAGAGAAAGAGGAGGATGAGGTTTTTTAGGATTTAGGAACGATCCTAAGAAAAAAATAAAATAAAAATAAAAATAAAAAAGGATGGATTCTGATTTAATTCCGTTCCCAAAGAATGAAAGGGAAAGGAAATTCGACCTCGTTCCACAGGCACGGTGGAAAATCTGGGAAGGATTTTTTTTTATTATTTTTCCCTGATTTATTCCTTAATTTTTTTATTTCCTGGTTCCTTGTTGATAGATTAAAAAAAAAAAATAAAATAAAATAAAATAAAATAAAATAAATAAAAAAAAAAAACAGGGAAGAGAGGTGGAATTAAAAGGTCATTTTGGGAATGGGAATTCACACGGATATTTCCCATTTCCAGCAGCAAATTCCTGATCTTATAAATAATCCCCATTTTTGTTTCGTCCCTCTGTCCCCTTCTAAATCCATGGTGGAAAAACATCTCCTAGACCATTCCTGGGGATTTTTTTGGTGTTGAAGCACGGTGGGTTTGATTTGTGTCTTTGCCCAAAGCTGCTTCAAAAATGGGGTTAAAATTCCAAGTGGAGAGTGGGATGAGTGGGAATTACAGGGGGGAAAGGGATGGTGGGAAATGCTGCTCTTCCCAAAGGAGATAAGGCATGGAAAAAACCCCGGGCCAGATGTTGGGAATATCAGGAATGAAGGATTCCTCCAGGGAGGAAGGGAGAACTGGAAAATTCTTAGGGGAAAAAAAAAAAAAAAAAACAAAACCAAAAAAAAACAACCCACAACCCCCCCCCCCCCCCCCAAAAAAAAAAATAAATACCCCCCAAAAAAACCCAAAAAAACCCAAAAAAAAAACAAAAAAAAAGAAAGAAAGACACAAACCAGGAGAGGATTAAGGATTAAGGAATGATTGACAAAGGAATGAGTGGAATATTCCAGAGGGAAGGAAAAAGGGCCTGGACACCTCTGCTTATCCCAGGAATTCCTCTGAGGGAGGATCTATGGAATGACCTTCACCTGGCACTTTTAGGGATGCTCCAAGATTTCCATCCTCAGGAACCTGTGGAGCAGCTCCGGGATATGAAGGGAACAAACCAACCCCCTGTGCCAACAGTTTTCCTCTAAAATCCATTCAAATCCCAAATTTTATCTGTTCTGGAATCACAGTTTGGAGAGAACAGTTATTTCCTCCTGCTCTTCCCAAAATTCCCTGCAATCCAGCCATGGGAATGTGCTTTTCCTTAAATAATGGGAATATCCACACAGCTTTAGGGATCCCTTTTTTTTTTCCTTTAGGATCTTCTTCCTCTGGTTCCTCACATCCCATTCCAGGAATTCCCACTGAGAAAAGCACTTCAAACAATGTCCATTGTGGAATCCGCTTGGAATCCTAAAAATAAGGAGATTGTGCCCTCGTATGGCCAAAAAAGTGATGGAATTTTATTTAATTTTTCTTTTTTTGGGGGAAGAGGTGAAGTTTTCCAGGTCAGGATTTGTTTATGTTCATCCCTGGATTGCCCTCAGAGGTGGCTGGTAAAAATTCCCAAAGTTTATTTTCCTTCCTTCATCCCAGGATTTAACCCTTCCTGGGACGGCTGGAAAAGCTTTGAGGAGACCTTGGACAGGGATAAATAAATATCAGAGCTGGGATGGAGTGGGAGGGATTGGAAAGGTTGGAATTAACTCCAAGTTGGATCAGAGGGGGGTTTTTGCCACCAAAGGAGGCCTGGACAGGGATAAAATCCCTGGAAGTGTCCAAGGTGAGGTTGGACAGGGTTTGGAGCAACCTGGGATAGTGGGAGACGTCCCTGAACATGGAATGGGTGGGAATGGGATGGGATTTAAGGTCCATCCCCATCCAAATCATTCCAAGATTCTGGAGCCCCTCTGCTCTGGGAGAGCTGGGAATGTTCCCCTGGAGAAGGGAAAAGTGCAGGGAATGCTCAGAGTCCCTGAAGGGGAAAACTCCAGGAGAGCTGGAGAGGGACTGGGGCCAAGGGCTGCAGGGACAGGACACAGGGAATGGATCCCACTGGGAAAGGGGACATTGGGCTGGGATCTTGGGCAGGAATTCCTGCTGGGAATGGAATCCCCACATTTGCTGGGGCTGCCCCTGGATCCCTGGGAATGTCCCAGGCCAGGCTGGATCCACCTGGGACAGTGGGAGGTGTCCCCACCCATCCCAGGGGGGGAATAAATGAACTTTAAGGTCCCTCCAAGCCAATCCTGAGGATGATGAGCAGGAAAATCCAGAAGGTTCAAGGGTCACTCTGGGATTTTCTGTCCTCACTGAGGGATCCCAGCACGGAGTTTGGATTTCTCCCCAAGGCAGGAAAATCCCAATCTGGACTTTGGGCTTTGGATCCACCTGGGACAGTGGGAGGTGTCCCTGGTCATGGATGGGGTGGGAATGTGATGGGATTTCAGGTCCCTTCCCACCCAAACCATTCCAGGATTCCATGAACTCAAATAATCTTTTATACATCTCTCCATAAATTGTGATTCCACAGAATTTGGTTTAGGAGGAAGCACAACTGGAGTTAAGGTTCAGGCCAGAGCTGTTTGGAGACCTTGGGAAAGGCAGGAAACAGGGATTCAAAATGGGATTCAAACCCATGGAATTCACCTCCAAAGGGAGAAACCACCTCTTGTCCCTGTTGGTGGATGAAGATTTTTTTTGCTTTTAATCCCAGAAAAGCAGGATTAGGTTTGAGAGGGGAAAAAAGAAGGATTTAGGGATAAGGATGGTCTTAATAGGATTTTTCCAGGATTTTCATGGATATGCCAGGTGGAAACCTGTCAGGAATTCCTGAGCTGTCCCTCAACTCCAATCCAAAGGGAAAGGGACGAGGAAACCCCTTTTAGCCCCATATTTCTTGGATTTTTACATTCCCAAAGAATTCCTGCCCTTCCACTATCCCAGAGCCCAGCCCCCTCTTTCCCAGGAATTCTTTGCCATCCTCTGGAACTCTGGGATGGAATCTCCAACATCCCTATGGACACAGCCCTGGTGGAATTCCCATTATCCCACCTGGATCATTCCCAAAGTTTTATCCTTCTCCACCTCCCTCTGAGAAGATTCCAAAGGGGATCGGGGCGGTGGTGGAATTCCATCCATAAAATCCTCATTTTCCAGCTTTCAGGGCAGCCTGACCTTGCCCGGGAATCTCTTTGGAATGTCGGGAGCGTTGAGTTTATTAAGGACATTTGTCCCGGCCGGATCCGGGATGTTTCCATTTAAATCCATCCCTGTTTTCTCGATCCAAAGGAATTTCTTCCCTCCTCTTGACTCACGGGGAAAACTTGTTAATATCCATCATGGGATCAGGAAATGTGGGAAGTGACAAATTCCTGTGGACTGAAAGGACCTTGGAAAACGGTGCTGGCTTGGGAAGATCGGCTTTTTTCCAGCAAATTCCGTGAAAATTTGTTCCTGCTGCTGCTGCTGTGGTTTGCAAGTTTAAAATCCAGGATTTCCAGCTCGTGGTCCAGGTGCTCCCAAAGATCCATCAGCGACTTCTGTGGGATTTAAAAAAATTCCTATGTGGAATTTATGGGATTTATGGAAAGGCTCCTCTGTCCCAGTCCCTGCTCCCATAGGGCCATCCCAGGATTGTGTCTGGATGGATCTGGAATAATCCCAGTGAGGAAACTCCATGGGATTTCTGGGATTTGTTCCAAGGATTTCCTCCTCCTGTCCAGGTGGGATTTCCTGGGATCATGGAGAAGATCCTGGTCCATGATCTAACCCTTCCCTTTGGATCCCAACAGGGATGAGGTTCCCTCTCGATGCCTTTTCCCTGGAAAAGCTGATTTGGGATCAAAAAGCCACTAAACCTCCTCAAAAATCTTTTCCCTCAATTTCCCTCCATCCTGGAAAATCATAGAGCCACGGAATCCTGGAATGGTGGGTTGGGAAGGATCTTAAATCCCATCCCATTCCATGGGCAGGGACACCTCCCATGATCCCAGGTCCATCCGAATCCATGGGGATAAAAATGGGAATTCCCATCCCACTCATGGCCTGGTGTGGATAATTTGGGATCAAGGACTCTGATGAATTAAATCCCTTAATTTGGGATTAAGGGCTCTGGTGGATGGTGTTTATTCCTTGGAATATCCTTAAAAACTTTCCTTGGGACAAACCAGGGAGAAGCTTTAAGGTCCCTCCCAAGCCAAACCATTCCCTGATTTCTGATTCCAGGAAACTTGGAGTCAATGAAGATTTTTTTTCTGGGGATGGAGGGTGGTGCCGAGGCTGGAGCGGGATGGGGATGATTTCACTGGAGAGAGAAATCCAGGGATTGGGAAGGGCCAAAATCCTTCAGGAATGAGGGGAAATGATAGGAAGGAGTCATGGAATCATGGAAAGCTTTGGGTGGAAAGGGAACTTAAATCCCATCGTATTCCATGGGAAGGGACACATTCCCTGATCCCAGGTGGATCCAACCTGGCCTTGGGCATTCCCAGGGATCTCATATTTTTTCGGCATCTCTTCCTTGGATCTTTCTCACAAGTGAAGAAAAATTCCCAGACAGTCCAATTTTCAGGGATTTAGGGAAAAAGCCAAAAAAATGGAGTTTTTTATAGTTCAGGAAAAAACTTTGGAAAAATAATTTGCTTCTGACTCCAGGAAATACCTGGAAAATTTGGGAACAGCCTAAATTGGGATTAGGGACAGGGTTTAGTGGCAGCCTTGGAAATCCTGGGATAATGGTTGGAATGGGGAAAAGGAGGGAGAAGAAATGGGAATGGGAGAAATAATTCCAAAGGTTTTGGGGTGAAGCGCTTGGAGAGAAGGAATATTCCTGCTGAAGGACGTCTCCGCGCTTGGAAAAGCGGGAAAAAGGCCAAAGATCCAACCATGGAACAAGAATTTTCCTCAGGGAATATCCAAGTGGATGGCACGGAGAAATGGGGATTTTCCCTTGGGAAATGGGCGAGTTTCCTTGGGAATTGGCTGGATTTCCATGGAAAATGGCTGGATTTCCATGGAAAATGGCTGGATTTTCTTGGGAAATAGCCGGGTTTCCTTGGAAAATGCTCAGGTTTCCTCAGAAAATGGCTGGGTTTCCTTGGAAAATAACCAGGTTTTCTCGGAAAATGGCCGTGTTTCCTTGGGAATGACCAGGTTTCCTTGGAAAACAACAGGATTTCCTTGGAAAACAACAGGATTTCCTTGGAAAATGACCAAGTTTCCTTGGAAAACAGCCGTGTTTCCTTGGGAATATGCCTGGGTTTCCTTGGGAAAATGCGAAGTTTCCTTGGAAAACAACCGAATTTCCTTGGGAAATGACCAGGTTTCCTTGGGAAATGGCTGAGTTTCCTTGGGAAACAACCATGTTTCCTTGGAAATTGGCTGGATTTCCTTGGAAAATGGCTGGATTTCCTTGGAAAATGACCAGGTTTCCTTGGAAAATGGATGGGTTTCCCATGGGAAAATGACCAAGTTTCCTTGGAAAACAATCGGGTTTTCTTGGGAATATGGCTGGGTTTCCTTGGGAAAAATGCAAAGTTTCCTTGGAAAACAACCAGATTTCCTTGGGAATGACCAGGTTTCCTTGGAAAATGGCTGGATTTCCTTGGGAAAATGGCTGGATTTCCTTGGGAATGACCAGGTTTCCTTGGAAAACAACTGGATTTCCATGGAAAACAACTGGATTTCCTTGGAAAACAACAGAATTTCCTTGGAAAATGGCCGGGTTTCCTTGGGAAATGGCTGAGTTTCCTGGAAAATGACCAGGTTTCCTTGGAAAACAATCGGGTTTCCTTGGGAATATGGCTGAGTTTCCTTGGGAAAAATGCGAAGTTTCCTTGGAAAACAACAGGATTTCCTTGGGAAATGACCAGGTTTCCTTGGAAAACGACCAGGTTTCCTTGGGAAAACGGCTGTGTTTCCTTGGGAATGACCAGGTTTCCTTGGAAAACAAGTGGATTTCCTTGGAAAACAACAGGATTTCCTTGGAAAATGGATGGGTTTCCCATGGGAAAATGACCAAGTTTCCTTGGAAAACAATCGGGTTTTCTTGGGAATATGGCTGGGTTGCCTTGGGAAAAATGCGAAGTTTCCTTGGAAAACAACCGGATTTCCTTGGGAATGACCAGGTTTCCTTGGAAAATGGCCGGATTTCCTTGGGAAAATGGCTGGATTTCCTTGGGAATGACCAGGTTTCCTTGGAAAACAACTGGATTTCCATGGAAAACAACAGGATTTCCTTGGAAAACAACAGGATTTCCTTGGAAAATGGCCGGGTTTCCTTGGGAAATGGCTGAGTTTCCTGGAAAATGACCAGATTTCCTTGGAAAACAATCGGGTTTCCTTGGGAATATGGCTGAGTTTCCTTGGGAAAAATGCGAAGTTTCCTTGGAAAACAACAGGATTTCCTTGGGAAATGACCAGGTTTCCTTAGAAAATGACCAGGTTTCCTTGAGAAAATGGCCGGATTTCCTTGGGAAATGACCAGGTTTCCTTGGAAAACAAGTGGATTTCCTTGGAAAACAACAGGATTTCCTTGGAAAATGGCTGAGTTTCCTGGAAAATGGCCGGGTTTCCTTGGAAAATGGCTGAGTTTCCCATGGGAAGACCCCGAGGAAAAGTGGGAATGGATATCTTGGGAAGCACAGCTTCCACACAATCCTGGGGTGGGCTGGATTGACAAAGGCGGATATTCCCTTTCCTAGGAAAAAAAAAAAGGGAATATTCTTGATGACAGAAAAAGAGGGATTTGCCTCACGTCCATCAGGAATTTCCACGTTTTCCACCCAAATCGGCGCTAATAAATAAAAAATAATCAGGAAATAAACAGAATAAATGGAACATCTCCTTCCACCGGCAAAGGAGAATATTCCCGTGGTTTTTCTCCCGGCTGGGAATGTCGGTGACGGATCGAAGGCGACAGGTCACCCCCTAATGACCTCCTCTCCCATGGCTTTCCCAAATCCATCTTTTCCGCGGGAACGACTTCTGGGCCAGCGCTCCTTGAACTTCAGGAATTCCTTCAGGAATTCCTCGCCGGGACACGGAATTAAATTAAATTGGGACCACGCTGGGATCCTGCCTAATCCCATCTCCTGGAGGACGGAAAAACAAAAACTGATCCCAAACCACATTCCCACCGTGCCGTGGAGCTGGGAGAGGTGGAATTCCCATTTTTTTCCGCCTCCACACCTGGCTCAGGGATTGGGGATTCGGAGCGTTCCCGGAAAAATCCCAAATCTTTGCACATTGTGAAGCCACCCCTGAGTAACCCTTGGGGACCCCCCGTGGGGACAATCCCGGCCGTCCATTAGGAATGATGGATTGTTGGAATTCCGGGAGACGGAGGTTGGGGTGGTTCAGGAGCCCGGGATATCCCATTCCTGGGTTTTTTTGGGATTTTTTTTTTTTGCTTCTCTGTTTACCTGTGAGCCTTTGGTATCCGGCTGGGAAAAAATGCTGAGGGGGAAAAAGGTTGGGAGAGGAAAAGATGAGGGAAAAGGAGAGAAAAAGGGAAAATAATAAGGGAAAATAAAAAGGGAAAATAAAAAGGGAAAATAATAAGGGAAATAATAAGGGAAATAATAAGGAAAATAATAAGGGAAATAATAAGGGAAATAATAAGGGAAATAATAAGGGAAAATAATAAGGGAAATAATAAGGGAAATAATAAGGGAAATAATAAGGGAAAATAATAAGGGAAAATAAGAGGAAAGGGGGGAAAACTGGAAAAGGGGGGAAAAGGAAAAAAGGAGGGGAAAAAAGGAAAAATAAGGGGGAAAGGGGAAAAAAAGGAATAAATGGGAAAAATAAGGGGGGAAAAATAAGAGAAAATAAGAGAAAATAATAAGGGAAAATAAGGGGGGGAAAGGAAAGGGGGGAAGAGAAAAAAGGGGAGAAAAAGGAAAAATAAGGGAATATAATAAGGAAAATAAGTGGGGAAAGAGGAAAAAAGGAATAAAGGGGGAAAGGGAGAAAATAAGAGAAAAAGGAAAAATGGGAGAAAATAAGAGAAAAAGGAAAAATAAGAGAAAATAAGGAGGGAAAGAGGAAAAAAGGAATAAAGGGGGGAAAGGGTGGAAAGGGGGGGAAAGGGAAAATAATAAGGGAAAATAAGGGGAAAGGGGGGAAAACTGGAAAAGGGAGGGGAAAGGAAAAAAAGGATAAAAAGGGAAAAAAGACAAAAAAATGGAAAATATGGGAAAATAAGGGGGAAAGGGAAAAAGGAATAAAGGGGGGAAGGAATAAAGGGGGGAATAAGGGTGGGGAAGGAAAAATAAGAGAAAATAAGGGAAAATAATAAGGGAAAAAAGGGGGGGGAAAGAGGAAAGGGGGAGAAAGAGAAAAAAGGGGAGAAAAAGGAAAAATAAAGGAAAATAATAAGGAAAAATAAGTGGGGAAGAGGAAAAAAGGAATAAAGGGGGAAAGGGAGAAAATAAGAGAAAAGGAAAAATGAGGAAAAATAAAGGGAAAAAATAAAGGGAAAATAATAAGGGAAAATAATAAGGGAAAATAAGGGAAAGGAGGGAAAACTGGAAAAAGGGGGGAAAGGAAAAAAAAGGATAAAAAGGGAAAAAAGACAAAAAATGGAAAATATGGGAAAATAAGGGGGAAAGGGAAAAAAGGAATAAAGGGGGGAGAAAAAAGAAAAATAAGGGGGGGGGGAAAGGAAAAATAAGAGAAAATAATAAGGGAAAATAAGGGGGGAAAGAGGAAAGGAGGGGAAAAAGAGAAAAAAAGGGGGAAAGGTGAAAAATGGGAGAAAAAGGAAAAAATAAGGGAATATAATAAGGGAAAATAAGTGGGAAAAGAGGAAAAAAGGAATAAAGGGGGGAAAGGGAGAAAATAAGAGAAAAAGGGAAAATAAGAGAAAATAAAGGGGGGAAGAGGAGAAAAGGAATAAAGGGGGAAAGGGGGGGGAAAGGGAAAATAAGGGGAAAGTTATGAAAAAAGGAAAAAAAGGGGGAAAAGAGAGGGATAAGGGGGAAAAAGGAAAAATAAGAGAAAATAAGGGGAGAAAGGGAAAATAGGGGAAAATATGGCGGAAAGGGGGGAAAGGGAAAAGGGGAAAAGAGAAAAAATGGGAAAAGGGGAGAAAAGGGGGGGAAAGGGAAAATTAGGAAAACCTGGGGAAAATAAGGGGAAAGGGAAAAAGGAGAAAATAGAAGAAAGGGAAAAAAGGAAAAAAGGGAGAAAGTGGGGGGAGAAGGGGTCTGGAAAAAAAAAAAAAAGGAAAATAAAGGGTTGGGGAAAAAATAAGGGAAAATAAGAAAAAATAAAGGAAAATAAGGGGAAGAGACAAAAGGCAAAAAGGGGGAAAAGGGAAAATAAGGGGGGAAAATAAAGGAAAATAAGTTACAATGAGGGAAAATAAGGGGAAAGGGAGGAAAGGGTAAAATAAGAGGGAAAAATAAAGAAAAATAAGGGGGAAATGAGGAAAAATAAGGGAAAATAAGGTGAAAGGACAAAAGGGGGAAAGGAAAAAATGGAAAAATATGGAGGAAAAAGGGGAAAAATATGGAAGAAAGGGAAAGGGGGGGAAATGGAAAAGGGAAAAGGAAGAAAAAGAAAAAAAGGGAAAAAAGGGGGGAAGGAGAGAGAAGGGTAAAAGCGAAAAAAGAAAAAAGGAAAAAAGGGAAAAAAGCAAAAAAAGGGGAAAAATGGGAGAAGAAAAGGGAAGGGAGAGAAGAGCAGGAATAAAGAGTCAAAAGAAACTGGAATGAGAATTCCACCCCCTGTGTCAGGCCTGGAGAAATTCCCTTTTCCATGAGGGAATTTTTCCCAATATCCAACCCTAAACCTCCTCTGGATCAACCTGAAGCTCCTGAACTTCCAGATTTTGTGAAAGGAAAAAATCCCAAAGCTCCGAGGTTTTATCCACAATGACAACGATCCTGGAATTTTGGGATGGAAAATGGAAAACAGGGAAAGGAGGAGAAGTTTCATGGAATTCTGAAGGGATGAAAGACAGAGTGGGATCCTTGATTTTTCTGGGAGTGGAAAATCATGGAATGATTGGATTGGATCTCAAATCCCATCAAAATTCCAACCCCATTCCATGAGCAGGGACAATTCCCACTGTCCCAGGTGGATCCAACCTGGCCTTGGACATTCCCAGGGATCCAGGGGCAGCCCCAGGAAATGTGGGAATTCCAGCCCAGCTGGGAATTCCTTCCCAAGATTTGATTTTAGGGAAGGATTGTTGCTGATGCTCCTTTTCCAAGCAAAAAGTGGGATTTGAAGGGATTATCCCAGATCCCCCTTTTTTTTTCCAGGATTGTGCGTCATTCCCAAATCCCAAAATTCCAGAATGGGAAAAAAAAAAAACTTTAGGATCAGCTCATCCCTAAAAAAAAAAAAATCAAACCTTTCCCAGAATTTTCCTGCCTGGAGATTTTCCAGGATTTCCCATTAAATCCCAGATTCCCATGGGATTTCTCTCCATCCCTTTCTTCCTGTGCCAACACCTTCGGCTCCAATTCCCATTTTTCCTTTGGAGAATTATTCCCAGATGGAATTTTTATTCCCCTCTGAATTCCAGCCCCTCCCATCCCTCTCCGCTCCAGAATTCCCGGTTTTTATTGGGATCCATCCCCTCATTCCCACTTTTCCACAATTCCCACTATCCCAACCTGGATCAAACAATTCCAGGGATGAGGCAGCCACGGAATTCCTGGAAAAACTTCCCCACCCTCTTAATTAATGGGGATTTCCATGTTAATTAAGATAATTAAGATAATTAAGGGTTGATCTAATTAATGTTGGTTCGATCCCGGGAAAAATCACTGGGAATATTCAGCACTTCCAGAGTGTGGGACAAAAAGGGGATTTTTTAAAATGGATTTTAGGATTGTTGAAGGATTTTAGGATCTATTGAAGGAATTTTGTGTTCTTTAATTATTATTAATTATAATAATTAATTATAATTAATCATAATTGTATTTATAGATTATTTATTATGATATATTATTAATATTACTCTATAATTATAAATATAATTTTATTTATTATTTATTATAATTAATTAATTATATTTATATTTATAAATTACTTTATAGAATATATTATTAATATTACTATATAATTGTAATATAATTATATTATTATTTACTATATTTAATTAATTATAATTAGATTTATAAATTATTTGATATATTATATTAATAATATTACTATATAATTATAAATATAATTATATTCATTATTTATTATAATTAATTATAATTATATTTATAGTTTATTTAATATAATATATTAATAAGATTACTATATAATTACAATATAATTATATTTATTATTTATTATAATGAATTAATTATAATTATATTTATAAATTATTTAATATAATACATTATTAATATTACTATATAATTATAAATATAATTACATTTATTATTTATTATAAATAATTATAATTATATTTATAAATTGTTTAATATAATATAATATTAATATTACTATATAATTATAAATATAATTCTATTTTTAATTTACTATAATTAATTATAATTATATTTAGAAATAATTTATTATAATATATCAATAATAATACTATATAATTATAAATATAATTATATTTATTCTTTATAATAATTAGTTAATTATATTTATATTTATAAATTATTTGATATAATATATTAATAAGGTTACTATATCATTATAAATATAATGATATTTATTATTCATTATAATTAATTAATTATAATTCTATTTATAAATTATTTAATTTAATATATTAATAAGATTACGATATAATTATAAATATAATTATACTTATTATTAATTATAATTAATTAATTATAATTATATTTATAAAATACTTAAAATAATATATTAATAAGATTACTATATAATTATAAATATAATTCTATTTATTATTTATTTATTATAATTAATTATAATTCTATTTATAAATCATTTAATATAATATATTATTACTATTACTATATAATTATATATAATATATAATTATAAATATAATTATATTTATTATTTATTATAATGAATTAAAAATTCTCCTTTTTCTTGGATTTTTTTTTTTCATCCTGATCAATATAAAAGGAATTTTATTATTAATTTATGATTTTTGCTTCCCCCCAAAAAAAAGATCCAAACCAATTAAAATTCAGGGATAAAAATCAGGATTTCTCCTTTTTCTTGGATTTTTTTTTTTTTTTCATCCTGATCAATATAAAAGGAATTTTATTATTAATTTATGATTTTTGCTTCACCAAAAAAAAAAAAGAAATTAAAAATACAAAATAATAATTTTATTATTAATTTATGATTTTTGCTTCACCAAAAAAAAAAATTAAAAATACAAAATAATAATTTTATTATTAATTTATGATTTTTGCTTCACTCAAAAAAAAAGAAATTAAAAATATAAAATAATAATTTTATTATTAATTTATGATTTTTGCTTCCCCCCAAAAAAAAAGATCCAAACCAATTAAAATTCAGGGATAAAAATCAGGATTTCTCCTTTTTCTTGGATTTTTTTTTTTTCATCCTGCTCAATATAAAAGGAATTTTATTATTCATTTATGATTTTTGCTTCACCAAAAAAAAAAAAAAAAGAAATTAAAAATACAAAATAATAATTTTATTATTAATTTATGATTTTTGCTTCACCAAAAAAAAAAATTAAAAATATAAAATAATAATTTTATTATTAATTTATGATTTTTGCTTCCCCAAAAAAAAAAATTAAAAATACAAAAATAATAATTTTATTATTAATTTATGATTTTTGCTTCACCAAAAAAAAAAAAAATTAAAAATACAAAATAATAATTTTATTATTAATTTATGATTTTTGCTTCACCAAAAAAAAAATTAAAAATACAAAAATAATAATTTTATTATTAATTTATGATTTTTGCTTCACCAAAAAAAAAAAAAAATTAAAAATACAAAATAATAATTTTATTATTAATTTATGATTTTTGCTTCACCAAAAAAAAAATTAAAAATATAAAATAATAATTTTATTATTAATTTATGATTTTTGCTTCACCAAAAAAAAAAAAAAAAATTAAAAATACAAAATAATAATTTTATTATTAATTTATGATTTTTGCTCCCAAAAAAAAAAAATTAAAAATACAAAATAATAATTTTATTATTAATTTATGATTTTTGCTTCACCAAAAAAAAATTAAAAATATAAAATGATAATTTTATTATTAATTTATGATTTTTGCTTCCCCCAAAAAAAAGATCCAAACCAATTAAAATTCAGGGATAAAAATCAGGATTTTTCATTTTTCTTGGATTTTTCTTTTTTTCATCCTGATCAATATAAAAGGAATTTTATTATTCATTTATGATTTTTGCTTCACCAAAAAAAAAAAGAAATTTAAAAATACAAAATAATAATTTTATTATTCATTTATGATTTTTGCTTCCCCAAAAAAAAAAATTAAAAATATAAAATAATAATTTTATTATTCTTTTATGAATTTTGCTTCCTCCCAAAAAAAAAAAATTAAAAATATAAAATAATAATTTTATTATTAATTTATGATTTTTGCTTCACCAAAAAAAAAAGAAATTAAAAATACAAAATAATAATTTTATTATTCATTTATGATTTTTGTTCCCCCAAAAAAAAAGATCCAAACCAATTAAAATTCAGGGATAAAAATCAGGATTTCTCCTTTTTCTTGGATTTTTTTTTTTTTTCATCCTGATCAATA
Organism: Zosterops lateralis; assembly: GCF_965231275.1. Taxonomy (NCBI): domain Eukaryota; kingdom Metazoa; phylum Chordata; class Aves; order Passeriformes; family Zosteropidae; genus Zosterops; species Zosterops lateralis. Next base: position 1,780,233 of record NC_139766.1, read on the forward strand.
TAAAAGGAATTTTATTATTCATTTATGATTTTTGCTTCACCAAAAAAAAGATCCAAACCAATTAAAATTCAGGGATAAAAATCAGGATTTTTCCATTCTGGAGCTTTGAGTTGGTTTAAATTAAAAAATTAAATTAAAATTAAATTAAATTTAAAAAAATCAACACCAACAAATCTCTAAATCTAAATTTAAAATTCCTGATGGATGCTGGAATAAAAACCAAACAATTAATAAATTAATAAATTCAGGAATAAAAAATTCTCCTCTTTCTTGGATTTTTTTTTTTTCATCCTGCTCAATATAAAAGGAATTTTATTATTCATTTATGATTTTTGCTTCACCAAAAAAAAATTAAAAATATAAAATGATAATTTTATTATTAATTTATGATTTTTGCTTCCCCCAAAAAAAAAATCCAAATCAATTAAAATTCAGGGATAAAAATCAGGATTTCTCCTTTTTCTTGGATTTTTTTTTTCATCCTGATCAATACAAAAGGAATTTTATTATTAATTTATGATTTTTGCTTCACCAAAAAAAAAATTAAAAATACAAAATAATAATTTTATTATTAATTTATGATTTTTGCTTCACCAAAAAAAAAATTAAAAATACAAAATAATAATTTTATTATTAATTTATGATTTTTGCTTCCCCCCCAAAAAAAATTAAAAATATAAAATAATAATTTTATTATTAATTTATGATTTTTGCTTCCAAAAAAAAATTAAAAATCCAAAAATAAAGCTGGGAACACCCTAAAATTCCCAAAAAAAAAAAAAAAAAAAGGGAATTTTCCTGGAATTGACTCCAGGCCAAGGAGTTCAGGACCTTTTTTTCCCCCTGATTGGATTTTCCGCGGGGAGTTTTCTGGATCATTAATTCCATTCTGGGGTTAAATGGGATTTGAGGAAACTTTAACCTCCCTCAGATCAGGAATTTTGGGCACAGGGATTTTGGGGATGGGCCTTGGGAAGATTTGTGGGGAAAATTATTATTTTTCATTGATTTTATTGAAAAAAATCGTATTTTTTTATTGATTAAATCAGGAAAAAAAAGTCCTATTTTTAATTGGTTTTGTTGGAAAAAAATCTGATTTTTTTTTATTGATTTTTATCAGAATAAAAATCCTGTTTTTATTGATTTTATGAAAAAAAATCTGATTTTTTATTGATTTTTATCAGAAAAAAAAATTCTGTTTTTTATTGATTTTCTCAGAAAAAAATCCTATTTTTTTTATTGGTCTTATCAGGAAAAAAAATCCTATTTTTTAGTGATCTTATCAGAAAAAAAGTCTGATTTTTTATTGATTTTAGCAGGAAAAAGTCCTATTTTTCATTGATTTATTCAGAAAAAAAAGTTCCTATTTTTCATTGATTTTATCAATAAAATAATCCTATTTTTATTGATTTTATTGGAAAAAAATCTAGTTTTTTATTGATTTTATCAGAAAAAAAAAATCCTGTTTTTTATTGATCTTATCGGGGAAAAAAATCTGATTTTTTATTGACTTTATCAGATATAAAGTCTGATTTATTTTTGATTTTATCAGAAAAAAGGCCTATTTTTCATTATTTTATCTGAAAAAAAGATCCTATTTTTCATTGATTTTATGAGGAAAAAAAATTCTATTTTTTATTGATTTTATGAGAAAAAAAAATCTAGTTTTTATTGATTTTATCAGAATAAAAATCCTATTTTTATTGATTTTATTGGGAAAAAAATCTGATTTTTTTATTGATCTTATTGGAAAAAAATCTGAGGTTTAATTGATTTTATTGGGAAAAAAGTCCTATTTTTCATTGATTTTATGAGAAAAAAAAGTCCTATTTTTTATCGATTATATGCGAAAAAAGTTCCTATTTCTCATTGATTTTATGAAAAAAAATCTGATTTTTTTATTCATTTTATCAGGAAAAAATCCTGATTTTTTTTATTGATTTTATCAGAAATAAACTCTGATTTATTTTTTATTTTATCAGAAAAAAGTCCTATTTTTCATTATTTTATCTGAAAAAAAAAATCTATTTTAAATTGATTTTATGAGAAAAAAATCTACTTTTAATTGATTTTATGAGAAAAAAAATCTATTTTTTTATTGATTTTATGAGAAAAAAAATCCTGTTTTTTATTGATCTTAGTGGACAAAAAAATCTGATTTTTTAATTGATTTTATCAGAAAAAAGTTCCTATTTTTCATTGATTTTATAAAAAAAATTCCTATTTTTTATTGATTTTATTGGGAAAAAAATCTTATTTTTCATTGATTTTATCAGAAAAAAATTCTATTTTTCATTGATTTTATCAGAAAAAAAAATCTGATTTTTTATTGATTTTATCAGAAAAAAAAGTCCTATTTTTTATTGATTTTATTGAAAAAATTCCTCTTTATTATTGATTATATCTCTGGAGTGGCCACTGATGGTTTTCCAGCTTTTTTAGGGAGATTTGAGGACTCGGAGCAATTCCTTGGAATTCTGAGGGGAATTTTCCAGCTTTGGGATTATCAGGATTGTGAGAAGCGCGGCTGAAAAACAGGGAAAAGCTTTGGATGAAAAGTGGGAAAGAAAAATTTGGGAAAAAAGCAAATCAAAGGAGTAGGAGACGCACTTTGACGGGATTTAATTAATTAACGTCTTTTATTAATGAGAATTAATTGTCTTGAAGGCAAAACCTTCACCTGTAACTCCTGCCATGGGCAGGGACAATTCCCTGATCCCGGGTGGATCCAAATCCATCCCAACCTGGCCTTGGGCATTCCCAGGGATCCAGGGGCAGCCCCAGCAAATGTGGGAATTCCATTCCCAGCAATTCCTGCCCAAGATCCCAGCCCAATGTCCCCTTTCCCAGTGGGATCCATTCCCTGTGTCCTGTCCCTGCAGCCCTTGGCCCCAGTCCCTCTCCAGCTCTCCTGGAGTTTTCCCCTTCAGGGACTCGGAGCATTCCCTGCACTTTTCCCTTCTCCAGGGGAACATTCCCAGCTCTCCCAGAGCAGAGGGGCTCCAGAATCCTCCAGATTTGGGTTGGAAAGGACCTTAAATCCCATCCAGTGCCACTCCTGCCATGGGCAGGGACATCTCCCACCATCCCAGGTGGACCCAAGTCTGATGTCCAACCTGGCCTTGGACACTCCTAAATCCCCAGTTGTTGCTGTTGGGATGTTCATGGGATACTTTGGACCTTAAATCCCATCCAGTCCCAGGTGGATCCAAAGCCCAAAGTCCAGATTGGGATTTTCCTGCCTTGGGGAGAAATCCAAACTCCATGCTGGGATCCCTCAGTGAGGACAGAAAATCCCAGAGTGACCCTTGAACCTTCTGGATTTTCCTGCTCATCATCCTCAGGATTGGCTTGGAGGGACCTTAAAGTTCATTTATTCCCCCCCTGGGATGGGTGGGGACACCTCCCACTGTCCCAGGTGGATCCAGCCTGGCCTTGGACATTCCCAGGGATCAACAAATGTGGGAATTCCAGCCCAGCCCCTCCCCACCCTCCCAGCCAAGAATTCCTTCATAAAACCTCTTCTAATCCTGTTTTTCCTCACTTTGAAGCCATTCCCTGTGTCCTGTCCCTCCATGCCCTTCTATACACACACATACAGATATATTTATATATTTATATAAAAAATACTGACAAATTTCCACCAAATCACCCCAAACTCGACACTCCAAAGGGGAATTATCCCAAATTCTTCCCCCAAAGCTGCTGCTCCATCTCCTACACCTCAGTCTCAGTCCCAGATTTACCTCGGCACCAGAATTTTGGGATTTTAAACCACAAATTGGCCACCAGTTAAAAATTTATTGATTTTTTTTTTAGTAGAATGGACATTTCTTGAAAATTAACAAAATTCATGGAATGGTTTGAGTGGAAAAAGGACCTTAAATTCCATCTCCATCCATGGGCAGGGACATTTCCCACCGTCCCAGGTGGATCCAACCTGGCCTTGGACATTCCCAGGGATCCAGGGGCAGCCCCAGCAAATGTGGGAATTCCATTCCCAGCAATTCCTGCCCAAGATCCCAGCCCAATGTCCCCTTTCCCAGTGGGATCCATTCCCTGTGTCCTGTCCCTGCAGCCCTTGGCCCCAGTCCCTCTCCAGCTCTCCTGGAGTTTTCCCCTTCAGGGACTCGGAGCATTCCCTGCACTTTTCCCTTCTCCAGGGGAACATTCCCAGCTCTCCCAGAGCAGAATCCTGGAATGGTTGGGTGGGAAGGAACCTTCAATCCCATCCCATTCCCACCCCATTCCCCATTCCCATGTTTAGGGTCACCTCCCACTGTCCCAGGTGGATCCAAAGCCCAAAGTCCAGACTGGGATTTTCCTGCCTTGGGGAGAAATCCAAACTCCGTGCTGGGATCCCTCAGTGAGGACAGAAAATCCCAGAGTGACCCTTTAACCTTCTGGATTTTCCTGCTCATCATCCTCAGGATGGGCTTGGAGGGACCTTAAAGTTCATTTATTCCCCCCCTGGGATGGGTGGGGACACCTCCCACTGTCCCAGGTGGATCCAGCCTGGCCTGGGACATTCCCAGGGATCCAGGGGCAGCCCCAGCAAATGTGGGAATTCCAGCCCAGCCCCTCCCCACCCTCCCAGCCAAGAATTCCTTCATAAAACCTCTTCTAATCCTATTTTTCCCTCACTTTGAAGCCATTCCCTGTGTCCTGTCCCTCCATGCCCTTCTATACACACACACATACAGATATATTTATATATTTATATAAAAAATACTGACAAATTTCCACCAAATCACCCCAAACTCGACACTTCAAAGGGGAATTATCCCAAATTCTTCCCCCAAAGCTGCTGCTCCATCTCCTACACCTCAGTCTCAGTCCCAGATTTACCTCGGCACCAGAATTTTGGGATTTTACACCACAAATCGGCCACCAGTTAAAAATTTATTGATTTTTTTTTTTTTTTTTTTTTTTTTTTTTTTTGGTAGAATGGACATTTCTTGAAAATTAACAAAATTCATGGAACGGTTTGAGTGGAAAAGGGGCCTTAAATTCCATCTCCATTCATGAGCAGGGACAATCCCACTGTCCCAGGTGGATCCAGCCTGGCCTTGGGCATTCCCAGGGATCCAGGGGCAGCCCCAGCAAATGTGAGAATTCCATTCCCAGCAGCAATTCCTGCCCAAGATCCCAGCCCAATGTCCCCTTTCCCAGTGGGATCCATTCCCTGTGTCCTGTCCCTGCAGCCCTTGGCCCCAGTCCCTCTCCAGCTCTCCTGGAGTTTTCCCCTTCAGGGACTCGGAGCATTCCCTGCACTTTTCCCTTCTCCAGGGGAACATTCCCAGCTCAGGATTCATCACCAAAACCTCCTGGAACTTCCTGTTGCTTTTCCTTTGTATTCCCACGTATTCCAAAAATCCATATTTACTCTCTCCCATGATAAGAAAAACACTCCTGAGCAATAAAATTTGGGAATAACATTTTTAAAGGAGGAGAAGAAAATACAAAATTTTTAGGCCCTGGAAGGGGCTCTGAGCATTCCCTGGATTTTTCCCTTCTCCAGGGGAACATTCCCAGCTCTCCCAGCCTGGCTCCAGAGCAGAATCCTGGAATGGTTTGGATGGGAAGGGACCTTAAATCCCCTCCCATTCCCACCCCATCCATGTTCAGGGACACCTCCCACTATCCCAGGTGGATCCAGCCTGGCCTTGGACACTCCCAGGGATCCAGGGACAGCCAAAGCTTCTCCTTCCCCAAAATCCCACCTTTCCCTTCCCTCTTTCCCTTTAAATCCATTCCCAGAGCTCAGAATCTCCATAAAACCCTTCTCCAATTCCCGTTTTTTTATTTCCAGGCGGGCAGGAATCCGATCCCAGCCGGGTTTGATGAGGTGAGAGCCGAGCCAGGCCCAATTCCCAAGGTGTGAACTCAAACCAGACAGCGCCGGGTCCGTAACAAAATCCAGCTGCTCCCGAAATTCCCGAGGGCGGAAAATTCCCGTTCCCTTCGCTCAGCCCGGAGGGACGTGTCGGGAACAGGGTGAGCAATTCCTGCCCCACACGTGGGACGCAGCTGTTCCCATAAAAAGGTTTTGGGATGTGGGAATGGCCAGGTTGGGATGGGTTTGGGGCAGCAGCTCCCAGTTTAGGCTCTGCTGGATCCTGGGAATGGGAACAGTGGGATGGGATGGGATGAGATCCCATAAAACCCATCCTGGGCTTGGATGTGTCCCCTGGGAATGTTGGTCCAGGAGAGGAGGAGCCTCCCTGCTCTGGGAGAGCTGGGAATGTTCCCCTGGAGAAGGGAAAACTCCAGGGAATCCTCAGAGCGCTTTGCAGGGCCTAAAAAAACCAGATTTTTTTGCCGTCCTTTAAAAATGTTATTCCCAATTTCTATTGCTCAGGGGTGTTTTTCTTATCATGGGAGAGAATAAATATGGATTTTTGGAATATGTGACAATGCAAAGGGAAAGCAACAGGAAGTTCCAGGAGGTTTTGGTGATGAATCTTTGGTGTTTTGAGGGATGAGCTGGGAATGTTCCCCTGGAGAAGGGAAAAGTGCAGGGAATGCTCCGAGTCCCTGAAGGGGAAAACTCCAGGAGAGCTGGAGAGGGACTGGGGCCAAGGGCTGCAGGGACAGGACACAGGGAATGGATCCCACTGGGAAAGGGGACATTGGGCTGGGATCTTGGGCAGGAATTGCTGGGAATGGAATTCCCACATTTGCTGGGGCTGCCCCTGGATCCCTGGGAATGTCCAAGGCCGGGCTGGATCCACCTGGGACGGTGGAATTTGTCCCTGGGTTGGAATGGGATGGGATTTAAGGCCCCTTCCCACCAAACCATTCCATAATTCCATGGAATTCTATTTCCAAAACACTTCCAGGAATGAGGAGTCCACGACCTCTCCTGGAGATCTGAACCAATTCCTCAGGGTGAGGAAGGGAGGGCAGCTCTGATTTCCTTCCCTTTCCCCTTTCCTCAGATCCCAGAGCTCTTGGACACTGGCTCCTGATAATCCCAAGACATATTCCAAGGAATCTCCAGGCTCTGATCCATCTCATTCCCACTCATCCCACTTTTCCCTGCTCTGTTTTAACCTCTCCCGATGTTTGTGCCGGACACACAAACCCCACAATCCCTCTTTTCCCACTTTTCCATCCCCTGATGCTTTTTTATTCCCAGAAAACCGCATTAGGGTTTTTTTTTGGGATGACTTTTCCCTTCCTCCTCCCATCCCTGTCAATTTTCCCTTTCCCATGAATTTCCCTCCGCCCTGACACTGGCAGGGAATAAAATCCCAATCCCGCCTTGAAAAGTGGGATGGGAATCCCATGGAAACTCCACCTGTGCCTGGCTGGGAAATTCCAGAGGCAAATTCCAGAGGGAAATTCCAGAGGCAAATTCCAGAGGCAAATTCCAGAGGTGGTGACATCAACTTGAGACCCACAATGGGAGGAATTCCAGCTTCCAGCACCCTCTGGAATTCCAACATTTCTTGGAAGGAGACCACAGAGCCTGGGGAGAAAATTTCAGGATTTTTTCCAGACATTTTAGGGAGAGGATAACGGGAATTAAAAGCTGGAGTTGTCTGAGGTTTAATTAAAAAGTAAAACCAGAGTTTTTGGGGCTAAACCAGACTTTAGTCCCGAGTGCAGCTGGGTTTAATTATCAGTTTTAATTATTCTTCATCGTTAATTATCAGTTTTATTAATTATATATCAATATTATTTATTTATTCCTATAATTATTTATTATTTCTTTATTTCTTTATTTATTTATTATTATTATTATTATTATTATTTATTTATTTATTATTATAGGTTTTATTTAACAGCCCTTTCCCTTGGCTGTTTTCCCTGTTTTTTTATTTATTCCCACTTTTTCCAGGAGCTGGGAATCCATGGGGTTAATTACCCTGTTAATTATCCCTCTTAATTATCAGCACATCCAACCATTTCTGGGATTCCTTGCAGGGTTCAAATCCCTGGAATTGGGAATTTGGAAGGCTTGGATTTGATGATTCCCAGAGGATTTTTCCAACCTGAAAAATCCTGGGATTCGGGGATTCTTCTCCCTTCAATCCCAGCTGGAGGTTGAGCTCAGCTGGAGAGGCAGAATTATTTTAAAAAATGAGTTTATCATTTAAAACCAGGTTTGTCTGCTGTTAAAAAAATAGATTTTGCCATTTAAAATCTGGTTTATCGTGATAAAAACACGGATTTATCATTAAAATCCAGGTTTATATCATTAAATCCAGGTTTATATCATTAAAATCAGGTTTATATTATTAAAATCATGTTTATATCATTCAAATCATGTTTATATTATTAAAATAATGTTTATATTATTAAATCCAGGTTTATATCATTAAAATCAGGTTTATATTATTAAAATCCAGGTTTATATCATTAAAATTGTGTTTATATTATTAAAATCCAGGTTTATATCATTAAAATCCAGGTTTATATCATTAAATCCAGGTTTATATCATTAAAATCAGGTTTATATCATTAAAATTGTGTTTATATTATTAAAATCAGGTTTATATCATTAAAATCGGATTTATATTATTAAAATCCAGGTTTATATTATTAAAATCATGTTTATATTATTAAAATCAGGTTTATATTATTAAAATTGTGTTTATATTATTAAAATCCGGGTTTATATCATTAAAATCAGGTTTATATTATTAAAATTGTGTTTATATTATTAAAATCATGTTTATATTATTAAAATCCAGGTTTATATCATTAAAATCCAGGTTTATATCATTAAAATCAGGTTTATATTATTAAAATCCAGGTTTATATCATTAAAATCAGGTTTATATTATTAAAACCCGAGTTTATATCACTAAAACTCAGAGTTTACCATTAAAAACCAGGTTCATCCTTAAAAACCAGGTTTGTTGTTGTAAATCTTTTGTCATTACAAAAAAAAAAACCCAGGGTTTGTCATTATTAAAAACAGATTTTATCATTTAAATCCAGATTTATCCTTTATTGTTATAACAACCAGGTTTTATTGTTCAAAACCAGGTTCATCACTATAAAACAAACAGGTTTGTACCATTAAAAACCAGGTTTGTATCACCAGGGTTTAGCATTAAAAACCAGGTTTATTTTTATTAAAACCAGGGGTTAACATTAAAAAAACCAGGTTTATCATTACAAAAACCAGGGTTTCTCGTGATTAAAACCAGGTTTTGCCATTTAAAACCGGGTTTATCGTGATAAAACCCAGGTGTCAGCCTTAAAAATCCGGTTAATCGTGATAAAAACTGTGTTTATCATTAAAAAACGGGTTTGTGGTGTTGGAAGGAATGAGGGGAAAACATGGGAATGGGGAGGGGAAATTGTGGAAAGCAGATGGGAAATCCATGGAAAGGTGGAGGGGAAAACCAAGGAAAGGAGGAGGGAAAACCATGAAAAGGAGAAGTGAAAGCCATGGAAAGAAAGAGGGGAAATCCATGGGAAGGATGGAAAATCATGGAAAGGAGAATGGAAAAACATGGAAAGATGATGGGAAAACCATGGGAAGGAGATGGGAGAAACGTGGAAAGGAGAAGGGAAAAGGAGGAGAAAAAACCTTGGAAATGAGATGGGAAATCCATGGAAAGGAGATGGGAGAAACATGGAAAGGAAGAGGGGAAACTGTGGAAAGGAGATGGGAAAAGGAGGAGAAAAAACCTTGGAAATGAGATGGGAAATCCATGGAAAGGAGATGGGAGAAACATGGAAAGGAAGAGGGGAAAACCATGGAAACGCAAGGGAAAAGGAGCAGGAAAAACCTTGGAAAGGAGATGAGAAAATCATGGAAGGGAAGAGGGAAAACTGTGGAAAGGAGATGGGAAGAAAACCATGGAAAGGGGGAGGGAAAAGGAGGAGGAAAAACCTTGGAAAGGAGATGGGAAAACCACGGAAAGAAAGAGGGGAAAACCATGGGAAGGATGGAAAATCGTGGAAAGGAAGAGGGAAAAACATGCAAAGGAGATGGGAAATCCATAGAAAAGGAGGAGGGAAAACTGTGGAAAGGAAGAGAGAAAACCATGGAAATGAGATGGAAAACCATGGAAAAGAGGAGGGAAAACCATGAAAAGGAGATGGGAGAAATGTGGAAAGGAAGAGGGAAAATCATGGAAAGAAAGAGGGGAAATGCATGGGAAGGATGGAAAATCATGGAAAGGAGATGGGAAAATCATGGAAAGGGAGAGGGAAAACCGTGGAAAGGTGATGGGAAGAAAACCATGGAAAGGGGAAGGGAAAAGGAGGAGGAAAAACCTTGGAAAGGAGATGGGAAATCCATGGAAAGGTGATGGGAGAAACATGGAAAGGAAGAGGGAAAACCATGGAAAGAAAGAGGGGAAAACCGTGGAAAAGAGGAGGGAAAACCATGGGAAGGATGGAAAATCATGGAAAGGAAGAGGGAAAACCATGGAAAGGGAGAGGGAAAACCATGGAAAGGAGATGGGAAATCCATGGAAAAGGAGGAGGGAAAACCATGGGAAGAAGAAAGGAATACCATGGAAAGGAGATGGGAAATCATGGAAAAGAGGAGGAAAAACCATGGAAAGGAGATGGGAGAAACGTGGAAAGGAAGAGGGGAAACCATGGAAAAGAAGAGGGAAAACCATGCAAAGAAGAAGTGAAAGCCATGGAAAGAAAGAGGGGAAAACCATGGGAAGGATGGAAAATCATGGAAAGGAGATGGGAAAAACATGGAAAGGGAGAGGGAAAACTGTGGAAAGGTGATGGGAAGAAAACCATGGAAAGGGGAAGGGAAAAGGAGGAGGAAAAACCTTGGAAAGGAGATGGGAAATCCATGGAAAGGTGATGGGAGAAACATGGAAAGGAAGAGGGAAAACCATGGAAAGAAAGAGGGGAAAACCGTGGAAAAGAGGAGGGAAAACCATGGGAAGGATGGAAAATCGTGGAAAGGAGATGGGAAAATCATGGAAAGGGAGAGGGAAAACCATGGAAAGGAGATGGGAAATCCATAGAAAAGGAGGAGAGAAAACCATGGGAAGAAGAAAGGAATACCATGGAAAGGAGATGGGAAATGCATGGAAAAGAAGAGAGGGAAACCATGGAAAGGAGGATGGAAAATCATGGAAAGGAGATGGGAAAACCATGGAAAGAAGGGAAATCCATGAAAAAGAGGAGGGAAAAGGAGGAGGGAAACCCATGGAAAGCAAGAGGGAAATAGGAGGAAAAGCCATGTCTGAGTCTCTCCTGCCATTCCAAGATCCCAAAAAACCTTCCCTGGCTCATTCCCGGCCCTCCAAAGGAAAAGCAGAGCACAGAGTCACTTCCCTGTCCCTCATCCTTCCTTGGCAGAGTTTTCCGAGGACACTTGGAGCCGGAATTCTCTTCCCTTGAAAAGTTGGGAATCTCAACTCACGGGAATTGGGTTTTTTGGGATCCGTCTGCCAAGGAATGGGAGAGGAAAATCCTGGAGCTGCTCCTGTTTCCTGTCAGGTTGGGCTCCAATTGATTGCTCCAGGAATCTCCGGAGTGGGAAGGAGCCTGAAATCCCGGGAAGAAACCAGGAGCTGGAGGTGCTGGGATTGGATCCGTATTTTACGGCTTCCGGTTCAACAAGAAAAGGGAAAATGGATTTTTTTTTTTCCATTGGGATGAGCAAGGATCACATCCATGGGCAGGGACAGCTCTCATTATCCCAGGTGGATCCAAATCCATCCAACCTGGCCTTGGGCATTCCCAGGGATCCAGGGGCAGCCCCAGCAAATGTGGGAATTCCATCCTCATCTCTAAATTCTTCAATTTCTTTTCTCCCTCTCAAATCTAATCCCGCTTTTCTGGGATTAAAAGCAGGAATTCTTCATCCACCTGGAACCAACAGGGACAAGAGGTGGTTTCTCCCTTTGGAGGTGAATTCCATGGGTTTGAATCCCATAATCTCAGTTTCGAATCCCATTTTCCTGGCTTTCCTCAGCTCTCCAAGCTCTGGAATGGACAGCTCCGGTCTGAACCTTAATTCCAGTTGCGGTTCCTCCTAAATACAATTCCACGGAATCACAATATATGGAGAGATGTATAAAAGATTATTTTAGCTCATGGAATCCTGGAATGGTTTGGGTGGGAAGGGACCTTAAATCCCATCCCATTCCCACCCCATCCATGGGCAGAGACACCTCCCACTGTCCCAGGTGGATCCAAATCCATCCCAACCTGGCCTTGGGCATTCCCAGGGATCCAGGGGCAGCCCCAGCAAATGTGGGAATTCCATTCCCAGCAGGAATTCCTGCCCAAGATCCCAGCCCAATGTCCCCTTTCCCAGTGGGATCCATTCCCTGTGTCCTGTCCCTGCAGCCCTTGGCCCCAGTCCCTCTCCAGCTCTCCTGGAGTTTTCCCCTTCAGGGACTCGGAGCATTCCCTGCACTTTTCCCTTCTCCAGGGGAACATTCCCAGCTCTCCCAGCCTGGCTCCAGAGCAGAATCCTGGAATGGGTTAGAAATGACCTTAAATCCCATCCCATCCCCACCCATTCCATGTTCAGGGACACCTCCCACCATCTCAGGCCGCTCCAGGCTATCCATGGACAATTCCCAGGATGAAAACTCCCCAATTTCTCCGGGTAACAAACCCCGATCCAACCAGGATGAACCAAAACCCCAAACTCCCGCCTTTCCCGAGAAAGTTTGGAAAAGAAAACCAAAGAATTCTTTAAACTTCACCCTCTCAGAGCTGCCTAGGAGTTATTTTTCCCTTTTTTAATTTTTTTTTTTTTCCCTGAATTTCAACGCGGAGCCGCCGCTGCCGTAAATCCGAGCTTGGAGTGGCAGAGCCGTAAAACACTTTGATGAAGCGCCGTCCCAGAAATCCGATTTATCCCGATGATTTGTGGAGCCTGACGGCCCCGAGCCCTTCGGAGCGCAGTAAAATTCCGGGGGATGCCAAAATTTACGGCTCTTCCCCATCGCCGGGGTCGTTAATAATGTTCCGGGAGGATGGAGCAGAATATTCCAGGGGGGAGCACAGATAATATTCCAGGGAAATGGAGTTTTGGGAAGGGGAGGGATGAGGAGTTTCAGAGTTCTGGGAAGAGGGAAAAGGAACTTGGGAAAATTCTCAGGAAGAGATTGAAGTTTTTAATTTTTTAGGAAGATCCCAGAATCTAAAGGGTCACTCAGTGTGGATGAATTTTGGGGAATTTTTTCCTGGATTTTTTAGATCTTTGAGGTGAATGGAAAAAAAGGGATTGGAATGTTCCCTGGGAAGATGGAAGGCAGGGATGGATGGGATCTGGGGCAGGAATTGCTGGGAATGGAATTCCCACATTTGCTGGGGCTGCCCCTGGATCCCTGGGAATGTCCAAGGCCAGGTTGGATCCGCCTGGGATGGTGGGAAGTCCTGGGAGCAGAATTAGATCATCCTCGAGGTCTTTTCCCACCCAAACCATTCCAGGATTCCACGATAAGTCGGCCTGGCCACCACTGACCTCTCTCATGCACAATCCCTGAGCCTCCAGGACTTTTTAAAGTGGTTTTAGACACATGGCAATAAAATTTTTGGGGTAACAGGGAAGCAATTCCTGCAGGAACTCTGTCCCAACAACCCAGTGCAGAAACGACCCGGAATAAAAGAGGAATAAAACTGGAATAAAACTGGAATAGAACTGGAATGAAACTGGGATGAAACTGGAATAAAACTGGGATAAAACTGGGCTAAAACTGGAATAAAGCACATTTAGCATCAGCTCCTGGGAGATCTCCACCCCAGAGTTCTCCATCCCAAGATTCTCCATCCAATGAAGATTCTCCATCCAAGGAATGGACTGGAATTCCCAGATTTGCTCTGGCTGGCCCTGGATCCCTGGGAATGTCCAAGGCAAGGTTGGATCCACCTGGGATCAGGGAATGTGTCCCTTCCCATGGAATACGATGGGATTTAAGTTCCCTTTCCACCCAAAGCATTCCATGATTCCATGACTCCATCCTGTCATTTCCCCTCATTCCTGAAGGATTTTGGCCCTCCCCAATCCCTGGATTTCTCTCTCCCGCGAAATCATCCCCACCCCGCTCCAGCCTCGGCACCACCCTCCATCCCCAGGAAAAAAATCTTCATTGACTCCAAGTTTCCTGGAATCAGAAATCAGGGAATGGTTTGGCTTGGGAGGGACCTTAAAGCTTCTCCCTGGTTTGTCCCAAGGAAAGTTTTTAAGGATATTCCATGGAATAAACACCATCCACCAGAGCCCTTGATCCCAAATTAAGGGATTTAATTCATCAGAGTCCTTGATCCCAAATTATCCACACAGGGGCATGAGTGGGATGGGAATTCTGGTTTTTATCCCAATGGATTTGGATCCACCTGGGATCATGGGAGGTGTCCCTGCCCATGGAATGGGATGGGATTTAAGGTCCCTCCCAACCCACCCATTCCAGGATTCCGTGGCTCTTCGATTTTCTAGGATGGAGGGAAATGAGGGAAAAGATTTTTGAGGAGGTTTAGTGGCTTTTTGATCCCAAATCAGCTTTTCCAGAGAAAAGGCACCGAGAGGGAATCTCATCCCTGTTGGGATCCAAAGGGAAGAGTTGGATCGTGGAGCAGGATCTTCTCCATGATCCCAGGCCACACTGGGGCATGACTGGGATGGCAATTCCCATTTTCATCCCAATGGATTTGGATCGACCTGGGATCATGGAAGGTGTCCCTGCCCATGGAATGGGATGGGATTTAAGATCATTCCCAACCCACCATTCCAGGATTCCGTGGCTCTACGGTTTTCTAGGATGGGGGAAAATGAGGGAAAAGATTTTTGAGGAGGTTTAGTGGCTTTTTGATCCCAAATCAGCTTTTCCAGGGAAAAGGCACCAAGAGGGAGTTTCATCCCTGTTGGGATCCAAAGGGAAGAGTTGGATCATGGACCAGGATCTTCTCCATGATCCCAGGAAATCCCACCTGGACAGGAGGAACAAATCCTTGGAAAAAAATCCAGAGGTCCCATGGAAAGTTTTCAAGGATACTCCACTGAATAAACACCATTTACCGGAATCTTTAATCCCAAATTATCCACACCGGGGCATGACTGGGATGGGAATTCTCATTTTCATCCCAATGGATTTGGATCCACCTGGGATCATGGAAGGTGTCCCTGCCCATGGAATGGGATGGGATTTAAGGTCCCTCCCAACCCACCATTCCAGGATTCCGTGGCTCTTCGATTTTCTAGGATGGAGGGAAATGAGGGGAAAGATTTTTGAGGAGGTTTAGTGGCCTTTTGATCCCAAATCAGCTTTTCCAGGGAAAAGGCACCAAGAAGGAATTTCATCCCTGTTGGGATCCAAAGGGAAGAGTTGGATCATGGACCAGGATCTTCTCCATGATCCCAGGAAATCCCACCTGGACAGGAGAAGGAAATCCTTGGGAAAAAAACCCAGAGATCCCATGGAAAGTTTTCAAGGGCGTTCCACTGAATAAAAACCATTTACCGGAATCTTTAATCCCAAATTATCCACACCGGGGCATGGGTGGGATGGGAATTCCCATTTTTATCCCGATACAAATCCTGGGCATTCCCACATCTTGCTGTTTCTCCCAGTGAGAAAACTCCGGAAAACTTTTTTTAGGAATAAACCCCCTCGGTCTGGTGGCTCTTTCCCTCCCATGGAATTGGAATTCCTGATTTGCCGGGTGAGAAAAAAAATTCTTGAGGCTGGGGGGTTTTCCCACATAAAACACTGGGAATGTTTTTGAGAAGAGTCGGAATCCTTGGGAAAAAAAAAAAAAAAAATGGCCTCGGATATTTCCCACCTGTAACGGGATCAAAGCTCTCAGCGCCAGACTGAGGGAATAAATCATCCCAAAATTTCCTTCCCGGAATTCCGGGATCAGCCCGGAGCCGTAAATCAGGAGTCAGTGGGAATAACTCTGGATGCCGGGATAGGATTTGGATGTGGGAAATACCCCGGAGGGAGTTGGAATTTTCATGGATCCTCCTCGGGATTTAAACAGGAGCTGCTCCTGCACTGAATATTCCTGGATTCCTCTGGAGTGGATTTGTCCCGCTCAGCCACTGTGGGTGTTCCCAGATCCATAAATTCCCAAAGGTTGGGAAGTGTTCAGCCCGTTCCCTTCGCAGGGGAGGTGGGAAAATACTTCCAGATTTCTTTTTTCCTTTATTTCTCCTTTCTCTTTTTCATATCTTTTTCCATTCTCTTTTTCTCACTTTTTTTCCTTTTTTCCCCTTTCTTTTTTCCTTTTTATTTTTCCTTCTCTTTTTCCTTTCTTTTTTCCCTTTCTTTCCCCCTTCTTTTTCCTTTTTTCCCCATTCTTTTTTCCCTTTTTCCTTTTTTCTTTCTCTTTTTCCTTTCTTTTTTTTCCCCTTTCTTTTCCCTTTCTTTCTCCTTTCCCTTTTTTCCTTTCTTTTTCCTTTATTCCTTTATTTTTCCATTCTCTTTTTCCTTTCTTTTTCCTTTTTTCCTTTCTTTTTCCTTTTTTTTCCCCTTTTCCTTTATATTTTTTCTTTTTCTTTTCTTTTCCCTTTCTTTTTCCATTTTCTTTCTTTCTTTCTTTCTTTCTTTCTTTCTTTCTTTCTTTCTTTCTTTCTTTCTTTCTTTCTTTCTTTCCTTCCTTCCTTCCTTCCTTCCTTCCTTCCTTCCTTCCTTCCTTCCTTCCTTCCTTCCTTATTTCCTTATTTCCTTATTTCCTTATTTCCTTATTTCTTTCTTTTTTCCTCTCCAGAACATCAGGAAGATGCTTGGAGCGACCAACACTGTGGTCCCAGGGAGATCTTGGAATGCTGATGGGAATGGGAAAGGTGGGAAAGGGGGAAACTGCAGCTCCCACCTGCGGGAAAACAGGGAAGGATGGATTAAAAATTGGGATATTCCTGGGAAACAGCTGGGAAAGGAGCAGGACTCGGGATTGACCCAACCAGGGCTGGGATTTGTCGATCCGGATCTGAACATTCCAGGAAGGGATTCTTGGGATGGTTTGACTCCGAACATCCAATATTCCTGCTGTTTTCCATGGATCAGGGAAGGGCACAAATCCTGTTATTCCATGGATAAAGGATGTGCACAGATCCAGCGATTCCATGGATCAGGGATGGGCAGAGATCCTGTTATTCTCTGGAACAGGGATGGGCACAGATCCTGCTCTTCCATGGATCAGGGATGCGCATGGATCCTGCTATTCCATGGATCAAGGATATGCCCAGATCCTGCTGCTTTCTATGGATCAGGGGTGGGGACAGATCCAGATATTCCATGGATCAGGGATGTGCACAGATCCTCCTGCCTTTCCATGGATCAGGGGTGTGCACAGATCCTCCCGTTCCCTTGATCAGGAATGGAAACAGATCCTGTTGTTCCCTGGATAAAGGATGTGCCCAGATCCTGCCTTTCCATGGATCAGGGATGGGCACAGATCCTGCCATTCCATGGATCAGGAATGTGCCCAGATCCTGCTGCTTTCCATGGATCAGGGATGGGCACAGATTCTGCCATTCCATGGATCAGGAATGTGCCAAGATCCTGCTGCTTTCCATGGATCAGGGATGGGCAGAGATCCTGATATTCCAGGGATCAGGGACATGTCCAGATCCTGCTCTTCCATGGATTAGGGATGGGAAAAAAAATCCTGCCTTTCTCTGGATCAGGGATTGGCACAGAGTGTGCCATTCCATGGATCAGGAATGTGCCAAGATCCTGCTATTCCATGGATCAGGGACAAGCAAAAATCCTTCTATTCCATGGATCAGGGATTGGCACAGATCCCGCTATTCCATGGATCAAGAATAGAAACAGATTCTGCCATTCCCTGGATCAGGGATATGCCCAGATCCTGTTATTCCCTGGATAGAGGATGTGCACAGATCCTGCTGCTTTCCATGGATCAGAGATGGGTAGAGATCCTGCCATTCCCTAAATCAGGGATGTGCACAGATCCTCCTGCCTTTCCATGGATCAGGGGTGTGCACAGATCCTCCTGCCTTTCCATGGATCAGGGGTGTGCACAGATCCTTCTGTTCCCTTGATCAGGAATGGAAACAGATCCTGTTGTTCCCTGGATAAAGGATGTGCCCAGATCCTGCCATTCCATGGATCAGGAATGTGCCCAGATCCTGCTGCTTTCCATGGATCAGGAATGGGCAGAGATCCTGATATTCCAGGGATCAGGGACATGTCCAGATCCTGCTCTTCCATGGATTAGGGATGGGAAAAAAAATCCTGCCTTTCTCTGGATCAGGGATTGGCACAGTGTGCTACTCCAGGGATCAGGAATGTGCCCAGATCCTGCTATTCCATGGATCAGGGACAAGCAAAAATCCTTCTATTCCATGGATCAGGGATTGGCACAGATCCCGCTATTCCATGGATCAAGAATAGAAACAGATTCTGCCATTCCCTGGATCAGGGATATGCCCAGATCCTGTTATTCCCTGGATAGAGGATGTGCACAGATCCTGCTGCTTTCCCTGGATCAGAGATGGGTAGAGATCCTGCGATTCCCTAAATCAGGGATGTGCACAGATCCTCCTGCCTTTCCATGGATCAGGGGTGTGCACAGATCCTTCTGTTCCCTTGATCAGGAATGGAAACAGATCCTGTTGTTCTCTGGATAAAGGATGTGCCCAGATCCTGCCTTTCCATGGATCAGGGATGGGCACAGATCCTGGTATTCCATGGATCAGCACAGACCCCATTAGGCAGAAATGGGCCCAGATCCTGCTCTTCCATGGATTAGGGATGGGAAAAAAAATCCAGCCTTTCTCTGGATCAGGGATTGGCACAGAGTGTGCCATTCCATGGATCAGGAATGTGCCAAGATCCTGCTCTTCCATGGATCAGGAATGGGCACAGATCCTGCCATTCCATGGATCAGGGATGGGCAAAAATCCTTTTGTTCCATGGATCAGGGATGTGCACGGATCTTGCCATTCCCTGGATAAAGGATGTGCACAGATCCCGCTATTCCCTGGATCAAGAATAGAAACAGATTCTGCCATTCCCTGGATCAGGGGTGTACCCAGATCCTGTTATTCCCTGGATAAAGGATGTGCACAGATCCTGCTGCTTTCCCTGGATCAGGGATGTTCCCAGATCCCGCTCCTCTCCCACCCCTGCCCACCCCCCTGTCCCACCCCATCCCGGGATTTTCCCCAGCCTGTTCCCAGACCGGACAATTAAACTGAAAACTCCAGTTTCCCCCTTCCTTTCCCGCCCTCACACCCGGCCTGGCAAAGGACGGGATTTTCCCTTCCCACTTCCCGCCCTTCCCTTTCCCCAGGCCTTTCCAGGCCTCACCCCGCTCGTCCTGGGCCATCCCGAGGGCTCCCCCAGCCTTGGCCTGTTCCCCATTAAATCCCAGCCCCGGCTCCGCTCATTAGGGAACGAGGGCTGGAATGACTTAAATCCATGGAGCGCTTCAGTCCCACGTTCCTGGCTTCAGGATCCTCAGGAAAAATGGGAATTTTTTCCATTCTGGATACACCAGGCCCTGTTGGATTGCAGAACCTCATGCTCCAAGGATGTGGCTAAAATTGGGAGCGCTCCCTGAATCCATGGATTTATCTGTCACAAAGCCATGGATGGGGTTGGTGATTCCATTTGGGAATGTGGTGATCCCAAGGAAATATTCCAGAGGTCCATGGCATCAACCATGGATGGGAATTTGAGGAATTTTGGGAAAACTGGGATCCCTGGAAAGTCGTGTTAACCCACAGCTCTGCGTGTCCCACATGGAAAACCGAGGGAAGCAGGAGCTCTGCTGAGATAAAAGAGCTGCTGCTCCCAAGCAGGGGGTTCCAGAGACTGGGAATGGTGTCCATGGTGTCATCTTGGAATCCTGGAATGGGGTGGGATTGAAGGGATATGAAGGATCATTCCACTCCCATCTCATTCCATGGGCAAGGACACATTCCCACTATCCCAGGTGGATCCAACGTGGCCTTGGACATTCCCAGGGATCCAGGGGCAGCCCCAGCAAATGTGGGAATTCCATTGCCAGCAATTCCTGCCCAAGATCCCAGCCCAATGTCCCCTTTCCCAGTGGGATCCATTCCCTGTGTCCTGTCCCTGCAGCCCTTGGCCCCAGTCCCTCTCCAGCTCTCCTGGAGTTTTCCCCTTCAGGGACTCGGAGCATTCCCTGCACTTTTCCCTTCTCCAGGGGAACATTCCCAGCTCTCCCAGAGCAAAAGATCTCCAGAATCCTGGAATGGTTTGGAAAAGACCTTAAATCCCATCCCATTCCCACCCCATCCATATTCCTGGGACCCACCTTTCTCCTGAAGTTGGGATCTGGGAGCTGAAGCAGCTCTGCGGGTGAGGTCTCACCTGAGTTGGAAAAATTCCCATTTTTCCTGGGGATCCTGAAGCCAGGGACGTGGGACTGAAGCGCTCCATGGATTTAAGTCATTCCAGCCCTCGTTCCCTAATGAGCGGAGCCGGGGCTGGGATTTAATGGGGAACAGGCCAAGGCTGGGGGAGCCCTCGGGATGGCCCAGGACGAGCGGGGTGAGGCCTGGAAAGGCCTGGGGAAAGGGAAGGGCGGGAAGTGGGAAGGGAAAATCCCGTCCTTTGCCAGGCCGGGTGTGAGGGCGGGAAAGGAAGGGGGAAACTGGAGTTTTCAGTTTAATTGTCCGGTCTGGGAACAGGCTGGGGAAAATCCCGGGATGGGGTGGGACAGGGGGGTGGGCAGGGGTGGGAGAGGAGCGGGATCTGGGAACATCCCTGATCCAGGGAAAGCAGCAGGATCTGTGCACATCCTTTATCCAGGGAATAACAGGATCTGGGCACATCCCTGATCCAGGGAAAGGCAGAATCTGTTTCTATTCTTGATCCATGGAATAGCTGGATCTGTGCCCATCCCTGATCCAGGGAATAGAAGGATTTTTGCCCATCCCTGATCAATGGAATAGCAGGATCTTGGCACATTCCTGATCCCTGGAGTAGCACACTCTGTGCCAATCCCTGATCCAGAGAAAGGCAGGAATTTTTCCCATCCCTAATCCATGGAAGAGCAGGATCTGGACATGTCCCTGATCCCTGGAGTAGCAGGATTTGTGCCCATTACTGGCCTATGGAACAGCTGGATCCGTGCCAGTCCCTGATCCATGGAATGGCAGGATCTTTGCCTGTCCCTGATCCATGGAAAAGACGGATCTGTGCCCGTCCCTGATCCAGGGAAAGCAGCAGGATCTGTGCACATCCTCTATCCAGGGAATATCAGGATCTGGGCACATCCCTGATCCAGGGAAAGGCAGAATCTGTTTCTATTCTTGATCCATGGAATAGCGGGATCTGTGCCCATTCCGGATCCATGGAATGGCACACTCTGTGCCAATCCCTGATCCAGGGAAAGGCAGGAATTTTTCCCATCCATAATCTATGGAAGAGCAGGATCTAGACATGTCCCTGATCCCTGGAGTAGCAGGATTTGTGCCCATTACTGATCCATGGAATGGCAGGATCCGTGCCAGTCCCTGATCCATGGAAGAGCAGGATTTTTGCCTGTCCCTGATCCATGGAATGGCACACTCTGTGCCAATCCCTGATCCAGGGAAAGGCAGGATTTTTTCCCATCCCTAATCCATGGAAAGCAGCAGGATCTGTCCCCATCTTTGATCCATGGAATAGCAGGATTTGGGCACATTTCTGATCCATGGAACAGCAGGATCTGGGTACATTCCTGATCCATGGAATGGCACCTTCTGTGCCAGTCCCTGATCCATGATATATCTGGATCTTGATCCATGGAATGGCAGGATCTGTGCCCATCCCTGATTCATGAAAGATCCAGATCTGTGCCCACCCCTGATCCATGGAAGAGCAGGATCTGGACATGTCCCCGATCCATGGAAAAGACGGATCTGTGCCTGTCCTTGATCCATGGAAAGCAGCAGGATCTAGGCATGTCCCTGATCCATGGAACAGCAGGATCTTGGCACATTCCTGATCTATGAAATGGCACACTCTGTGCCAGTTCCTGATCCCTGATATATCTGGATCTTGATCCATGGAATGGCAGGATCTGTGCCAACCCTGATCCATGGAAAATCCCGATCCATCCCCATCCCTGCTCCAAGGTACAGCGGGATCTGAGGAGGACAGAAGGACAGAATTCCCACCTTTCCTGCCGCCCACGCCTTGGGATCATCCCAGGACTCTCTCTCCATGAATTCCCAAGGCCATGCCGTGCCATCAATCCTGTGATTTGAAATTCCCCCTTTTTTCCAGCTGGGAATGTGTCAGCGCCAGGCGGCCCCGCGGGATTCGGGATTTACGAGGTGTCGAAAACCTCCTGATTCCCATTGTCCGGATAATCCATAAAACGCTCCGGCACTCCCGGGGAATTTTGCAGCCTGTCCATGTTCCTGCAGGCCAGATGCTTCCCGAGGAATCAAAGGGATGAAGGAAGACACGGAATTATTTTTAATTTTTATTTTTTTTCCCCCTGGATGGGGTTGGAGTGTCTGGGATATGGTTTGGATGCGAACGGAGAGGGAAGGAAAGGATTCTGTAAATGCTGGGGGAGAAATCCCTTAAAAATAGGGAATTATTCGATCCAAACATTTGAAATTGTTTATTTTTTAAGGATTTTTGGAATTTTGGGTGGGTGAGATGTGGGCCCAGGTGTTGAAAATCTGGGAAGTAAAAGGGAAAAATTCCAATTTTACTGCAAGGAAAGGGAATTGTTGGTTCGGCCACCACCAGCCCGGGATGATCCAGCAGGGCCTCAACTTCTCCCAGGATTTTCCTCAAAAATGGAGGATCTCAAGAGTGTCTGTCTGGGAAAATCACCTCGGATCCAGCCAAAACATCCTGATGGATCCTGCTTCTCCAGCATTTTAATAATCATGGAGTGGGTTGAGTTGGAAGGGATTTTAAAAAATATTCCATTCCCGCCCCATCCATGGGCAGGGACACCTCCCACTGTCCCGGGTGGATCCAGCCTGGCCTTGGGCATTCCCAGGGATCCAGGGGCAGCCCCAGCAAATGTGGGAATTCCATTCCCAGCAATTCCTGCCCAAGATCCCAGCCCAATGTCCCCTTTCCCAGTGGGATCCATTCCCTGTGTCCTGTCCCTGCAGCCCTTGGCCCCAGTCCCTCTCTGGGACTCTTTTCTCCTTGATGTCCCAGAAAAATGGCCTGGACATGATTCCCACCCCACCAACAACCACATCCCATAGTGGGGGCTTCCCACCAGGTCCAGATCCTGGTCCTGATCCCAATCCTGATCCCAATCCTGATCCCGATCCATGCTCGCTCTTATTATTATGGAGCAGAATCCCAAATTTCTGGGGGAAAAGGGGCGATTTAGTGGGATTATATTTCAGTAAACAGCCAGAAAAAAAAAAAAAAGGGAAGATGAATTTTTCCATTGTGTTCCTTCCCCGGATTTGGAGCCAAAGCAGAACCTGGGTGGTGTTTGTTTAACCTCCCGAATCCGATGGTTTTCATTCCCTGTGAATCAGCTTCCAGCTGTTCCAGGAATTCCCGGGAGGGAAGAGGCTTCATGTGTGGGTGGGTTTTTTTTGGGATGAGTTTCTGGTTTTGTTGTTTTTCTTCTCCACGATTTTGGCCCACGGATTGTCCAGGATTGTCCCAAAGTGGGACAAGGAGTCGGGGTGGAAGGAAAACGTGGAGCGGGAAAAGTTTATCCCAAGTTTTCCAAACCTGGAATGAGGTTCAGGATGGGTTCACTCCATGTTACCCTAAAGTGGCTCATTTCCATCTTGGAATATTCTGGGAATTCGGGAAAAAAAACCCTTTCAGTTCTTCTGGACACAGAAGGGCTTGGACCTGGATCCCAAAGGAATTGGGGATTGTGTTTCCCCAAAGGAATTGGGGATTGTGCTTCACGTGTGGGTGGGGTTTTTTTGGGATGAGTTTCTGGTTTTGTTGTTTTTCTTCTCCACGATTTTGGCCCACGGATTGTCCAGGATTGTCCCAAAGTGGAAGGAGTCGGGGTGGAAGGAAAACGTGGAGCGGGAAAAGTTTATCCCAAGTTTTCCAAACCTGGAATGAGGTTCAGGATGGGTTCACTCCATGTTACCCTAAAGTGGCTCATTTCCATCTTGGAATATTCTGGGAATTTGGGAAAAAAAAACCTTTCAGTTCTTCCGGACACCGAAGAGGTTGGACCTGGATCCCAAAGGAATTGGGGATTGTGTTTTCCACCTGGAATTTCCCAGCCTTTGGAAACCTCTTTTAAATCCCATAAAAGGGAGATGGTCAAGACACCAAAACTCACGAATTCCTTAAATAAAACCTGGAAAAAAAGGAGTTAAAGATGAGGAAAATCCCTTTTTTTCCTGAGGCGGGGAGACCACCAAGAGTCCCAAAGTGGGGAGAATTAATGTTGGGAGATGCCCTAACGGGAATTTTAAGGAGTGGATCAACACCAAGGAAACCTGGACAGAGATTCCTGTGTCTCCAAAGTTTGGGTTTTCCATCAAAGCTGAGTTTGGAGCAACGTGGGATAGTGGGAAGTGTCCCTGAGCCTGGAACCGGATGGGATTTTCCCACCTAAACCATTCCATGAATCTCCAATTCCATGATTTTTTTTACAGCCAATGGAAAGATTAAAATAATGGGAAAAAGAGGACAAAATCCGGGAGGATAAAACCCAAATTAATTCTTTACTATTTCCCTCCAGGTTCTGTTCCATCAGAAATATTCCCTTTGTTTTCTTGGAATTTGGAAGGATGAGGTGAGGTTGACCTCGGGTGGGCGGGAATATCTGGAATAAATATTCCCACTGGGATCGTCATTCCAAAATTGACTTTATCCACGGAGAACAAGGAGCTTTAAAGGAGCTTAAAAATCCCTTGGAGCCAAGATTTCGCTTCCACCTCACGATCCAACCTCTTCCCACAAATTCTGGGATGCAACAGAGCCAGCCATCCATCCATCCATCCATCCGTGCTGAAATCCCGGGATTAATGACAACCACGTTTGTTTCCAGTGGGGACAAAAAAAGCAACAATCCCCAAAAAAAAAAAACCTCCCAAAAATCGGGATGGGCTTCCAGCCTGGGGGTGTTTGCTGGACCTGTTGATCCGAGGGAAAAACATTCCCAAAATAATGTCCTGCTGCTCCCCGGAGGATTCCCGGGAACAAAGAGTCCGATTTATTTGTGCTGCAGGGCAGGGAAGAGGAGGAGCTGTTCCTCCTGGATAAACAGGGCTGGAAAAAAAATCCGGGGAGGGGGGAAGGAATCTGGGGGGGAAAAAAAATCAATGGGAAGGGAAAGAAATGGAAAGGGGGAATTGGTCAGGAGGGGGGGGAAAATTCCGGAGAAGGGGATTGGACATTGGAGAGGGGGATTGGGATTTTGGAGAGCGGGATTGGATTTTGGAGAGTGGGACTGGGATTTTGGATTCTGGGATTGGACATTGGAGAGTGGGATTGGATTTTGGAGAGTGGGATTGGAGTTACGGAGAGCAGGATTGGATTTTGGAGTCAGGAGATGGATTTTGGAGAGTGGGATTGGACATTGGAGAGTGGGATTGGATTCTGAAGAGAGGGATTGGATTTTTTATTCTGGGATTAGACATTGGAGAGTGGGATTGGGAATTTGGAGAGTGGGATTGGGAATTTGGAGAGTGGGATTGGGATCTTGGAGAGTGGGATTGGGATTTTGGAGAGTGGGATTGGACATTGGAGAGTGGGATTGGATTTGGGAGAGTGTGGTTGGATTTTGGAGCATGGGATTGGATTCTGGAGAGCAAAATTAAGATTATGGAGGGCAGGATTGGAGTTTGGAGTCAGGAACTGGATTTTGAAGAGTGGGATTGGATATTGGAGTGTGGATTCTGGAGGGAGGGATTGGATTTTTTATTCTGGGATTGGACATTGGAGAGTGGAATTGGGTTTTGGAGAGCGGGATTGGAATTTGGATTCAGGAGCTGGATTTTGGAGAGTGGGATTGGACATTGGAGAATGGGATTGGAATTTTGGAGAGTGGGATTGGATTCTGGAGAGCTGGATTGAACATTGGAGAGTGGGATTGGGATTTTGGAGAGTAGGATTGGATTTTGGAGGGTGGGATTGGATTTTGGAGATGGGATTGGATTTTGGAGAGTGGGATTGGATTCTGGAGAGCAGGATTGGATTTTGGAGTCAGGAGATGGATTTTGAAGAGTGGGATTGGACATTGGAGAGTGGGATTGGATTCTGGAGAGAGGGATTGGATTTTTTATTCTGGGTTTGGACACTGGAGAGTGGGAGTAGGAATTTGGAGAGTTGGATTGGACATTGGAGAGCGAGATTGGGATTTTGGAGAGCAGGATTGGATTTTAGAGAGCGAGATTGGATTTTGGAGAGCAAGATTGGATTTTGGAGAGTGGGATTGGACATTGGAATCTGGGATTGGATTTTGGAGAGTGGGATTGGAATTATGGAGAGCAGGATTGGATTTTGGAGTCAGGAGATGGATTTTGGATGGTGAGATTGGGATTTTGGAGAGTGGGATTGGGATTCTGGAGAGTTGGATTGGACATTGGAATCTGGGATTGGATTTTGGAGAGTGGGATTGGACACTGGAGAGTGGGATTGGACATTGGAGAGCGAGATTGGGATTTTGGAGGGTGGGATTGAGATTTTGGAGAGTGGGATTGGATTCTGGAGAGTTGGATTTGACATTGGAGAGTGGGATTGGGATCTTGGAGAGTGGGATTGGATTTTGGAGGGTAGGATTGAGATTTTGGAGACTGGGATTGGATTCTGGAGAGCAAGATTGGGATTATGGAGAGCAGGATTGGAGTTTGGAGTCAGGAGCCGATTTTGAAGAGTGGGATTGGACATTGGAGTGTGGATTCTGGAGGGAGGGATTGGACTTCTTTATTCTGGGATTGGACATTGGAGAGTGGAATTGGATTTTGGATTCTGGGACTGGATTTTGGAGAACAAACAGGGTCACACCGGGCAATGCTTATCCCAGAGGAATCTGAGGAATCCTGGAATGGTTTGGGTGGGAAGGGACCTTAAATCCCATCCCATTCCCACCCCATCCATGTTCAGGGACACCTCCCACCGTCCCAGGTGGATCCAACCTGGCCTTGGACATTCCCAGGGATCCAGGGGCAGCCACAGCAAATCTGGGAACATCCATGACTTTGCTCCATGACCTTTCTCTCTCCCATCTGCCCGCTGAGCCTCTCACGGCCCCTCCACCTGTATTTTCCATCCCAAATTCCCATTTTTTTGGGATCTGCAGCCATTCTGCTCGGAAAAGCTCCACCCCAACATCAATCTCGGGACATTCCGCTGTTTTCCCTCCCCGCCCCATCCAGGCCTTTGGTGTGAAATCCCCCTTCTCTGATCTCTCCGTTTGATGGGATTTGTCCACGTTTCCCTTGGATTCTGCCAAGAACGTCCCATTCCGGAGCCGTTCCCAAGCTGACCCTGGTGCTCCGTGGTTTTTGGCCCCTTTCCTGACTCTTTTAAGTCGCCTCTCCAAAATTCCCTCTTATCAGGATTTTGTCGCTGACGTCACGTTCCCGATGGATATTCCTGACTTTTATCAATCCCACCGGGATCACGCTTTTTCCTGGAAGAGTCTTGTGAGTCAATTCTGCTTTCGAAGGGACTTTTCTTCATCCAAGATTCCAAGAAAAGCGCTGGAAAGGATTCATTTCTTGTTGCCTTTACAGATTTGGGGATGGAGAAGGAATTTTGATACCGGTTGTACCAAAATGGGGATAAATTCATTTAATTCCAGACGGGAATTTTAGAGAAGGAATTTTGATCCCAGTTGGACCAAAATGGGGATAAATTCATCTAATTCCAGGTGGGAATTTCAGAGAAGGAATTTTGATCCCGATTGGACCAAAATGGGGATAAATTCATTTAATTCCAGACGGGAATTTTGGAGAAGGAATTTTGATCCCGGTTGGACCAAAATGGGGATAAATTCATCTAATTCCAGGTGGGAATTTCAGAGAAGGAATTTTGATCCCGGTTGGACCAAAATGGGGATAAATTCATTTAATTCCAGACGGGAATTTTGGAGAAGGAATTTTGATCCCGGTTGTACCAAAATGGGGATAAATTCATCTAATTCCAGACGGGAATTTCAGAGAAGGAATTTTGATCCCAGTTGGACCAAGATGGGGATAAATTCATCTAATTCCAGACAGGAATTTCAGAGAAGGAATTTTGATCCTGGTTGTACCAAAATGGGGATAAATTAATTTAATTCCAGACGGGAATTTTGGAGAAGGAATTTTGATCCTGGTTGTACCAAAATGGGGATAAATTCATTTAATTCCAGACAGGAATTTTGGAGAAGGAATTTTGATCCCGGTTGTACCAAAATGGGGATAAATTAATTCCAGACGGGAATTTTGGAGAAGAAATTTTGATCTCAGTTGTACCAAAATGGGAATAAATTCCTCTAATTCCAGACGGGAATTTCGGAGAAGGAATTTTGATCCCGGTTGGACCAAAATGGGGATAAATTCATCTAATTCCAGATGGGAATTTCGGAGAAGGAATTTTGATCCCGGTTGGACCAAAATGGGGATAAATTCATCTAATTCCAGACGGGAATTTTGGAGAAGGAATTTTGATCCCGGTTGGACCAAAATGAGGATAAATTAATCTAATTCCAGACGGGAATTTCGGAGCAGGAATTTTGATCCCGGCTGGACCAAAATGAGGATAAATTCATCTAATTCCAGACAGGAATTTCTCCTCCAAAATCCAAACTGGGCTTGGACTTCTTGAGGAAATTCCAGTAGATTTTGGGAGATGGAACTTTCCGGCAGCTCCAGCTCTGTTTTCCCCCCTTTTCGAACAAAACAGGAATTTTTTTTGCCGGATTTTTCTCCAGTTTGCCAATTGAGAATTCCTTGTCCTGTTTTATCCCTGCCCCAAAACCCTTTGGGTTCATCTTCCCTTCCCGTATCCCAGTTTTCCTGCTTGCTGATGGAATTTCCCCAATTCCCCGATTTTAGGGAATGTTCACATGGCCTTGGAGCTGCTCATGAGCGTCTCCACTTCCTTTTCCTGACAAAAAAAGGATGAAAATCCATTAAATGTGGCAGAATTGTTTGGAAAAAACATAAATTAAACCATTTTTCCAGGGTCTGGAAGTTGATGGAAGCCAATTTGTAAACTGGGAATTTTTATTTTATTTTATTTTATTTTATTTTATTTTATTTTATTTCATATATATTATTTTAATTTATTTTTGATTTTTTATTTTTATTTTTATATATAAAATCTAATTTAATTTTTAATCTAATTTTGGTTTTATAGTGTATCTTATTTTATTTTGGTTGTGTTTCATTTTATATTTTATCTTACTTCATTTTATTTAATTTTATTTTTTTATTTTATTTAATTTAATATTTTATTCCATTTCAATTTTACTTCTTTTTATTTTCTTTTTAAATTTTGTGTTATAATTTAATTAAATTTTTTTCATTATTATTTTAATTTAATTAATTTAATTTTGGTTTTTTTGTTTTACTTCATTTTATTTTTATTACACTTTATTATTTCATTTAATTTATCAATATTATATCTTATTTTATTTTGGTTTTGTTTCATTTTATATTTTATCTCATTTATATTTTTATTAAATTTAATTTAATATTTTATTCCATTTCAATTTTACTTCTTTTTATTTTATTTTTAAATTTTGTGTTATCATTTAATTAAATTTTATTATTATTATTTATTTATTTAACTTATTCAATTTCAATTTTACTTCTTTTTATTTTATTTTTAAAATTTTGTTATCACCTAATTCAATTATTTTATTATTATTATTTTATTTTAATTAATTTAACTTTTTGGTTTTTGTTTTGCTTCATTTTATTTTTATTACACTTTATTATTTCATTTAATTTATCAATATTCTATCTTATTTTATTTTGGTTTTGTTTCATTTTATATTTTATCTCATTTAATTTAATTTTATATTTTTATTAAATTTAATTTAATATTTTATTCCATTTCAATTTTACTTCTTTTTATTTTATTTTTAATTTTTTTATCATTTAATTAAATTAATTTATTATTATTATTTTAATTTAGTTAATTTAATTTTGGTTTTCTTTATTTTACTTCATTTTATTTTTATTACACTTTATTATTTCATTTAATTCATCATTTTATCCATGGGAAGCACTGAACGCTTCCTTTGGAAATTCACTGCCATCCAAAAAAAAAGAAACAAAAAAACCCCAAACATTTTTAAGAGACCATTAAATCCCTAAGAATTCCAAAGACGGACAGAATTCCATCCCAAAAAAACCCCAAAATGTTTCATTCCCAGAAAAAAAAAAAACCCATTTAGATCTGACCCCATCAAATTCCAGCCGGTTGTTGAAATCCCAAATTAAATCCATTGTTTGTTTCCATCCGTGGATTTTTCAGCTCCGACCGCTGACATTTCCCAATGTTGGTGTTGTCAAATAAACACCAGATTTTTGGGGGGAAAGTTCTTAATTTTTTTGGAATTTTTTTTTTATTTATTGGGAATTTTTTTGGAATTTTTTTTTTTAATTTTGGGGAATTTTTTTGGGAATTTTTTTGGGATTTTTTTGGGGAAATTTTTGGGAATTTTTTGGGAATTTTTTGAGAATTTTTTTGGGAGTTCTTTGGGAATTTTTTGGGAATTTTTTGGGGATTTTTTTGGGATTTTTTGGGAATGTTTTTGGATTTTTTTTTTTTAATTTTTGGGGAATTTTTGGGAATTTTTTTGGGAATTTTTTGGGATTTTTTGGGAATGTTTTTGGAAATTTTTTTTTTAATTTTGGGGAATTTTTTTGGGAATTCTTGGGAAATTTTTGGGATTTTTTTGGGAATTTTTTGGGAATATTTTTGGGAATTTTTTGGGAATATTTTTGGAATTTTTTGAGAATTTTTTTGGGAATTCTTTGGGAATTTTTTGGGAATTTTTTGGGGATTTTTTTGGGATTTTTTGGGAATGTTTTTGGATTTTTTTTTTTTTAATTTTTGGGGAATTTTTGGGAATTATTTTGGGAATTTTTTGGGATTTTTTTGGGAATGTTTTTGGAAATTTTTTTTTTAATTTTGGGGAATTTTTTTGGGAATTCTTGGGAAATTTTGGGGATTTTTTGGGGAATTTTTTGAGAATTTTTTTGGGAATTTTTTGGGAATTTTTGGGAATTTTTTTGGGATTTTTTTGGGATTTTTTGGGAATGTTTTTGGAATTTTTTTTTTTTTAATTTTTGGGGAATTTTTGGGAATTTTTTTAGGAATTTTTTGGGATTTTTTTGGGAATGTTTTTGGAAATTTTTTTTTTTAATTTTGGGGAATTTTTTGGGGAATTCTTGGGAAATTTTTTGGGATTTTTTGGGGAATTTTTTGGGAATTTTTTTGGGAATTTTTTGGGAATTTTTTGGGAATTTTTTGAGAATTTTTTTGGGAATTCTTTGGGAATTTTTGGGAATTTTTTGGGGATTTTTTTGGGATTTTTTGGGAATATTTTTGGAATTTTTTTTTTTAATTTTTTGGGAATTTTTTGGGATTTTTGGGGGGAATTTTTTTGGAATTTTTGGACATTTAACAAGCCCTCTACCATGAATCATTCCAAGGGCTGGAAATGCAATTCCAGAGGGTCGGAAATGCAATTCCAGAGCTCCAGCCATGCATTTTTTAAGATATTCCCAGTAGATTAATCCCTCTTTTTTATTAATTTTTTTTTTTTTACTTGCAAATGAATCCAAACTCAGCCTGGAATTTTTGGGAGCTGGATCCATGATTCTCGTGGATCCATTCCAACCCAGGTTATTTCATGATCCCCAAAAAAAAAAAAACACAGTTATGGAATCTGCTGCTCCAGAAATTCCAGCCAAATCCTTTCCCATTTTTGGGATCAGAGCAGGATTTTTTTCCTGTTAATTAAAGAATAATTGGGATCAGATCCATCAGAGCATCTCCATCAGAAATTCCAGCCCTTTGGAACAAAAAAAGGAATGTTGGGAAGGTGAAACAGATCCATAAAAAGATCCGGAGGGGGGAAAAATAAAACCCCTGGAAATCCATATTGGAAACCATTTATTTCCCACCATTTTTATGGCTGAACGTTTAATTTTTAATAATTCCAACCCGAAATACTCCCAAAAAATTCTTGGAAAATCCTTCCCGGGGGAAATGCCGCCATTTTTCCTTCTCTTTTAATTCCCGGCTGGGAGCTGGAAGTGAAAATTTGAAGTTTTGTGGGAAATGGAATTTCCAAAAGAAATTCCTGTTGGGAATAGCGGAATGTTCCTTATGGATAGGATGGAGTTGTTTGATTTCATTGGGGTGGGAATATTTGGATTTGATAACGTCGGATTTGGGCAACCTTGGAGATTTGATTTGGATAAGATGGGAACGTTTTCCACCCAAAATCCACCAGAATTTAAATATTTATTAATGATTAATAATTAATAATTAATAATAATTAAAATAAAATAGTGAAAGAATTCCTGAAAGTCAAAAATTCCTACAAAACTAAAAAAAGCGGGAATGAGCTCATGGGCAACCCTAAAAATAAGGGAAAAGTTGGAATGGTGAATTCAAGTGTTTGGACAATTTTGGGGCAGAATTTTATGGAAATGGAGCTACACTCACAAAATATTTGGGATTTTTTTCTGGGAGCATCCATGGACATGGAAGTGTTTTGGTTCTTCTTCCAAAATGGGATTTGCCAAGGTCTCGGGCATTCTTTTGGATTTATTTTGGGCACAGCCACCAATTCCAGATAAATCTCATCCGTAGGATCCTAATTCCCTTTTTTTCCCTGATTTTTTCCAGCTGGGAATTGCTGGGGAGCTGCAACCACATAGGGAAATCATCTGAAAACATAAAAATTTTTATGCTTTAAATGATATCTATCCATGGATTTGAGGCCATTCCTCATTCCTGGGATGTGGAAGTCCAAAATCCAAGGTGGCCTTTTTGGGAAAAGGTCTGGCCACCACCAGCTCCGCCTCGGGATAAACTCATTCCAAGGAAAATCTGTCAGAAATCCCAAATATCGCAACAAATCCCTTCTCACCAGGAGCTCCGTGTCCCCAACAACTTGAAGGGAAGCCACAATTCCCTTCCCTCGGTTGTTTCCCGACCTTTCCCTGGGTTTGGGAGGAGAAAATCTCTCCCTGTTTTCTGCAGTTCCTCCTCGGGGATGGATCCGCGACGTCGGCACCGGGGAATGTGTTTTGTGTTCGCTTGGAATTCCGCCCGGAGCCGCCACAAATCCTCCTGGATTGGGTTCAATCCACGCTCCGGGCTGGGCCTGTCAGCAAATCCTCGATTTTTTTTGGGAGGGGAATCTTCAGTTCCAGGTCAGTCTGGGAGCAGGAGGAGGAAAAGGGGCTAGACAGGGGATTTTGGGATTTTTCCATCCATTTTAGGGCCGTCTTGGCCCTCACCATTCCAGGTTTTTCCTGGGTTTGGTTCCTCTCATCCCTCCCTCCGAGGCTGGCTTTAGAGCTGTTCCCAAATCCCGCACCTCTGGAGAAACTATGATGCCAATCCCTGCCCAAATTCCATGGAAAAGGGAATCCCAAGGACAACAAGACTTTTCTCCAGGTCTTGCTCTTCCCAGCCCAGGAACAGCATCAGGAGCACCGGGATGGTCTGGATCCCACAAAATGGGATTTTGTCTGGATTGATTATCCCATTTCCAATTTTTGGTTTGTTGGGTTTTTTTGTTTGGTTTTTTTTTTGTTTGTTTGGGTTTTTTTTTTCAGGAGAATTGTTTTTATTTCCCTGCTGCCAAAAACCACTGGAGGATCATGGAATGATGGAATGGTTTGAATGGGAAAGAGACCTTCAACAACGTCCAGTTCCACACAGGGACACCTCCCTATGATCCCAGGTGGATCCAAACCCCAATGTCCAACCTGGCCTTGGGCATTCCCAGGGATCCAGGGGCAGCCCCAGCAAATGTGGGAATTCCATTCCCAGCAATTCCTGCCCAAGATCCCAGCCCAATGTCCCCTTTCCCAGTGGGATCCATTCCCTGTGTCCTGTCCCTGCAGCCCTTGGCCCCAGTCCCTCTCCAGCTCTCCTGGGTGGGGAGGGGCTGGGCTGGAATTCTCAGATTTCCTGGGGCTGCCCCTGGATCCCTGGGAATATCCAAGGCCAGGTTGGATCCACCTGGGACGGTTGGGATGGGATTTTAGGCCTTTTCCTACCCAAACCACTCCATGACTCCAAGATCCATCCATCACTGAGGAGCCCCATGGCTGCAGCATCTCCAAGGGACATTTCCAGGGTGTTGTGTGGAACTTTTTTATCCTCAATGATGGAATGGAGGCTAAAAACCGCTGGAAGTGCTGGATAAAGGCGGGATCATGATCCAAACCCCTCCTTCCAAACCTTTTGGTGCCCCAGAATCCTGGACACGCCTCCAACGGGAGAACGAGACCTTCCCATTCCTTGTATTTTTCCAACTCTTTCCCATCCCCGAAGCGTTTTACGGCTTTTTATTACATTTCTTTTTTATTACATTTCTTTTTATAGCCTCTTCCATCACCGGATGCGGGGAGACGTCGACACATCCAATTATCCCGTGGTTTTTGGGTGGCCTGGGGACGCCGGGATGGGAGTGGGAACCTTGGAGCAGGGAACGAAACCACTTCCATCAAAGCTTTCCTGGGATCCTGCCGACGGCACGTCCCGGGGAACGGGAAGGGCGGGAGCTGGGAATGTTCCATGTTCCATCCCACGGCTCCTCCCGACCTTCCCGGGGTCATTCCGAGACTTTCGGTTGTTTCCCTGCTCTTCCTCAGTTGTTTTCCGTGTCTCTGCTCTTCCCTGTCCTGGCTGGGAACTCTGGAATTCGTGCCAAGGCAGCCTGTGAGATTCCCACTTTTATCCAGGAGTTTTTCCTGATTTCGGGCTGGAATCAGGAATAACTCAAGGAATGGAAGGTTTATCTCTCTCCCCTCCTGTCCTGGGGATCCCAGGATCCCACCCCGCTGTTTGGAGCATTCCCAGTGATTCCTGGTGCTTCCCAGCTGCTGGATCCGTCCTCGGCTGGGGTTGGTGGAGTCAGTGGTGGGCACAGAATTATGGAATGGATTGGCTTGGAAAAGCTTCCGGGATCATCCCACTCCCACCCCATCCACGGGCAGTGACAAATTCCACTGTCCCAGGTGGATCCAAGCCCCAGTGTCCAACCTGGCCTGCGACAATTCCAGGGATCCAGGGGCAGCCACGGCAAATCTGGACTCAGATCCATTTGGATCCGTGGTGGACACGGTGCTTCCCACCTGGAATGGAGGAAGGCGACTTAAAGTGTCCAAGGCCAGGTTGGATCCACCTGGGATAATGGGAGGTGTCCCTGAACATGGATGGGGTGGGAATGGGATGGGATTTAAGGTCATTTCCAACTCAACCCATTCCAGGGTTCTGGAGCCAGGCTGGGAGAGCTGGGAATGTTCCCCTGGAGAAGGGAAAAGTGCAGGGAATGCTCCGAGTCCCTGAAGGGGAAAACTCCAGGAGAGCTGGAGAGGGACTGGGGCCAAGGGCTGCAGGGACAGGACACAGGGAATGGATCCCACTGGGAAAGGGGACATTGGGCTGGGATCTTGGGCAGGAATTGCTGGGAATGGAATTCCCACATTTGCTGGGGCTGCCCCTGGATCCCTGGGAATGTCCAAGGCCAGGTTGGATGGATTTGGATCCACCTGGGACAGTGAGAGTTGTCCCTGTCCATGGCAGATTTTTGAAGATGATTTCCACCCCAAATCCCTCCGGAATTCCATGACTTGGAGCTCTGGTAGTTCAGGATTGTTCAGACCAGGTACATTCCATGAAGACTCCACAACGACGCTCCAAAAAAACACAGAAAAGCCACAAAACCACCCAACCCCAGCAGGAAAACATTCCTGACAGAGGTGAAAGAACAGGTCAACACCTTTTCCTTGGAAGAAAAAAAAAAACCCAGAGGAGAACTCCGGGTCCTTTTGCAGCCTCTGGAGCCAGGACAATGCCCCTTTTCTGTTTCTCCCTCTCGTTATTCCAGCGGCACATGGAATTCTGCCACCCATTGAGTCACCGACGCCACCTCCCCGCTCCCTTTTCCCAACGTGCCCGGGCTCCTTAATTATCCAATAAATCCACCAGCACTTTCCTGTCATCCCGGGGCCGCGCTGGGAACGGCTCAATTCCGTCTCTGAGTGTGCCTGAGCCTCCTGCCAAAATTCCAGGGGCAGCCAAAACCGCAGGAAGGCTGCAGGGAGAGGGAACGACCTCGGAGCAGGAGAAAATCCGTGGATTTTGTCGGAGGTGATGTTCACTGCTGCCTGCACGGTGGCTTTTCCACCCTGGTAAAAAAAAAAATGGGAATTTTGGGTGAAAAATGTGGGAATTTCATCTCTGGTTTTCTGTAGGTGTTGAGGTTTGAACGGGGAAGGTTCTGCTGGTGCCTCTCGTTCCTCCCTGATTCGCTGCTGGATGATTAAAGGTGGGGAGAATTCCTGGATTTGGGAATTTTGCTCTGCCAGGGACACGTTCAGGGCCTGGAGGATGTTGGAGGCTCCCGTTGGGTGTTTGATTGACAGCTCCTCATCCCACTGATCCCAAAGTCTCCCCCTGGATCTCTGGAAGTGTCCGAGGCCAGGTTGGACATCAGGGATTGGAGCAGCCTGGGATAGTGGGAGGTGTCCTTGGACATGGAAGGGCTGGGAATGGGATGGGATTTAAAGTCTCTTCCAAACCAAAAAGGTCTGGAATTCTGGAGCCAGGCTGGGGAAACTGGGAATGTTCCCCTGGAGAAGGGAAAAGTGCAGGGAATGCTCCGAGTCCCTGAAGGGGAAAACTCCAGGAGAGCTGGAGAGGGACTGGGGCCAAGGGCTGCAGGGACAGGACACAGGGAATGGATCCCACTGGGAAAGGGGACATTGGGCTGGGATCTTGGGCAGGAATTGCTGGGAATGGAATTCCCACATTTGCTGGGGCTGCCCCTGGATCCCTGGGAATGTCCAAGGCCAGGTTGGATCCACCTGGGATGGTGGGAGGTGTCCCTGGATGGAACTGGGTCAGACTTAAAGTTCATTCCAATCCCAAACACTCCATGATTCCACGATCCACAAGTTGAGTTTGTTCAGCACCCAGAGATTTTTCCAATCTCATATCGGGAATAATCCACCTGACTGAGATGGGGAAATCATGGAATTGCTCCAAATTCTGGCTCCAGTGGGATGGAACTGGACAATCTTGAAGGCCCCTTCCCACCCAAACCATTCCATGATTCCATGGATGTTGTTCCACGCACAATCCAACAGCCAGGATTGTTTTTCCTCCCTCCCAGGGTGGATCCTCCCCATGATCCTCATCAGGAACAAAACCTCACTTCACACCAATCCTCCGGGAGCCACAGCTCTGCCAGGAACGCTGGATCACGGACAGACCCTCCAGAGGTTGTTTTTTTTTTTTTTTTAGGAAGAAAAATTGGAAAAATTCCCACCTTTTACCGTAGAGCGAATCCCGAAGAAGAATTAAAAACGCCAAACTCGATACAAAACAAAATTGAGAATTTATTTCTCCGTGTCCTGGCTGGAGTTGGATTAACCCAGGGGACACCACCAGGATGATTAATCCCTGGATTTGCATCATGGAAAAGGCTCCGTGGAGGGATTTGCTGGGAGCGAATCCATTTCTTCCCTTGGATGCCAAATTCTCACCTTCCCCGGAGCCGCCACCGAAGTGGCTTCGCCTCCTTTTCACTGCCGGGAGCTGGGAAGTGTTTGGAGAGTGAGAAACAGGGAATTCAGGCCCGGAATTCGGCTCCTGGCAGCAGAGGGATCGCTGGGAAGTGGTGAACATTTCTAGGAAAAAAAAAAAATCCTTAGTGTTTTCAGCTTAAAAAGGGTTTTGGTCCAAACAGAGCCCGATCCCAAAGAAAATAGGATTTGTGGATGTTCCCAGACAGAGGTGGCACCGCTGTGTCCCCTCAGGGACATCGGGAGGTTCTTCTCTTTTTTCTTCCTTCAGGGTGGGCGTGGAATTATGGAATGGGTTTGGTGGGGAGAGACCTTAAATCCCATCCATGGGCAGGGATAATTCCCACCATCCCAGGTGGATCCAACGTGGCCTTGGACATTCCCAGGGATCCAGGGGCAGCCCCAGCAAATGTGGGAATTCCATTCCCAGCAATTCCTGCCCAAGATCCCAGCCCAATGTCCCCTTTCCCAGTGGGATCCATTCCCTGTGTCCTGTCCCTGCAGCCCTTGGCCCCAGTCCCTCTCCAGCTCTCCTGGAGTTTTCCCCTTCAGGGACTCGGAGCATTCCCTGCACTTTTCCCTTCTCCAGGGGAACATTCCCAGCTGAAATTACCTTAAATCCCATTTGGATCCAACTCCAGGGACACCTTTCAGTATTCCAGGCTGCTCTAGGCCACAATGTCCAGCCTGGCCTTGGACACTTCCAGGGATCCAGGGGCAGCCAGAGCGAATCTGGGAATTCCAGCCCAGCCCCTCCTCACTCTCACAGGGAAAAAATATCCCCAAATCCCAGAAAGATTTCAGTTGGAAAATCCCTCCAAAATCACCAAGTCTGAGCTGTGCCCGATGTCCCCTTTGGCACTGAGTGCCACATCCAGGAATTCCTTGGACACCTCCAGGGATGGGGATTCCAAACCTCCCTGGGCAGCCCCTTCCCAATATCCAAACACTTTTTTTCATGGAGAAATTCCCTCTGATTCCCAACATCCCTCAGCAGGATTTGTTTCGAGTCCTCTTCAGCTCCACAGAAATAAAAAATTCTCCAAAGAAGAATTCCAGCTCCATCTCTTTCCAATGATCCTTTCCTGCCTAATTCCTGAGCTTTGTTTCTTCCCTGGCCATGGAGAAAACATAAAAATCAGGAAAAAGGGAGAAGAAAGTGGATCTCCCAAGAAGCAGGAAGGAAAAAAATGGGAGAGCTCATGGTGGATTTTTCCCGGTTGCTGCTCCAAGGCCGGGATTCCAAGTTCATGGAGAGGCCGCTGGCGCTGACCCCAGTCTGCAGCTAATTCCATCCAGAAACTCCCTGGGAAGCTCCGCCAGCTCCGACGGATCTCCGGGATAACTTGAAGCTCCCCCAGAAGATAATGGGAAAAACCTGTTCCAAATCCAATGCACCTGTTGGATTCCACAAAGACATTCCTGAAGAAAAAAAGGCCCAAAAAAATCCTATTACGAGATCAAATCTTCCTATCCCAAAAAAATTCTGTCCTTGGCATCCCTGGTTTTTCAGGAATGGATTTTCCCATTCCCATCGCATTTATTCCCTCACCGTGAGGGAAGAGGGGCTTCCCTTTGGAATGTGGTGGGAATTGGGATGAGCGTTGTGGGATTATTTATCCTCCCTCTCCTGTGGGTGTTGACGGAATCCAAGTTTGGGAAAAACCTGTTCCAAATCCGACGCACCTGTCGGATTCCGCAAAGGCATTCCAGGAAAAAAAAATCCAAGGGATGCAAATCCAGGGGATGTCACCTGTTATGGGATCAAATCTTCCCATCCCCAAAAAATTCCAGTCCTTGGCATCCCTGGTTTTTCAGGAATGGATTTTCCCATTCCCATCCTGATTATTCCCCCATCATGAGGAAAGTGATGCTCCCCTTGGGAACACTTAAATACAGAATTATTAGAATTTATAATTCCCCTCAACGACACCACCAGCAGTGCAGTGAGGTCTCTACACCACAACACGGGATGGGAAAACCATCCCCGGGAGAGGGATTTGGGATGTTGTGGGTGAGGCTGGAATGGGCCAGCCCAGATGGCAAAGGAAAGGTGGGAATTGTGTCCCTGTGGGCCCTGAGGTGATTCCCCAGCTGCAGATCCAAACTCCAGGAGGAGCTGGAGCTGCTGGAGCAAATCCTGGAGCTGCTCTGGAGCCAGGCTGGGAGAGCTGGGAATGTTCCCCTGGAGAAGGGAAAAGTGCAGGGAATGCTCCGAGTCCCTGAAGGGGAAAACTCCAGGAGAGCTGGAGAGGGACTGGGGCCAAGGGCTGCAGGGACAGGACACAGGGAATGGATCCCACTGGGAAAGGGGACATTGGGCTGGGATCTTGGGCAGGAATTCCTGCTGGGAATGGAATTCCCACATTTGCTGGGGCTGCCCCTGGATCCCTGGGAATGTCCCAGGCCAGGCTGGATCCCACTGGGACAGTGGGAGGTGTCCATGGATGGAACTGGGATGGGATATAAGGTCTCTTCCCACCCAAACCATTCCATGAACACCCCAACCAGCAATAACTCGGGATTTAGGAGTGTCCAAGGCCAGGTTGGATCCACCTGGGACAGTGGGAGGTGCCCCTGCCCATGGAACTGGGTGGGAATGGGATTTAAAGTCTCTTAACACCCAAACCATTCCAGGATTCTGGAGCCCCTCTGCTCTGGGAGAGCTGGGAATGTTCCCCTGGAGAAGGGAAAAGTGCAGGGAATGCTCAGAGTCCCTGAAGGGGAAAACTCCAGGAGAGCTGGAGAGGGACTGGGGCCAAGGGCTGCAGGGACAGGACACAGGGAATGGATCCCACTGGGAAAGGGGACATTGGGCTGGGATCTTGGGAATATTCCCATTTTATCTCAATTTCACCCCACACTTCCCAAAAATGTTTCAAAGTCTCCCTTCTCATTCCCAAAATCTCTTTCCCTGGAGCAACCACAATCCCTGGAAATTAATTTCTCCCACTTTGACCCCGTTCCTGGAGATTTCCCATTCCCAGCTTTTGGAAAAACCCTCTGGAGCAGCTGATCCTGATCAATCCTGACGATCCCAGGAATGATCGGAAGTGGGAAATTCTCTGGCCAAAAATCCAATAAATTCAATGATTTATCACCTCCCGAAATCCCTTTTATTTTCTCCCTCATTCCCACCAGGATTCAAATTAAAGGACACCAAAAAAATCCAACACCACATCCCTGATTTTTGTCACATTCCCAATTTTTTTTTTCAGGGATGCTGCCCCAGATCCCGTCTGTGCAGCAGGAAGCAGGTTGGAAAAATCCAGGAATAAAGCTGGTAGACAAAACAGCAGGGGAAAAAAAAAAAAAAAAAAAAAAGGAGGGGATTAAAAAGGAATTTCCACCCCCTTATCCCACTATTTTTCCCGGAGTTTTCCTCCGGTTTTACGCCTCGGAGTTGGAGTTGCCAGATGCCTCCAGGCAGCTCGGATTCCAGGGAATCATTAATTCCAAGGAAAGATTTTCCCGCTGTTCCAGCTGCCACTCCCGTGCTGGCACAAGAATGGATGGGGAAAATTGGGAATAAATCCCTAAATCCAGCCCCAAAATCTGTGGATGTTCAATTTGGGATGTTCCCAAAATTCAACCGGCCTGGAGATAAAGGAAAGGAACAAGGAATTTTTTTTGGTTCCTGAATTTTAGGGACGAAAGGGAATCAAGGACAGACAAAAAAAAAAAATTCCTCAATTTCTCCCTCTTCCCCAGGATGTCTTGGGAATGTGCAGGAATTCCCTGGAAAACTGAGCTGGAAACTCGTCCCTTTGCCTACGGAAGTTGCACTTCCAAGAGGAAATTCCTGGAGAAATCCGGATTTCCCCAGAGCCAACATCACCTGGAACATCCCCCAAGCTCTCCAAGGCCTCAATTCCACACGGAAAACTTTGACTTGTGGAAAAACCCTTGGAAAAGTGGAATTAAATTAAAATTTGGGATGAATTTCGGTGAGGAATTTTCTCCCAGAAACATCACGGGTCAAATCCCACCCTTGGGATACTCCAGGAGCAACATCCCCTTTCCCAAATTTTCCCTGTTCCTCTCCTCATTTTTTTGGACTCCCAAACTAAGGAATTTCTACCAAAATTCCCCCCAAGTCTCTTCCCGTTATTTTTCCAGGGATAGAACGGGATAACAATGGGAACATCCCACCTCCCCAAACCTCCCATCTTCCCAAAAACAGGGAGAAAATTCCCTAAAAAAACCCCAAAATGATGTTTTCCGCATCGTCCACTTGAAAGAGCCCCCGACCGCCTCCAAGAATTTTTATGGAAAGGAGTTTTCCTGTCATTCCCGGCTGTAAATCCCTGATGTTTTCCAGCTGCTGGAAATGGGAAGGTGTCGGAGCAGCTGCACCAGGGGGCAGGTGGTGGCCACTGGAATGGGAAATTCCTGGAAACAATTCCCAGCCCCTGATGGAGACGATTCCTCGTTAAACGGGAAGTTCCGCGGGCCTGGAGAGGATTTGCTTCCAGAGGCAATTCCTGCAGGAAATTTTTTTTGGGAGCTGAAAGGGAGGCAGGAGGTTTTTTTGGGGAGTGGGGAAGGGGTGGGAGGCAGCGCTGGAGGGAGGGTTCGGGCTGGAATTTTGGCAAAATTCCATGGATGAGGAAACGGTGGGAAGTTTTTCCAGGCCGATGGAAGATGGTGGAAGGCACGAAGTCAAGGAATGAGGATGGGATTGGGAATGAGGAAAGGGAGAAGGTTGGACCCACTTGGAGTTTTTAGGAGTTTAGAGGAGGGGAAATGTTCCCTCGGGTCGGGAGAATCCAGCTGCTGAATTCCCTAAATTCCCTAAATTCCCTAAATTCCCTAAATTCCCTAAATCCCACCGTGGCATGGGATGATCCCAGCCCACACCAACGGCTGATTCCACTTCCCCTGTACTTCCCGATCCTGAGATTTAGGATTCAACATAATCCTGGAATGGTTTGGAAGGGGCCTTAAATCCGGCTCAATCCAGGGAAAAATTCCACCATCCCAGGTGGATCCAAACTCAGTTTTCCCCTTCAGGGACTCTGAGCATTCCTTGGGGTTTTCCCTTCTCCAGGGGAACATTCCCAGCTCTCCCAGAGCAGAGGGGCTCCAGAATCCTGGAATGATTTGGGTTGGAAAGAACCTTAAATCCCATCCCATTCCCACCCCATCCATGGGCAGGGACACCTCCCACAGTCCCAGGTGGATCCAGCCTGGCCTTGGACATTCCCAGGGATCCAGGGGCAGCCCCAGCAAATGTGGGAATTCCATTCCCAGCAATTCCTGCCCAAGATCCCAGCCCAATGTCCCCTTTCCCAGTGGGATCCATTCCCTGTGTCCTGTCCCTGCAGCCCTTGGCCCCAGTCCCTCTCCAGCTCTCCTGGAGTTTTCCCCTTCAGGGACTGGAAGGTTTTTATTCCCTTTGGCAGCCACATCTTCCCCTGGGAAATGGGAAATAACGGGAAGTGGGAAATGGGAATTGGGAACATCCTTGCTCTGCTCCCTCTGGAATCTGCAGACCAATCCCTCCCTCATCCCTAATTTTACGGGAATGACGTGACCCCTCTTCCCGTTATCCCTGCCCCGTTTATCCCAAACCTCACAGAGCAGCTTCTCACGTTCCCTGGAGAATTCCCAGCCCAGGGAATTGATCCCAATCCAACCCCAAACGATTCCCTACGGATTCCCTGTCCCACATCCCACCTGGATCTGTTCCCAGCTGATCCCATCCCCTTTGGAATGAGCCTCTGGAATCTCGGCTGCTTTTTCTGCTTCTCCAGGTCACTTTTCCACATCCTTGGCCACCGTTCCCAATTTCCAGGATGCTCCAAATCCACTGGAATTCCCAAATTTTGGAAGGTCTCCTTGTTCCAAACATTCCCTGCTAAGGAAGAGCAGACCCGGGGAGAGCAGCTGGATCTGAGGGGGGATAAAATCATGGAATTACAGAGGTTGGAAAAAGCCCAAATTCGATCCGTGGGTTGGGAAGAGGAAATGTGGGATACTGGGAATGGCTGGGACAGGGAAAAGGACATGGAAATGAGGAATTGGGGAATTTTGGGAACAGGGATGAGCCAAGGGCTGGAAAGAGGAATTCAGGATCTTCTTGGGATGAAGGGAATTGGATAAATCCTCGGAAAAAAAATATTCCTCGGATTTTGGATGGATCCACACTTGGATAAACCTTTGGGAGGGCTCAGAAAATCTTTTCTATGGAGCAGGAATTCCAGAGGGAATTCCCAGGGATCCCTCATCAACCCTCCCCAAGGAAATTCTTTGGAAAACACTTCAAAAAATTCATGGAATTCTCCCAAATATTTGAACCAATTGGGAAAATTGACCGGATTCCCACTTCCTTCAAATCCCAAAGGGAAAAGAGGAATCTTTTTTCCTTTTTTTTTTTTTTTTTGATCCTTATTTCCTTTAATTCCTTGGAAGGGGAAAAGTGGAAATTATGGGATGTCTCCACAACAGGAAAGGGAATCCCTGGAAAAATCCCTGGAAAAGCTCTGAGCACTCAAAATTCCATAGGAA
Organism: Zosterops lateralis; assembly: GCF_965231275.1. Taxonomy (NCBI): domain Eukaryota; kingdom Metazoa; phylum Chordata; class Aves; order Passeriformes; family Zosteropidae; genus Zosterops; species Zosterops lateralis. The sequence continues at coordinate 1,824,370 of NC_139766.1, forward strand.
CCTGGCAATTCCCTGATATTGGATCCCTGATCCCACATCCCAAACTCAGCAGGGAACGGGAATTTCTCCTTGGAATCCTCTCAGCTCCAGTTGTCCCATCGGGAGAAAATTTTTCCAGGATTTTCTAGGATTCTTCTCTCTCATCAGCCTTGGAGCCTTTTTTTCAACCCCAGAAAAAAAAAAAAAAAAAAAAAAAAAAAAAAAAAAAAAAAAAAAAAAAAAAAAAAAAAATAAGATTTAAAAAAATTTTAAAAAATAAAAATAAATAAAATAAAATAAAAAAAAAAAAAAAAAAAAAAGAGAGAGAGAGAAAAATCTGGGAATATCCGTGGAGTGGGAAATTTTAAAGGGAATATGGAGAGGGAATCTTTGAAGGGGAGGAGGTGGAGGGATTTTCCAGGAATATTGGGATGACGGGGGTTTTTTGGGAGCCTCGGATGGCAGGGACCGGGAAGGGGCTCCAGCTCTTCCAGGTGGGATCTGATCCTGGAAAAACTTGGAATGGGAAATTCAGGATTCGACAGATTCCGGCTTTATCTGTAATGGAAGAGCTCCCTCTGCTGCCGCCAGGAATTCCCACTTTTCCTGTTTTTTCCTATTTTTTTCCCTATTTTTTCCTCCTTTTTTTCCCCATTTTTTCCTCCTTTTTTTCCCCCAGTTTTTTTCCAGAAAAAATCACTTTTGCTGCTCCAGAGGGAAGGACAAAGCTCATCCCGATTTTTTCCCAGAGTCAGGAAAATCCAGTTCCTCCTTGGAATATCCCAAATATCCATGGATACCCCAAGAGAGGCTGAAACCAGGAATCCCAAAATCCCAAATCCCGAAATCCCAGGGAAATATTCCCTGGAAAAACAAGGCAGTGGTTCCCCCACCTCAGAGAGTGTTCTGGAATTCCATGTTTGGAATCCATCCAGGGAATTTTATCCGTGTCCAGTGGGATGGGATCCCAAACTGGGAAATGTCCCACTATCAAACCCTTTATCCCACTTTTTTTTTTTTTTTCATCCCAGTCCTTTTCCAACAAGAAACTGGAGTTTTTTCCATCTAGAGAATGAAGGAAATTTTTTGTGTGTGTGTCAAAAATCCAGCCCAAATAAAATGAAGGAAAAGGAAATGAAGGAAAAAAAAATGAAGGAAAAAATAATCCCGGAGAGGATTTTTGGGATGGAGAAATTCCAGAGCTGATTCCATGGGCATGGGATCATCTCCAAACCTGGGGATTGAGGAGATTCCTGCCCTCGGAATGAAGAGTTATCCAAGGTTTTTTTGGGGATGCAGAGACAAGAGAAATGTCCAGAAGAAGGTCATCAAATAAAATTGTTCTTGGGAGATTCCAGGGAAAACTTGGAGCTTTTTCCAGGGCCTGAAGGGGAAAACTCCAGGAGAGCTGGAGAGGGACTGGGGCCAAGGGCTGCAGGGACAGGACACAGGGAATGGATCCCACTGGGAAAGGGGACATTGGGCTGGGATCTTGGGCAGGAATTGCTGGGAATGGAATTCCCACATTTGCTGGGGCTGCCCCTGGATCCCTGGGAATGTCCAAGGCCAGGTTGGATCCACCTGGGATAGAGGAAAATATCCCTGGATTGAACTGGATGGGATTTAAATTCCCTTCCCACCCAAACCACTCTGGAATTCTGCAATTCCATGAAAGATTTTTCCCTCCTGCAGTTCCTGGGATTCCCCTCAGGATGACATTCATGGGAATTATCCCATTCCAGTCTCTTTAAATCCCAATCCCATCCATAATCATGGGATTTGTTCTCACCCAGCTCATTTCTCCCTGCCCAGGGAAAACAGGAATCAAGAATTTTCCAAGACCTCTCCATTCCCTGGACCCATCCAGAATTCCAGGTTTTTCCATTTGCTTTCATAATCAGGAGAAAAATTTAAAAAAAAAAAAAAAAACGAAAAAGAATAAAAGCTGAAACAAACAAACAAACAACAAAATCCGGTGGGAATTCTCAGATCCTCCTTTGCCAGGTCGGTTTTGGGAGGGGAAAAGGAATTTTTTCCTGGGATGGAGCCGTTCCCTTCCCCATCTGGGATGGATCCATCCCAACAGCTGCTCCCTGGGAGCACCTCTGATCCCTGTGGCTGCCCAGGGCCCTTTCCCGGCTATTTTAGGAGGGAATGTTTTGCCCAGAACCCCCATGGAGCTTTTCTGGGAAAAGGAGGGAACAACCCGGGGCTTTGGGTGGATGGAAAAGCGACGGCAGAGCTCGGGATTCATGGAATCCTGGAATGGTTTGGGTTGGGAAGAGACTTTAAAAACCTTCTAACTCCAATTGGATGTGCAAGGACATCTCCCACCATCCCAGGTGTTCTCCAGGGGAACATTCCCAGCTCTCCCAGAGCAGAGGGGCTCCAGAACCCTGGAATGGTTTGGGTTGGAAGGAACTTTAAATCCCATCCCATTCCCACCCCATCCATGGGCAGGGACAATTCCACTGTCCCAGGTGGATCCAGCCTGGCCTTGGGCATTCCCAGGGATCCAGGGGCAGCCCCAGCAAATGTGGGAATTCCATTCCCAGCAATTCCTGCCCAAGATCCCAGCCCAATGTCCCCTTTCCCAGTGGGATCCATTCTCTGTGTCCTGTCCCTGCAGCCCTTGGCCCCAGTCCCTCTCCAGCTCTCCTGGAGTTTTCCCCTTCAGGGACTCGGAGCATTCCCTGCACTTTTCCCTTCTCCAGGGGAACATTCCCACCATTCCCAGCCTTTCCCCCAGTAGAGCTGCTCCATCCCTCTGATCATCCCGCTCCTAAAAAAAACCCTGGAGCAGCTCCTGGACAGCCACCCTCAATCCTGATCTTTGCTCCTAAAACATCCATGAGGAGCCTTAGGAAAAGCTGAGCTCTGGAAAAGGTTTTTTTGGGAACTCTGATGGAGCTTGGGATGGATTCGGGATCTTCGCATTTCTGCATTAAAAAAAAATCCCAACAAAAATCCCAAATCCCAACAAAAAAAAATGAGGCAGAAATTCTGGAAATCAAAGGATTTTCCACCTTTTCCAGCTCTTTCTCCAGGAGTTACGGATCCACATCCCATTTTAGGGCCTGAGAAGGGAATTCCCGACAGCATCCACTTCTCATTCCTGCACTTCCAGGTTTGGAAATTCCACCGGAAAATCGAGATTTTACTGGAAAATGGAGATTTCACCCCCAAATCACTTGGAAGGACAGACAGGAGTCTTGGGATCCTTAGGAAAACTCGGAATCTGCGGGATAAAATCCGTGTGGAACAAGAAGTTACTTTTAGCCGAGATCCAGCTCCATCTGTTTCTGCCAGATTTTGGGATTTAAAAATCCAAGACCTCTTTCTATGGAATTTCTGGAATTCCATTTTTTTTTTTTTTTTTTCAATCCCAGAATTCCCAACAACTTTCTCCTACTTTTTTTCCCCTCTGATCCAGCTCCACTTTTTCCTCAGGAAGAGTTTTCCCGTCTCTGCTCCGTTTTATTGGATTTCCATGCCCTGACGCGACCCCCGTTAATTCCCAAATAAAAATCCGGCTGAAGATAAAAAAAAAAAAAAAAAACAACCCAAAAAACTCCTCTGTTTTTTCCACCTTTTGTTTGGTTTTTCTTTCTTTTCCTTCTGTTTCTGGGCTCATAATTTTTTACGAGCTCGGTGATTCCATTTCCCAGCTCTCCTTCATTATTTCCATGTTGGGAATTTTATTGGCCGGGGCTGGTAAACAAATAACATTTGTTTTCCCCTAAAAATCCACATTCCCCCCTCCCACTCCTTGTTTTCCTGGCTGTTCCCAGTCTGGCTTCTGTTTGTCTCATATCCCACGTGGAAAAGGGATGGAGGTGCAGGAATATTTTGGATCCCTGTTTTCTTGGAGAAGGTTTGGGGGTTGGAATGAGGGCAGGAAAAAAAGGAGTTTTGAGGGAAAAAAAAATTTTTGGGGGGGGGGGGATAGGTGGTTGATCATTCCCAGAGAAGTTGTGGATGTCTCATCCCTGGAAGTGTCCAAGGCCGGGTTGGATATTGGGGTTTGGAGTGACCTGGGATAGTGGGAAGTGTCCTTTCCCATGGTTGGGGTGGAATTGTTGGGATTTAAGGTCCTTTCCCAATCCAAAGTATTCCATGATGTTTTGAGGGATATGGAAAACTTTGAATTCCCCAAAAGGATGCAGCACATCCAGGGAATCCCAGAATTCCCACACTGAGCTGGAGCTGGGTGCACACCCCGGAGCAGGACCTGTCCATCCCAATCCTAATCCCAATCCCAATCCCATCCCATTTCCATTCCCATCCCATCCCATGGATCCCACTCCCTCCCAGTCCCATCCGATCCCATCCCATTATCCCACCCCATTCCCATCCCATTACATCCCATCCCATGGATCCCAACTGATGGATCCCATCCCAATCCCAATCCCATTATCCAATCCCATCCCATTATCCCATTCCAATCCCAACCCCAAACTCATCCCATTATCCCATAATATCCCATCCAATCCCAAACACATTCCATTCCCATCCCATTTCCATCCCATCCAATCCCACCCCATCATCCCATCCCCTCCTATCCCATTATCCCATCATCCCATTCCCATCCCATTACCCCACAGATCCCATCCCATTATCCCATCCCATCATCCCATTCCCATCCCATTATCCCACAGATCCCATCCCCTTATCCCATCCCATCATCCCATTCCCATGATCCCATTCCCATCCCATTATCCCACAGATCCTATCCCATCCCATTATCCCATCCCATTATCCCATCTTATCCCATCCCATTATTCCATCCCATTCTCCCATTATCCCATCCCATCCCATTCTCCCATTATCCCATCCCATCCCATTCTCCCATTATCCCATCCCAGAATGAGCAGGGAAAACCTTTCCATGGGACACTCTCAGCACTGTCCTATCCCCCCCAAAAAATCCAGACCCATCCCTGGGAAGGAAAAAACTTCAGAGCAAGAAACGCTCGGAGCAATTTCCAACTCCCCTCCCTCATTCCTTTGGCCAGGAATAAATCCACGGAGAGCAAAAAAACCCCAAAAACCTCTCAGGGACTCGCAGGTGCTCGGAGGCCGTCGAGATTTTCCCGGAATTGCTCTTTTTTCCTTCAAAAATGGGATAAAAATCCATCCAGAGCCCTTGAAAAACACCCACGGAAGCGGCGACATCCTATGAAAAGTCCTTGATTGGAGTTTCCTTCCCGTTTTCCCCTCTCGATCCGTTGGGAGGAGAGCGGCTCCTTTGAGGTGCTCGTCAATGCTGGGGGAAGAGAGGGATGAGCGCAATTAGCTCGGGAATTGTCGCGGAATAAAGGTCGGCTCGTTAGGAGAACGGAATTAATTAATTCCTGAAGTGTTTTTTGGTTTTTCTTTTTTTGTTTTGTTTTTCCGGGAGGCTCTCCAGGCCCTCGGGAGGCTCAGCCAGGTGAGGAAGGGGGAAAGAGGGAATTGCGGCGCCTCCGGATCCAGAATTGTCCTCTGGGAGCAGCTGCACCAGGGAGCAGCTGTGGGAGTGCAAAAAAAAAAAATAATCCCTGTTTTCACAGAATCCCGGGAAAGGTTTGGGATGGGGTGGGTTTAAGGCTCAGTCGGTTCTTCCCAGGGATAAATCCCACTGTCCCAGGTGGACCCAAGACACAGTGTCTGACCTGGCCTTGGACACTGCCAGGAATTCCAGGAGGGAATAAAGCTCCTTTTGTTTTTCCAGAGGCAGGAGCCATTGACGGTGAGGACGGGAGGCTCCGAGGATGGGGATGGGATCCGACTGGATTGGGATGTGGGATCCAACTGGGAGCAACTGGACGCAGGGACAGCACACAGGGAATGGATCCCACTGGGAAAGGGGACATTGGGCTGGGATCTTGGGCAGGAATTGCTGGGAATGGAATTCCCACATTTGCTGGGGCTGCCCCTGGATCCCTGGGAATGCCCAAGGCCAGGTTGGATCCACCTGGGATGGTGGGAGGTGTCCCTGGATGAGCTTTTAAGTCCTTCCCATATCAACCCTTCCCATGATCCCACTTTTTTTTATTCCCCCTGGGATGAAAGAACCTCTCCTGGGAGGTGCAAATGTCACCAAGGAGCTGCTCCTGCTCCCAAAATCCAAATTTTCGGGATCTGATGAGCTCAAGGTGACTCTTCCCAACCCCATCAGGGTGAATCCCTCTGCAGGGGCTGGAGAAAAACCCATGGAATGAATTCCCGATAGGAATCTGACCTGTGGATATGGAAAAATCTGTGAAACCACCTGGGGTTTTTCGTGGGGTTTTTTGGGACAAACTTCCCAAAAAAAAATCTGTCTCAATATCCCACTCGACTCTGCCCTCCAGCAGTCGGAAGCCATTCCCAATTTCCCTGCCCCTCACTGGGTACAATCCCATAAATCACCTTTTTTCCCCATAAAGCTGCACCTGAATCCGGACACAAAGATCCTTTCCCACCTCTGGATCAAATCCCACCTTCCCAAAAATCTGCTTTTCTGGGGTTTCCCTTTCCCAGTTTTTATACCAAGGGAGCTCCCTGGAATTCCAGGGGATTTACACAGACAAATTTCTGATGTGGTTAAACCAATCCCATCCCGGATTTTCCTCCCAGAGCTCCATCAGCAGATCCTTCAATGCCATTTTTCCATGGAAAAAAAATCCTGGATTTCTTCTCACTCCCAGAATTCAGTCTCACTTTAAGTGGCTTCCGCCTAAAACCAGGAATGAGAGAGGCAGATTTTCAATCCCTTTGGGAATAACTTGGCTCCTGCTGGGATTTCTCCCTTTCCCAGCTCCAAGGAGCCCAGAATTCCCTCCTTTCCCTCCCTCTGGAAGAGCAGCTCAATCTCCTTTTCCACCCCTTCCATTTTTATTTTCCTTTCAAGCCTCCTGAGGCCAAGGAATAAAATCCCCTGAGCTGGAAAACCGGGAGAGAAAGGAGCCAAGCAGACTTTGGCCTTCAATTTAGGCAGGAAAAAAAAAAAATTAAAATTATTTCTCCCTTTGGGAAAATCAATTCCAGACCCGGAGCCACCGGGATGAGGGAACAGCTGCCACCGCCCCGAGTGCATCCAGATGTGCCACCCCCCTTTCCCTCACACTTCCCACCCTCCCTGTGTTCCCAGAGCCAGAGAAAACCCGGGAATAGCCGTGCTGACAGGATGGATGGGTTGTTGCTGTTGGTTCAGGAGTATTTTTGGGAGTCGGGAATGTCCCGACGGCTCCGGGGTTGTGATGTCACCATCAGCTGATGGATCCAGGCTTCCAGGAGATCAGGAGGATGGGGCTGGAAAAGGCTTGGAGGGATCTGGGATAGGGGAAGGTGTCTGGGATTTAAGTTACTTTCCCGACCAAGTCAGTCTGGGATTTTTGGGATTTTTTGATTTTTCCCAAATTTCCCTGCGGATGGTGCTGAATGATCCCTGGGAAATGACCTTGGATCACATTCCCCTGTTCCCTCTGGGAGCGCCTGATGCCCCTTCCAGGTCTGGAATTCTGCACCTGGGAGGGCACTGACTTGGAATTATGGAATGGTTTTGGTGGGAAGGGAACTTAAATCCCATAGATCCCACCCCATCCATGGGCAGGGACGCCTCCCACAATCCCAGGTGGATCCAACCTGGCCTTGGACATTCCCAGGGATCCAGGGGCAGCCCCAGCAAATGTGGGAATTCCATTCCCAGCAATTCCTGCCCCAGATCCCAGCCCAATGTCCCCTTTCCCAGTGGGATCCATTCCCTGTGTCCTGTAGGAATGGGATGGTGGGGTAGGGAGAGGAAGGTGCTCCAGAGGGGCCTGGATTTGACACATTCCCAATTTCCAAGGGGCAGCAGTGGGAGAACAATTCCCTGGAACAGGAGCAATAAAAGGTTATGAGCTCGGCCTTCCCACCTGGCCAGGAGAGATCCTTTGATGTTTATCCATGGATTTCCCATAAACCCTGATTGGAAAAGCGGCTGCTGGATTTTGCTTTGGCTCTGTGGAGTGCAGAAAGGAGAGTTGTCCCAATTCCCGGCTTTTGGTGGGATCCTTGGAGCAGAGAAATGCTGGATTTGGTCCACCAGAGAACCACCTGATCCCAGGGATTGGTTTGGGAATCTGTTGGGAACTGCGCGGAGCCGATGAAGGAGGCAGCTCCAAATTCCATCGCAGCCTGGCCTTGGACATTCCCAGGGATCCAGGGGCAGCCCCAGCAAATGTGGGAATTCCATTCCCAGCAATTCCTGCCCAAGATCCCAGCCCAATGTCCCCTTTCCCAGTGGGATCCATTCCCTGTGTCCTGTCCCTGCAGCCCTTGGCCCCAGTCCCTCTCCAGCTCTCCTGGAGTTTTCCCCTTCAGGGACTCGGAGCATTCCCTGCACTTTTCCCTTCTCCAGGGGAACATTCCCAGCTCTCCCAGCCTGGCTCCAGAGCAGAATCCTGGAATGATTTGAGTGGGAAGGGACCTTAAATCCCATCCCATTCCCACCTTTTCCATGGGCAGGGACACCTCCCACCATCCCAGGTTTCTCCACACCCCAATGTCCAACCTGGCCTTGGGCACTGCCAGGGATGAGACTTCCACAACTTCTCTGGGAATTCCATCCCAGCCCCTCACTCACCTCACAGCCAAGAATTCCTTCCTAAATTACAGAACTGGAACAATTTTTTTTGTCCATTTCTCTCAGTTTTGAGGTCTCCCCGATGACACTTTTGGAAGAAGGATCCTCATCCCTATTCCCAGAGAATCCATTCCAGGATGGAAATTAAAACCCACATTTCCCCATACAAATCCTGGCTATTCCAAACCTGGAATTCTGGATTCTCTGGGTGCTGAAGATCCTAATATTTCTAAAAGTATTTTTCCATGCTTGGGATGTCATAGCAGAGAATCCATGTTTGATATTCCAATGGGGTTTTTTTTCCATCTCGCATCCCATCATCCATATTTTATTATTTTTTATTCCTTCCTTTTATTCCTTTTTCAGCATCCATCCCTCAACTCCCTGGATATAAAAACAAACAGCTGAAATCCAAACCCCATTCCCAAAAAAAAAAAAAAAAAAAAAAGTGGCATTTAATGGAGTCCAGAGCTCCAGCTGCTCTTTAATGGGAATCAGAACCTTTGGAATTGGCCAGCCTGGAATGTCTCGTCCACCCACTGGCACAGCAGGAGTGGAATTCCTGCTCCAGACCCTCTCCAGCCTTCTTTGGCACAGGGAAAACTTGGACACGAAGGGTTTGGAATTTTCCACGGAGCCCTGAAGTTGCTCCAAGGGGAATTTTCCCAGCGGTGAGGAGAGGGTGGAAAATCGTCTTCCCAACCATCGGAATTTGGGATTGGGTTTTCCATGAATTTGTGGCCTCCCGTCCCTGGAAGTGTCCGAGGCTGGATTGGGATGGATTTGGAGCATCCTGGAATATTGGGAGGTGTCCCTGCCCATGGAATGGGATTTGAGGTCCCTTCCCTGAACCATTCCATGATCCTGGGAAAACTTGGGAAGACAAAGGATCATGGAAAAACTCCAACCTCAAGGAAATGTCAAGGCCCAACCCGACCTCAGCCGCTGCTCCTGCTGGAATAAAATCTGGGATGAATCCACAACCTTTTCCTCTCTATTTTATCCCAATTTTTCCTTTTTTTTTTCTTCCCGCTTGGCCGGGATTTATTCCCAGCTGTTTCCTGGTTCTGGATGAGTTTGACAAAACCTGGAAATTCCAATTTCATCCCACACAGAATCTCCCTTCTCCCAGATATCCCAGCTCTCTTCCCTATATTTTTTTTCCAGCTTTTTTTCCTTGTCCAATTCACTCCCATCCAGTTCTTCTGTGGGAAGGATAGAATTTCCCAAAATTAAATATTTGGGACAAATCGAATTTCCCAAAATTAAATATTTGGGACAAATTGAATTTCTCAAAATTAAATATTTGGGACAAATCCCTGTTTTTGAGTTAATTCCTGGTTGGGGATTGGAGGTGGGAGAGGCAGGAAAGAGGGAACGATCAGCTCCGAGTTAATTTTTTTTTAGGGTCAAGTCGAGAACTTAAAAATTATTTAATAATAAATTAGTCTATTAAAATGAATCTATAATTAATTAATAATAAATTAATTAATTAAAGGCTTCAGCATCTCTGGGATTTCCAGAGCTCAGACCACGTGGGAGATGATCCCAGATATCTCCATCACCCACAAAATTTGGGATTCCTGGTATTCGGAAGGCTGGAATTTCCCAAAATTAAATATTTGGGACAAATCCCTGTTTTTGAGTTAATTCCTGGTTGGGATTGGAGGTGGGAGAGGCAGGAAAGAGGGAACGATCAGCTCTGAGATGGTTTTTTTTTTTAGGGTCGAGTTGAGAACTTAAAAATTAATTAATAATAAATTAGTCTATTAAAATGAATCTATAATTAATTAATATTAAATTAATTAATTAAAGTCTTCAACATCTCTGGGATTTCTGGAGCTCAGACCACAAGGGAGATGATCCCAGATATTTCCATCGCCCACAAAATTTGGGATTCCTGGTATTCGGAAGGCTGGAATTTCCCAAAATTAAATATTTGGGACAAATCGAATTTCTCAAAATTAAATATTTGGGACAAATCCCTGTTTTTGAGTTAATTCCTGGTTGGGATTGGAGGTGGGAGAGGCAGGAAAGAGGGAACGATCAGCTCCGAGTTAATTTTTTTTTTAGGGTCGAGTTGAGAACTTAAAAATTAATTAATAATAAATTAGTCTATTAAAATGAATCTATAATTAATTATTAATTATTAATATAAATAATTAATTAAATGTTAAGATAGTTAATGAATTAATTAATTAAAGCCTTCAACATCTCTGGGATTTCCGGAGCTCAGACCACGTGGGAGATGATCCCAGATATCTCCATCACCCACAAAATTTGGGATTCCTGGTATTCCTTAAAAAAAAAAAAAAAGGTGCTGGAACTGAAGGAAAATTCCACAATCCGATGGGAATAGGAATATTTTTAGGGCTTTATCCTTGCGAAGGAAACAATGGAATTCCACAATCCCTGATTACCCGGACAACCGGAAAACAGAAATAAAATCCAACCTGCCTTGGTGTTGTTATTGTTCTGTTTGTTTTCCCTGGGATTTCATAATCCCTAAAAAAAACAACCCAAAACTGACTCCAAATTCTCCCAGTCCCTGTGGGGAAAAGTGGGATGAGCTCTTCCCGGAATTCCAGCATGGAAAACCTCCAAACCTCTCCAAGTCCCCACTTGGGGTCCTTGGGAAGCTCCAAGGCCATTCCCAGCCTTGGGAATTTGGGAAGTGACTCATCCCAATGTTCCCTGTTATCCATGGAGGGACACGATGAATCCAGGCTTTGTTTCCCCAGTCGTGGATGATTCTTCCCGCTGTTTTTGTTGGAAAAAAAAGAGGGAATTGCAAACCTCTGGCTTGTCCTGGGATTTTTTTTCTCCAGTTTTTTCGTGTCCATCAATCTCTGTTTGTGTTTATTGGATTGGGACAGGAGCACAACCTTTGGAGTTTGTTCCAAAGGAGGAAAAGACAGGGATAAAGGAAAAAAAACAGGGATGAAGGAAAAAAACAGGGATAAAGGAAAAAAAACAGGGATAAAGAAAAAAAACAGGGATAAGGGAAAAAAAACAGGGATAAAGAAAAAAACAGGGATAAAGGAAAAAAACAGGGATAAAGGGGAAAAAAAACAGGGATAAAGGGAGAAAAAACAGGGATAAAGGAAAAAAACAGGGATAAAGGGAAAAAAAAACAGGGATAAGGGGGAAAAAACAGGGATAAAGGAAAAAAACAGGGATAAAGGAAAAAAAAAAAAAGGGATAAGGGGGAAAAAACAGGAAAAAAGGCCAAAAAAAAAGGGTTAAAGGAAAAAAACAGGGATAAAGAAAAAAAAAACAGGGATAAAGGAAAAAACAGGAATAAAGGGAAAAAAAACAGGGATAAAGGAAAAAAAACAGGGATAAAGGAAAAAAAAAACAGGATAAAGGAAAAAAAACAGGGATAAAGGGGAAAAAACAGGGATAAAGGAAAAAAAAAGAGGGATAAAGGAGAAAAAACAGGGATAAAGGAAAAAAACAGGGATAAAGGGAAAAAAAACAGGAATAAAAGAATAAAAAACAGGGATAAAGAAAAAAAAACAGGGATAAAGGAAAAAAACTGGAATAAAGGAAAAAAAACAAGGATAAAGAAAAAAAAACAGGGATAAAGGAGAAAAAACAAGGATAAAGGGAAAAAAACAGGGATAATGGAGAAAAAAACAGGGATAAAGGGAAAAAACAGGGATAAAGGGGGAAAAAACAGGGATAAAGGAAAAAAACAGAGATAAAGGAAAAAAAACAGGGATAAAGGAAAAAAAAACAGGTATAAAGGAGAAAAAACAGGGATAAAGGAACTAAAACAGGGATAAAGAAAAAAAACAGGGATAAAGGAGAAAAACACAGATAAAGGAAAAAAACAGGGATAAAGGAAAAAAAAACAGGGATAAAGGAACTTCTCCTTCCTTCCACCAGCCCCAGGAATTCCATCCAGTTAAAGTGCCCTGACTCCATGATTTTCATAAATATGGGATTAAGCTGTTCCCAGGGAAAACCTCCTGGAGATCACAACACTGAGGCGGGAGGATGGATGGATTTAATTCCCAGGAGTTGTGGGGAAGAAGGAAAAAGAGGGAAAACCAGGCTGGATTTGGGAGGCTGTAATTCCCATCCCTTCCCAGGATTCTGGGCTTGGATGGGACCTGGATACAAACCACAGGTGGAAAAGGTGGAGAGGGTGGAGGGAAAAGTGGGAAAAGACCAAAAAAAAGAAGGGAAAGAAAAGGGAAACAGCACCGGGAGAGGTTTGGATTGGACATGGGGAAGAATTCCTTCATGGAAAAGAGTGGAAATTCCTGATGTTCAACCCAAGGAATGGGTTGGAGCAGCCAAAGGGTCAAGGAGTCTCCATGGAATTATCCCAAATGCCAAAGAGGAGAGCTCAGGGAATCCTGGAAGTTGGGAAAAATCCCCCAAATCCAACCTTCAAAATCCTGGTTTGGATTCCCCATCCCCGGAATCATCCAAGGACGAGGCTTGGGGCAACCTGGGATTGGGGGAGGTTCTGAATGGGCTTTAAAAGATCCATTTCACCCCAAACCTTTCCATGATTTCCACAATTCAGCCCAAAATCCCAAATATCCACCAAACCTTTCCCAAAAGTCAGAATTCCGCGGCCAGAAGACGAAGGATCACGGATCTCACGGAACGGGAGGAACTTTCAGGTCTCTTCCCTGAACAATTCCATGATTCTGGGAAAAGCTTGGGAAGATAAATCATGGAAAACATTCCGGCCTTGAGGGAAGATCCAGGCCCAATCCAAGCTCTGGCTGGAATAAAAACCTGGATGCATCCAGAGATTTTTCCTCTTTTTTTTTTTTTTTTTTTTTCTTTATAAGGAATAAAAGCACCCGGCACATTTCACGGATCGGTTTTTTTTTGGGAAGGCTGGGATGGGAATGGGAAAAGCAGATGGGAAAAATTAAACCCAAAATGGGACAAAATAAACTCATTTTCCTCTGGAAGTGGATCCGGGATGGAGATAAACCCGGAGCAGTTTCACGGCTCATTTTTTTGGGATTCTCCTGCAGATCCCCACAAATCATCCCTCAATCCCGAGGTTTGGGCTTTTCTGGGATGAATCCTGATAAAACCCCAAGATTATCCATGGAAAAATCTGATTTTGGGAATTTCAGGTTATCAATCCACCTTTAAATTCATCACCAACTTTTCCATGGCTGCTTTTTCCAAGGGGGGAAATTCCAGCACTGGGAATCCTGGAAAAACCTGGAAGGGGTCAGGTTGAAATGGGTCATGTCACCCAAATCCTAGAAAATCTCCAGCTTCCCATTGGAAAACTCACGGATTTGGGAGCCAGCAGGCCACAGTGGTGTTTTTTAGGGAGCATCCCATGGGATCAGTGTTCCCATTGGATCCGTGTTCCCAGGAATGAGCATGGGGAGGTTAAATCCACAAATCCAGCTGCCAGCAGCTCCCAAAAATTTTTTATGGAAGCACCTTGACCTGGATCCCACTTCTCAACCCCCTCTCCGTGCACCACCTCCCTCTTTTCCAAGTGCTCTGGAAAAATCCAGATTTTTGGGTGGAAAAGGGTCGCTTTGGAGCAGATAAAACCAGGGACTGTCTGGAAAATTGTTCTTATTGGGGAGGAAAATCAATCCAGCTCATTCCCAGGGATTTTCGGGATGGATGGTGGAGATTTAGGGAATTCAGTCCAGGTGTGGGATGGAAGATTTCCAGCTCCTCCAGCTCCTGGAGGGAATGGGGATACAACGGGGGTGTTGTGTGTGGATGGTCCCAAAGGAGCTGCCACACTTCGGAATTCCAGGCTGGAATTACTCCCGGCATCAGGCTGAGGAAATCCGGGATCAGGGAAGCGCTCAAGCAGTGGAACATTGGGATATTCACTTCCATGCACGGGCAGGAAATCATGGAATGGGTTGGGATTGAAGGGACCTTAAGGATCATCCCATTCCCATCCCACCCATGGGCAGGGACATCTCCCACCATCCCAGGTGGATCCAACCTGGCCTTGGACATTCCCAGGGATCCAGGGGCAGCCCCAGCAAATGTGGGAATTCCATTCCCAGCAATTCCTGCCCAAGATCCCAGCCCAATGTCCCCTTTCCCAGTGGGATCCATTCCCTGTGTCCTGTCCCTGCAGCCCTTGGCCCCAGTCCCTCTCCAGCTCTCCTGGAGTTTTCCCCTTCAGGGACTCGGAGCATTCCCTGCACTTTTCCCTTCTCCACAATCCCGATTTTCCCATTCCCAAGAAGAGCCGCAGTTCCACCCCCACAATCAAAACACTGGGAGAAGGAACGTTTCAGAGCATTTCTTTGGGAATCACAGTGCTTTGGGCATTATTGTGGATAAGGCAGGCACGAGTGATCCAGAGCAAATTCCAGCCAATTCCCTGGAAAACCGGAAGCCACAGGGAATTCTTTCTATGGCTCCCACCTGGATTTGGAGGAGACACAACCAGGCCTGGAGTTGGATGTGGCTGTTCAGGGAAAAAAAAAAAAAAAAAAAAAAAACGGGATGGAGTTGGTTTTTCCAGATGCTCCAACCTGAATTTGCCCACCGGAATCCCATGGGATCCTCTTGGATGAAAACTGGGCAGGGAGCACGGATTTCCCTCTGGAAATCCCTGTCTTCATGGAATGGGATGCCCTGGATCCTTCCCTCCCATCCCTGCTGACCCAGGGGAATAAAAACAGGATTTCCCACTGGAGTGAATCCCAAATTTTCAAGCCCGTCCCACTCCAGGCATTCCACAATCCCAGCTGGATCCGATCCTTATCCAGGCTGGCCTTGGACATTCCAAATGGATGGATTTTGCTTCCTTGTCTTTCTGGGAGAGACAGCGGCGTTCCTGATGGGATGGGGGGATGAGCATCCCACCCGTGGTATCCCAAGATGGATCACGCGTCCATCCGGGGGCTCTTGGCTCCAAGATTTTGGGTTGGGATCACGGGGAATTACACCAGGATGAGAAATCCCAGAATCCCTGCAAACCCAAGAGATATCGAACCTGAATTCCCACTGTGGGATTCCAGGGGAGCACTCAGGGAATTCCAGATTCCCTCTGGTGGGAAAGGAGCCGGGACCAACATTCCCACAAAACCCAAATTCCCAATCCCAGCGAGAGCCAAACAGAAGCAACTTCTGTCCTCGGCTCCTCAGATCCTCCGGGATAATAAAACCTCTGGAAAATTGGAGCGAATCCTGGTGGTTTGATGGCGGCTATAAACAGGGAATGGGGCTGGGAGGATTTTAGGGGAAAAAAAAAAGAAGGAAAACGAAGCGTTTAACGACGGAAAACGAAACCTCCGCCCTGGGACGTGCAAATCCGGAGCCGATTCCTCTGCTCCGACTTTCTGGGAAAAGGGCCACGGATCAGCCAAAGCTCAGCAGCAGGGACGGGGTTATAAATCCCCATAAATAAATCCCTATAAATAAATCCTTATAAATCCCAAAGCCACGTGTTTTCCGCGCGGAAAACGCGGAGAAGGAGCTGCAATCCAGGAGCTGTTTCGATGAGAATCCCGGGATTTAATCCTCTATGGATTACATCCCGATCCAACAAAGAAATCGGGATGTTTTCCCTATTTTTTTTAATTTTAAAATTAAAATTAAATTCCCTATTTTTTAAGGTTAAAATCCTGGCTGGAGTGGGGCAGGAGTCGCCCTCGGCACGGTTTTTCCCGGGAAATTGATCCCTTGGGATCATTTTTCCAGAAAAGCCACAGCTCCAAGGAAAACATGGAATCAGGGATAAATCTCATCCTGCTGAAGGGAGGGTGGGATTATCTCCAATCAGCAAAGGTGCTGGAGGAGCAGGATATTAACGGGATTTTTTTTTCCAGTGGAAAAATGGGAGTTGATTCCTTGCGGGATGAGAATTTTCCTCACAGCACTGGAAAAGGCTGGGAATCGTGGAATTATGGAAGCATCCAGGGTGGGAAGGACCTCTGAGCTCAACTCCGACCCTGCCAAGGTCACCGATCCCCAAATGTCACATCCCACGGGATCATCCCTCTCCCAGCAAAAGCAGGAATGTCCCAGCATTCCCATGGGAGGCCGAGCAGGTTGCGGATCATGGATTTGTTTGGAAAAAAAAAATCCCATCCCGGGATAAATTTTTCGCTCCGTTAATGCCTGGAAGCCGCGAGTATGGGTTGGGGATGTTTTCCGTAAGAATCTTTGGGAATATGAGGAAAAAATGACTGATTTTAAAGGAATATCAGTGAGGATCAGCCTGGAGAAAAGGAGGATCAGGAGGGACCTTCTGGCTCTCCACAATTCCCTGAAGATTTGGAGCCAGGTGGGAGTTGGGATCTGATCCCAGGGAATCACAGGAAAAGAGGGAACGGCCTCAGGTTGTCCCAAGGGAGGCTCAGGGTGGGCAGCAGCAGCAGGAATTTCCTCATGGAAAGGATGATCAGGCCTTGGAAGTGCCCAGGGAGGTTTGGAATCCCCATTCCTGGAGGTGCCCAAGGAATTCCTGGATGTGGCACTCAGTGCCAAGGTGGGAACACGACGATCCCAAAGGTCTTTTCCAGCCTCAAGGATTCTGGGATTCTGCAAATGCTGACACTAAAACCACCGAGAATTCCCAAAAAAAAAAAATAAAAGCGTCTGGAAGACAGCGGGAGAGGAGGAAATCAAAGCCCAGCCGCTCCTGGGATCCCTCTGGGATTGTGGAGCAGCTCCAAGGGAAAACCAGCTCCAGAATTCCATGATGGAATGAAAAGGCCTCAAGAGAAACTGGGGTTTTGAGGAGCACCAACTCCAAATCCCGGGTTTTGCACCGCGGCTTTTCCTGGAATTTCAGCTTTGGGAAAGTGATGTTTCACCCCAGGAATTCTGGTTTTTTCAACACATTTTTTCCATAGGTTTACAATAGATAAATGGGATAATACAGGGAAAAAGGAAAAACTGAGGATGGATCAGAGAGCAAAAAAAAAAAAAAGTGCTTGGAATCCGTGGGATTCGCTCTGGCCGGCAAATCCCAAATCCTGCCCTGAGGATTCTCTGCCCATTCCCAATTTACGGATGGAAAGGTCCTTTCCCTGCTCCCTCCTGGGATTTTCACCGGAATTTGGGATTTACCAGCCAGAGCAGCAGGAAAACTCAAACAAAACACAAGAAGTCTGGAAAACCGGGAATATTTTCATGGAAGTCTTTGGTTTCGTGACGCTTCCCAGGCGGAATTCCGAAGGGGAGCGAAGCCTTTGGCAGCAGCTGGAGGCCTGGGTGAGGTTGTTCCTTCTCCACTTCCAGAGGCAAAATTCCTTCCCAAAATTCCCAGGCGGGCACAGGGAGCAGCTTCAGTTGAAAGGTTTCACCAGTTTCATAGCAGCGTAGTTCTGGAAGGACGGAAAAACACGGGAATCGTTGGAAAAAATGAGGGGATGATTGGAAAAATGAGGAAATCGCTGGAAGAATAAGGGAATTGTTGGAAGAATGAGGGAATGATCGGAAAAATAACAGAATCGTTGGGAAAAGGAGGGAATCATTGGAAAAACATGGAAATCATTGAAAAAAAATGAGGGAATCATTGGAAAAATGAGGGAATGATCGGAAAAATGAGGAAATCATTAAGAATGAGGGAATCATTGGAAGAATGAGGGATTGATTGGAAAAACTGGGAATCATTGGAAAAATGAATGACTGGAAAAATGTGGGAATGATTGGGAAAATGAGGGAATTATTGGGAAAACATGGGAATCATTGGAAGAATGAGGAAATCATTGGAAGAATGAGGGATTGATTGGAAAAACAGGGAATCATTGGAAAAATGAATGACTGGAAAATGAATGAATGATTGGAAAAAAAGAGGGAATCATTGGGAAAACATGGGAGTCATTGGGAAAACATGGGAACCATTTAAAATGAGGGAATCATCAGAAAAATGAGGAAATCACTGGAAAAGGGAGGAAATTACTGGAAGAATAAGGGAATCATTGGAAGAATGAGGGAATGATCGGAAAAATCACAGAATCGTTGGGAAAAGGAGGGAATCATTGGAAAAACGTGGAAATCATTGAAAAAAAATGAGGGAATCATTGGAAGAATGAGGGAATGATCGGAAAAATGAGGGATTGATTGGAAAAATGATTGGAAATGGGAATGGGAAAAATTATTGGGAATGATTGGAAAAAAGAGGGAATTATTGGAAAAATGAATGACTGGAAAAATGTGGGAATGATTGGAAAAATGAGGGAATTATTGGGAAAACATGAGTATCATTAGAAAATGAGGGAATCATTGGGAAAATGAGGAAATCACTGGAAAAAGGAGGAAATCACTGGAAGAATAAGGGAATCATTGGAAGAGTGGGAGGATGATTGGAAAAATCACAGAATCGTTGGGAAAATGAGGGAATCATTGGAAAAAAATGGAAATCATTGAAAAAAATGAGGGAATCATTGGAAGAATGAGGGAATGATGGGAAAAATGAGGAAATCATTGGAAGAATGAGGGAATCATTGGAAGAATGAGGGAATCACTGGAAAAAAATGAGGGATTGATTGGAAAAATGAAGGATTGATTGGAAAAAAGGAGGGAATGATTGGAAAAATGAGGGAATTATTGGGAAAACATGGGAATCATTGGAAAAATGAGGGAATGATCGGAAAAATTAGGAAATCACTAAGAATGAGGGAATCATTGGAAGAATGAGGGAATCACTGGAAAAAATGAGGGATTGACTGGAAAAATGAGGGATTGATTGGAAAAATGAGAGAATGATTGGAAAAACAGGGAATCATTGGAAAAATGAATGACTGGAAAAACGAATGAATGATTGGAAAAATGAGGGAATTATTGGGAAAACATGGGAACCATTAAAAATGAGGGAATCATTGGAAGAATGAGGGAATCATTGGAAGAATTTAACAAACTTTCAGGGAATTGTGGAGAGCCACAAGGTCCCCCCTTGATCCCACTTTTCTCCAGGATGAGCCCCTTTCCCATCTCCCTCAGCTTTTCCTGGTGCTCCAGCCCCTTCCCAACTCCTTCCCCATCCCTGGACATGCTCCAGCCCCTCCATATTTTCCCCATGAGGATCCCAACCCCCAAAAAAAGTCTCTTTTTAACCCGTTGTGTTCCTCATCACGAAATTTTCCATCCTCCCCCTCAGACCTCGGCCAATCCCTGTCCTCTCCCAGCCGCTCCGTACCGGGAAGGCGTAGACGAAGATTCCCAGGAAAAGCAGCAGGATGAAGAGGAGGATGGCCAGGATCAGCACCCACTTGTAGCGGCGCCACAGGATGAACTTGAGGGTCTTGTAGGGGGACGTGAACCACAGGAAGGAGGTCTCGGGACGCCTGGAGACAAGGGAAAGGGGAGGTCACCTCGGAATTCCGTCCTCATGGATCCCCAATCCCATCCGCCTTGGTGGTACAGACCAGACTCCAAATCCCACTGGATTGGTGGTCCAGGCCAGTTTCCAAATCCCAATGGATTCATGATCCAGACCAATCTCACAATCCCAGTGGATTGGTGGTCCAGGCCAACTTCCAAATCCCAATGGACTCGTGGTCCAGAACAATCTCCCAATCCCAGTGGATGGGTGGCCAAGACCATCTCCCAAATCCCACTGGATTGGTGGTCCAGGCCAGCTTCCAAATTCCAATGAATTCGTGGTCCAGACCAATCTCCCAAATCCCAGTTGATGGGTGGCCAAGACCAGCTTCCAAATTCCAATGAATTTATGGTCCATACCAATCTCCCAATCCCAGTTGATGGGTAGTCAAGACCAGCTTTTAAATTCCAGTGGATTTGTGGTCCAGACCAGTCTCCCAAATCCCACTGGATTGATGATCCAGGCCAGTCTCCCAATCCCACTGGAATGCGTAAGCTCTCCATCCCTCTGGGTATGTCCCATCATCGTCTCCCAAATTCCACTGGATTCATGGTCCAGACCAGATTCCATATCCCAGTGGATTCATGGTCCAGACCAATCTCCCAATCCCAGTCGATGGCTGGCCAAGACCAGCTCCAATGGATTCATGGTCCAGACCAGTCTCCCAATCCCAGTCGATGGCTGGCCAAGACCAGCTTCCAAATTCCAATGGATTCATGGTCCAGACCAGTCTCCCAAATCCCACTGGACTGGTGGTCCAAGCCAGTTTCCTAATCCCACTGGAATCTCTCAGCTCTCCATCCCTCTGGGTCTGTCCCTTCAATGTCTCCCAAATCTCACCGGATTCGTGGTCCAGACAAATATCCCAATCCCAATGGATTCATGGTCCAGACCAACCTCCCAATCCCACTGCTCTCAGCTCTTCCATGTTTCTGGACACATCCCATGAATATCCTCCTTGGTGATCCAGACCAGCCTCCCAATCCCACTGGACTGATGTCCAGACCAGACTCCAAATCCCAGTGGATTCATGGTCCAGACCAGCCTCCCAGTCCCACTGGATTGATGTCCAGACCAGACTCTCAATCCCAATGGATTGATGATCCAGACCAGACTCTCAATCCCATTGGATTCATGGTCCAGACCACCCTCCTAATCCCACTGGAATGTGTCAGGTCCTTCATCCCTCTGGGGATGTCCCACCAACATCCTCCTTGGTGATCCAGACCAGACTCCAAATCCCATTGGATTGGTGATCCAGACCAGATTCTCAATCCCATTGGATTCATGGTCCAGACCAGCCTCCCAATCCCACTGGATTGATGTCCAGACCAGACTCTCAATCCCAATGGATTGATGTCCAGACCAGACTCTCAATCCCAATGGATTGATGTCCAGACCAGACTCTCAATCCCAATGGATTGATGATCCAGACCAGACTCTCAATCCCATTGGATTCATGGTCCAGACCACCCTCCTAATCCCACTGGAATGTGTCAGGTCCTTCATCCCTCTGGGGACGTCCCACCAACATCCTCCTTGGTGATCCAGACCAGACTCCAAATCCCACTGGATTCATGGTCCAGACCAGACTCTCAATCCCATTGGATTCATGGTCCAGACCAGCCTCCCAATCCCACTGGATTGGCACTCCAGACCAACTTCCCAATTCCACAGAATTGGTCCTCCAGGCGTCCCTCCCAATCCCCACCAGTTCAGAGTGGATCCCACCCAGTTTCAAACCCATTTTATCCCAATTCCCTGCAGCTGGAAACCCAGAATTCCCATTTGGGACCTGGAGAATTCCATGCCCCGGCGGTTGCTTTTCCATTTGGGATGTTCTTACTTGGGATCCTCCAGCCTGGGGTTCATGTTTGGCTCATCCCGCCCCATCCCGGCCGGACGCTCCTCGTGCTCCTGCTCCGCCACGATCTCCAAAGTCATCTCCAGTTTGCCCTGGATGGGTCCAACAAAAACAGATTTGTTATCCCCAAAAACATGGGGGAAAGGTGAGGAATGAACATGGGATGGGAAACAGGGATTAGGGGAGGAAAATATCCTTTGGGCGCAACCAAACCACTCCCAACAATGGCCATGAGGATTCCAGGATTCCAGAGATCCCTCACCTTTTACTGGAGATATTCCAGGAAATCCCACTGATACCCAAATTTGGGCAGAATCCCAGGATCACTGAGGCTGGAAAAAACCTCTGGGATCAAGTCCAAGCTGTCACCAATCATCCCTAAATACCACATCCCGTCTTTCCCTATTCCCCGATTCCCAATTTCCCTGGAACCATCTCAGGGGATTTTTGGTTGAATGAGCCAATTCCTCTGCCTGGATTCCCTCAGCTGCGTGGAACAGTCACCAAAACCTGGAACAGGAGCCCAGACACCTTTAAAATTATCGCTGGGACAGCTGGAATTTTTTTCCTGGTGCTCAGGACACAAGATAATTGGGAATAGTCGTGATATGGAGCCAAATCCGGTGGCACATTCCAAAAACCGCAGTGAAAATCCCACAAAACCTAAAAATTCCTCTGCACAGCGCCAGAAAAACTTCCAGCCAACCACGGATGGATCCACAAAAAAATCTGGATCCACAAAAATCCCCAGCTGGAAATGGAATTTTTCATCCTGGATGAAGCTTCCAGGGAATCCTGGAACGGTTTTGGATGGGGAAGGAATTTAAGTTGCCGTGATGGGCAGGGAAAATTCTGCCATCCCAGGTGCTCCAATCCTCATCCAACCCGGCCTTGGAGGCTCCCAGGGATGGGAATTGGAGTGGAAAATCCAAGGGAAAACGTGGAGAGGCCACTTTACCGCCAGGATCTTGTGCTTGTCCTGCTCGGCCACGCAGGGCCACCAGCCCTTGACGGTTTTCTGCTCGAAGAGGGACACGGAGCGGCCGGAGGACAGGGAATCATCCACAAGATCCAGGGAGCACTTTTCCGCCGTCTTGGCAGGCTTGGGCATCCTGTTGAGATCCATCTGGATGGATCCTGAGAGGGAGAACATTCCGGGTGAGACATTTCAGCGGGACAATGTTTAAAATGTGGAATATTCCCTGATCCTGCAGAGTTTTGGGCCACCCCAACCATCCCAATCCAAATTCCCAATTTCCACTATCCCAGGTGGCTCCAACCCAGCCTTGGACAATTCCAGGGATGGAGCATCCACAAAAAACCTGTGCTGGTGATTTTTTTTCCTTTTTTTGGGGAGATAGATTCCCAAAATTCCCAACTCACCCAAATAGTCGTCAAAGGAGAATTTGTCGTTGTCCCAGATCTGGAGGATCAGCTGGGGTGGGATCTTGTTTTCTGTCTTGTCCAAGCTCCAAAAGTGTTCCTAAAATCCCACCAAGAAAAAAAATCACAGGAAAATGAAAGATCCATCGGAAAAACTGGGCAGAGCCTGGAAATCCTGGAATTCCCAAGGTGTCCCGCCACTGGAAAACTCTTGGATAAAGATAATCAGTGGAAAAACACAAGATGCTTCTGGAAGTTGTTGGCAATAATTTATGTCTTAATTTAATGAATTAGATTAATGTCATTGATTTTATTTAAACAATTTAATTCATTTAAATTCAATTAAATTTAGTTTAATTTAATTTATTTTAGGAAAAGGCTCCATGGGATCCCAAACAGAATCCTTAGGAGTGATAGAAATTCCCACAATTCCAATGAGGGAAAGTGAAGAGAGCAGTAAGTGTTGAGTGCCAAACTTCGCCTTCCTCTTAATTCATGGAAAAAATATGGGATTGACACCAAAATCAGAACTTCTGGTAGAGAATTCCCAAGGATCCCATCCCTTCTGGATCCATCATGGTTCAAATCTGCTCTGAGGTCTGTCACAGGCAGTGGGACAAACAGAGACCATCAAATGCCAGCTCAGGCTCCTGGATTTATTCACGGAACATGGATATGGAAAGGAAGATTCCCTGGAATCCCAGGAATATCACACAGGCTGCTCCAAATCCCAACGTCCCAACCTGGCCTTGGACATTCCCAGGGATCCAGGGGCAGCCCCAGCAAATGTGGGAATTCCATTCCCAGCAATTCCTGCCCAAGATCCCAGCCCAATGTCCCCTTTCCCAGTGGGATCCATTCCCTGTGTCCTGTCCCTGCAGCCCTTGGCCCCAGTCCCTCTCCAGCTCTCCTGGAGTTTTCCCCTTCAGGGACTCGGAGCATTCCCTGGAATTTTTCCCTTCTCCAGGTTGAACATTCCCAAGTTATCCATCAGCTCTGCACCCCAGAGTAAGGAATATCCACTGCCTGGGAAGCGGCATCCATGTCTGTGTGTGAAACCAGGAATTTTTTCCAACAGGGATCTAACACTAAGAATCCCAGAATCCCTGAGGCTGGAAAAGCCCTTTGGGATCAGCGAATCTGATCTGTGCCCAATCCCCACCTCAGCATCCAGGAATTCCTTGGACACCTCCAGGGATGGGGACTCCAAACCTCCCTGGGCATCCTTTCCATGTAAAAAAATTCCTCCCTGATGCCCCAAAAAAAGAAATGTTGGGATAAAGAAGAAAATTCAAAATCCCACCCAAAGCTGAGGAATAGTTGGGATTGTTATTCCTGGCTCCAGCAAAGAGGAGGAAAATCCCAGCAGGATTCCTGACACCCCTCTGGGGGTTTTCCGAGCAGCAATTCCTCCTGGAAGTGTCAGAAATGACGAGATTTAATTAAAACCAGGAAACTCCAGCGTTATTCATCCGTCTCTCCATAAATTTAACCCCAAGACTCGGATTCGTTATTCCGTCCGATATTAAATTATATAAAAAAAAAAAGGAGGAAAAACATTCCATAGGAACATAAATATTCCAGCTGGGAGTCCGTGGGCACTCCAATCCCATTGGATTCACTTTTAAGAGATCCCCCTGGATGGTTTTGTTTCCATTCCCCTGCCCAACTTTGGGAAAACCTGCCAGGAATTTTGCACTGGAGCATTTTATGGATGCGTTTTGAGATATCGGATAATCCAGAAATCCCAAATGAAGCCCGTGGAAAATTCCCTCTCTCCCCTCTGCCGGTTGCAGCAGGTTGAGTTGGGATGGATGTTGATCCAGGGGAATGTTTTTCCAAGGGGATTTTTTTTTTTCCAGCTTTTTCAGCCATTTTAAATTAAAACTGCTAAAAAATGGGGGGAAAGCTGATGGAGATTCTTCCCTTTCCCAGAAACTGAGGAAAGAAGGGATCCACAGGGATCCAGGAGCCTGGGATCCACAGGGATCCAGGAGCCATGGATCCATGGATAAGAAAGCTGGGATGACCTCAGGGAGGGGCTGGAAAATTCCAAGGTGGTGGAAAATCCATTTCCAAGGCAAACACCACGAGCTCCTTTGGATTGTCCCTCTCTGGAGAAATCCAGGTGCCCAGCTAAGCTTGGGTTGGAAAAGGGGGAAATAAATGGAATTCCGGACTGGTTTGGGGCTGGAAGGGACCCTCAAGTCCATCTCATTTCCCGGCTGGAATATTCCCTGGAAAGGAAACTTCCACGAGCTCTGTGTCCTCCAGGTGCCTCTTCTTCCCAGAGAATCCCTGGCTCAGGGATTCACCCCATAATTCCCGCATTCCATGGATTGGAATTTCCAATGGAGAACCGTTGGAAAACTCTTCTGGGTTGATGCAACTTTTCCCAAGGATTTGTTGGAATTTCTCATTGCCCCATCTGGAAAGGACTTTAAAGCCCATCCAGGGACAAATTCCGCTATCCCAGGTGGATCCAAGCCCTGCCCAACCTTGGACATTTCCAGGGATGAGACAATCGTGGCAAATCTGGGAATTCCATCCCGGCTCCTCCCCGCCCTCACAGCCAGGAATTCCTGCCCAATATCCCATCCAGCCTTTCCTTCAGCTTCGTTATCCCGAGGGACACGGATCCAGTTGGGATTGGTGGGAGATGACCCCAAGTTTGATGGGATATTGGGAAGGAATTCCAGGCTGTGAGGGTGAAGAGGAGCTGGGATGGAATTCCCAGAGAAGGTGGGAATTCCATGGTTGTCCCACCCCTGGAAATGTCCAAGGTTGAGCAGGGCTTGGATCCACCTGGGATAGTGGAATTTGTCCCTGGATGGGCTTCAAACTCCTTCCCATCCCAAACCATTCCATGATTCCATGGAACTGGAAAATCCAGGAAAACCTGAAAACTGCTGGCAAACCCAACAGACTTTGGGATCCCCCATTCCTTCCTTCTCACCACAACATCCAAGGAAAAAAGGGAACAAATCCTTGGCTCCGCACTGTCTGCATCCCAATCCTTCAAAACAACATCCTGGCATTCCAAGGATAACTCGGGTGGAGTTCAACCCTTTTCCAGGTGGGAATTCAATGCTCCATCTCTCCAAATTCCCCTTTTTTGCATCCCAATCCCTCAGAACAACATCCTGGCATTCCAGGGATAACTCGGGTGGAGTTGGAACTCTTTTCCAGGTGGGAATTCTATGCACCATCTCTCCAAATTCCCCTTTTTTTTTTTTTTTTTCTTTTTTTTTTTTAATGGAAAAACACCATAAAATATAATTTGGCCGGAAACAAAACCTCCCTGCTCCGAGCCCTGACAACCCAGAACTCCTCTGGAAAGGCGGGAAAAGGAACAGGGAATTGGGAAGGGGGAATTTGATGCCGAGCGAAATTTATGGGTCCCTTTCAAGGGCAGCGTGAAATTCACATCCATGATTAAATCGAGCTCCGAACATTCCCTATAAAAACAACCCGGAGCACGAAATTTATATCCCAGCCTTGTCCAAGCCATGGGGGGGAAAAAAGGGCTGGAATTATTGTTTTGGGGGGTTTGTTTTCCAAGAGAGGGGAGACTCAGGGATGTTTTATGGATTTGTGTGGATAAAGCGGCAGGAAAGTTGACAGGGCAGCATTTCTCCCGGATTGTGAATGTGCTCCGGAATACAAAGGAGGAAATGGGATTTTTGGGAAGGAGAAGAAGTTTGCTCCTGGAAAGTCCTGTTTAAGCCTCATCCTGCAGAATTTGGGAGTCGTGGACAGGCAGGATCCCTGGGAATGCCCAAGGCCAGGCTGGATCCACCTGGGACAGTGGAATTTTTCCCTGGATGAGCTTTCATCTCTCTCCCCACCCAAACCATTCCATAATTCCGTGATTCCTAATCCACCTGCCCACACTCCCGGGATCTCCAGCACTGAGCAAACGAAGGAAAACCATTGGAAAACTCTTTCCCTCCCAGCCCAGTTGGGCACAGGTGGTTTCGAGCAGCTCCTCAAACTCCCCACAGTCCCTCCCAACCTTTTGATTGGAATTCCACCTTTCCATCGCCTGCCTCTCCAGCCGGGATTTTTTTACAACCGCAGGAACCGAAGCCGGAGTTCAAACAGCACATGGCCAGATTAAAAAAAAAAAAAAAAAAAAAAAAAAAAAAAAAAAATTCCCGGGGCCAGGAATGCCCCACCCGGCTTTTCCCCTTCATTATTCCGGCCTTTACAGAGAGATTTTACAAGGTGTTTATTTTCGGATCCAGCCTTGGGATGGCCATGTGGCGGGAAAAGATTCCAGATCGGCACAGCGGGATGGATTTGCTTTAAAGGGGATTTTTTATGGAGGGCTTTTTTTTGTTTTCCAGGCGGGATAATTGGATGTAGCACACCCTGTACTCGGGATTTGTTGGGATATGAAGCGTGAAATGGGCCCGGCTGGGATGTTGTCAATCATCGGAACTGCCCTGGAAAGGGTTTTGGATGGTTTTTGGGAATTGTCTGGGATAGGGGGGGATTTGCTCGGCATCTTCCCAGCCGAGGCGCTGGTTCAATGGAAAATGAGATGGGATGGGGATCTCGGTGGGGTTTGGGGATCCTGGTGGGGTTTTGGGGATCTCGGTGGGGTTTGGGGATCCTCAGGGGATTTTTGGGGATCACAGGTGGTTTCAGGAATCCTGGGGGTTTTGTGGATCCCAGGGAATTTTTGGGGATCCCAGCAGGTTTCAGGGATTCCAGGGGTTTTTTGGATCCTGGGGTTTTTTGGGGATCACAGTGGGGTTTCAGGAATCCCAGGGGTTTTGCAGATCCCAGGGAATTTTGGGGATCACAGTGGGTTTCAAGGATCCCAGGGAATTTTTGGGGACCCTGGGGGTTTTGCAGATCCCAGGGAATTTTTGGGGGTCCCAGTGGGTTTCAGGGATCCCTGGGGGATTTTTGGGGTTTCCAATGGGTTTCAGGAATCCTTGGAGTTCTGCGAATCCCAGGGGATTTTTTGGGATCCCAGTGGGTTTCAAGGATCTCAGGAAATTTTGGAGGATCACAGTGAGTTTCAGGAATCCTTGGGGTTTTGCGAATCCCAGGGAATTTTTGGGGATCCTGGTGGATTTTGGGACTCCCGGCAGTTTTGCAGAACCCAGGGGATTTTTGGGGATCACAGTGGGTTTCAGGAATCCTTGGGGTTTTGCGAATCCCAGGGAATTTTTGGGGATCTTGGTGGATTTTGGGATTCCCGGGGGTTTTGCAGAACCCAGGGGATTTTTGGGGATCACAGTGGGTTTCAGGATCCCTGGGAGATTTTTGGGGATCCAAGTGGGTTTCAGGAATTCCAGAGGTTTTGTGGATCCCAGGGAATTTTGGGGGATCACAGTGGATTTCAGGAATCCTGCGGGTTTTACGGATCCCATGGGATTTTTGGGGTTCCCAATGGGTTTCAGGGATCCCAGGTGTTCTGCAGATCCCAGGGGATTTTTTGGGATCCCAGTGGGTTTCAAGGATCTCAGGAAATCTTTGGGGATCCCAAAATCCGAGCATCCCCAAGGGATGAAGGCTCAGGATGAGGTGGAGGAAGGACTTTGAGCCTCCAGGGAGGTGCCACAGGAAGTTGGGATTTTCCCTGTTGTCCACAGACACAAAGAGCCAAAAAAATCATGGAATCATGGAATGGTTTGGGGTTGGAAGGGACCTTAAAGATGATCCAGTTCCATCCCTGGATAGGGAATCTTCCATCGGATTATTCCTCTTAATCCTTTTAATCTCCAGGTGAAGGAAATTCAAATCAATTGATGTCCTCTATTGTTTGGTGTCCAATTTTCCCTAATTCCCAACTTTAGCCTGTGTTATTCCATGCACAGATCCCAACCCCATTCCCATTTCCTTCCATCCATGCAATTCCCATGAATTGATCCATGGAGGAATGAGGGGATCAAAATCCCATCCGAAAAAAACCCCATCCACTTCAACTCCCAATCCAACCCTCTCCCTGAATCCAAAGCTTTTCTTCCCTGGCACATCCCAGCCCATTTCCCATCAGGAATTTGGAGGCAGCTCCTTTCTTTCCCCATTTTTAGCTTTTTTTTTTTTTGGGAAGTTTTGGCACGGCACGACACCCATTATTCCATGCGGGAAAACAGAGATTCCCACCAAACCATTCCCATGGAATCACCAACTCCAGCTTTAGAATATCCCCATTCTCCAAGAGCATTTGGACACTCTCTCCAATATTTTTCCTGCTCCAGCCTGGATGAATCATTCCCAGAGGGATCAGTGCCTCCAAAAAAAAAAATCCACCTCTAATCTCGACCCCATTTTCCTTCCAAACTTGGATTTTTGAACAAAATTCCCAAAAATTTTGCTGTCAATACCACAAAAAGGTCTAGCTTTGCACAGCTCTGCTCATGAAGGTCTAAAATTCCCCGTTCCACCCCAGAATTCCCAGAAAACTGCAGAAATTCCATCCGGGACCGCTCACCTTCTTGGCCACGTGGCACATCTGCTCTGCCGGGAGATAATCGAAGGGGAAGATGAACCTCCAGTTGAAATTCCCTTCTCCTCCCATGGATCTGTAGTGGACGTCCGTCTTCTGCTTGTTCTCCTCGTGTCCCACCAGCCACCTGCCAGGGACAAGCAGAGCCCATGGAAAATCGGGATCACGGCGAGGATTTGGGATCTTGTTCACCGTCACAAAAACATCCAGGAGTGGGAAATGATCCTGATCCCGGTGGCTGCTGGGGGTGGGGAAAACCTGGAGATGGGAGAGGGAATGCGGCAGTCCCAGAGTGGGGAAATCGGTCAGTGCTGAGGGGAGCAACTCCAGAATTCCGGGATCGTGGAATGGTTTGGGTGGGAAAGATGTTAAGGATAATCCCATTCCACACCTGCCATGGGCAAGGACACTTTCAACTGTCCCAGGTGGATCCAACCTGGCCTTGGGCATTCCCAGGGATCCAGGGGCAGCCCCAGCAAATGTGGGAATTCCATTCCCAGCAATTCCTGCCCAAGATCCCAGCCCAATGTCCCCTTTCCCAGTGGGATCCATTCCCTGTGTCCTGTCCCTGCAGCCCTTGGCCCCAGTCCCTCTCCAGCTCTCCTGGAGTTTTCCCCTTCAGGGACTCGGAGCATTCCCTGCACTTTTCCCTTCTCCAGGGGAACATTCCCAGCTCTCCCAGCCTGTCCATCACTTCTTGGCAATCCCTTTCCACTGCTTGACAGCTTTTCCATAAAGAATTTTTCCCGATTATCCAATATAGGACAGGCAGGTTCCATTCCCTGCTCCAGAGGCAGCAATGGATGGAGGAAACAGTCCCCACTGGATTCCCAATCCATAGGGCAGATCCTTAGGATCATTTCACCCCTTCCCAACAGGATTTTTCTGGATGACTTTCCTTTGGGATGAAAGACCTGGAAGCTGAGCAAGGTTTTACTCATTCCAAACCTCGCAGGATTCTCTTGGATGATAAAATTCGGGAAAGGGATCTCAGCAATCCCTGGATGTTCTCACTTTTCCAGCAGCACGACTTTTTAGGAGCCCCAAAAGACACGGAACAGCTCAACTGGAGCTGATAACAACAGACTTGATGGGAATACCAGGAAAGCCACAAGGAATTCTGGATTTACAGGAGAAAATCAGGATTGTAAACCAGGGATTTACAGTCCGTTCCTAAATCCCACCTCTTCCTGCCTGTAAATCCCAAAAAAAGAAGTTCCTTTGGCTGGGATTGCAATCTTTGACACAAGATAAATCCTAAAGAGGGAAGGGAAGGGAAGGGAAGGGAAGGGAAGGGAAGGGAAGGGAAGGGAAGGGAAGGGAAGGGAAGGGAAGGGAAGGGAAGGGAAGGGAAGGGAAGGGAAGGGAAGGGAAGGGAAGGGAAGGGAAGGGAAGGGAAGGGAAGGGAAGGGAAGGGAAGGGAAGGGAAGGGAAGGGAAGGGAAGGGAAGGGAAGGGAAGGGAAGGGAAGGGAAGGGAAGGGAAGGGAAGGGAAGGGAAGGGAAGGGAAGGGAAGGGAAGGGAAGGGAAGGGAAGGGAAGGGAAGGGAAGGGAAGGTGTTAAAGGAGCTGTTTCCAAGAATAAAGGGAATTCCAAAGAAATCAGCCATGCAAACAATCCCACCAGTGAGCACGGAAAAAGTCTGGGAGAGGACCTGGGAATGAGCAGACAGTGAGCTCCTCTCCCCACAGCCAGGCTGCTCCCACATCTTATCCCACTGTGGGAACATCCAGATCGTCCAAGGAAAAATATTGCCACGGGATCATCGCAGAGATCCGAAGGAAAAGGTGGTGAGCTCAGCAGAGACGTGTCTTCCAATAAGCTGGATCCAGAGATGGAGAGGGGTGGATCCATAGTTGGAGAAGTGAGGATCCATAAATGGAAAGGTGTGGATCCATGGCTGGAGAGATGGATCCATGATTGGAAAGGTGTGGATCCATGACTGGGGAGGTGTGGATCCATAGTTGGAGAGGTGGATCCGCAGTTGGAGAGGTGTGGATCCATGGCTGGAAAGGTGTGGATCCATGATTGGAGAGGTTGATCCATGGTTGGAGAGGTGGATCCATGATTGGGGAGGTGTGGATCCATGGCTGGAAAGGTGTGGATCCATAGTTGGAGGTGTGGATCCATAGTTGGAGAGGTGTGGATCCATAATGGGAAATCCATGATTAGAGAGGCAGATCCATGATTGGGAAGGTGTGGATCCAAAGTTGAAAAGGTGAATCCATAGTGGAAATGCATGGATCCATAATTGGAAATGCATGGATCCATGGCTGGAGAGGCATAGATCCATAGTTGGAGAGGTGGATCCATAGCTGGAGAGGTGGATCCATAGTTGGAGAGGTGTGGATCCATAGTTGGAGAGGTGGATCCATAGCTGGAGAGGTGGATCCATAGTTGGAGAGGTGTGGATCCATAGTTGGAAACATGTGGATCCATGATTGGAGAGGTGTGGATCCATAGTCGGAAAAGTATAGATCCACAGTTGGAGAATTGTGGATCCATGGCAGGAGAATTGTGGATCCACAGAAGGAGACGTGAACCCACAGATGGAGAGCTGCGGATCCACGGCTGGAGAATTGTGGATCCACAGTTGGAGAATTGTGGATCCATGGCAGGAGAATTGTGGATCCACAGATGGAGACGTGAACCCACAGCTGGAGAGTTGCGGATCCACAGCTGGAGAATTGTGGATCCACAGTTGGAGAATTGTGGATCCGCAGATGGAGAGCTGCGGATCCACAGATGGAGAATTGTGGATCCACAGCTGGAGACGTGAACCCACAGCTGGAAATCCCTGGATCCATAACTGGAGAGCCACGATGGCCCCTCCATCCCAGCAGCCTCCAGGTCTATCCCAGCAACCCCAATCCAAGGACCACCCTAATTCCTTCCCTGCCGCTCCTGCACCTCCGGAATAATCCGGGAGACTCCAGAGTGGGACACTCACCCTTTGACGTAGATGTCGCTCATCTTCTCCCCGGTGATGCTGAGGTCATCCAGGATCACGTCCTTGGCGTTCCAGATGATGCAGCGCAGGTAGAACCTGGAAAATCCCGGGAATAAAACCACGAGAAGGTGGAAAACTCATCCAGCTGGAAGCCTGATTGTCCCACTGATGGATTTCCCTGCAGGAGGCATTTCCCTGGAGGTGATCCCACATTTTTTCCCTCACCCAAGTGGGTGAATCCAGCCACACCTGAGGCTTCCAAGAATTCCCAGCTCCTTTCCCAAAGAAAAGATGGGGAATAAATGGGAAGTTACCTCTTGGCTTTGCGTGGAGTGACGTTGAAAGGGGGTCCTGGATGTCCCAGGGATTTGGGGAACAGATCCACCCACATCTGGAGCTTTCCCTGTGTGGAAAAACAGAGCCTTGAAACCTCGCGAGATTCCAAACTGGAACACCGGAACCTCCCCAGGGAGATCTGGGATCCGTGGGTGGGAGGGGAGGATTCCTCGAAGGAAAAGTGGCATTAAAGGTTATATTAAAATTATTTTAGGGACAGTTGGGAATGTGTTGATAAGTCCTGAGGAGCAGCTGAG
Source organism: Zosterops lateralis (assembly GCF_965231275.1). Classification (NCBI taxonomy): domain Eukaryota; kingdom Metazoa; phylum Chordata; class Aves; order Passeriformes; family Zosteropidae; genus Zosterops; species Zosterops lateralis. Next base: position 1,857,498 of record NC_139766.1, read on the forward strand.
GGAGGTGGGAAAGGGGCTGGAGCACCAGGAAAAACTGAGGGGGCTGGGAAAGGGACTCATCCTGGAAAAAAACAGGGATCAGGGGGGACCTTCTGGCTCTCCACAACTCCTTGGAATGTTGGAGCCACGTGGGAGTTGGGATCTGATCCCAGGGAATAACAGGAAAAGAGGGAACAGCCTCAGGCTGGGCCAAGGGAGGCTCAGGGTGGACATTGGCAGGAATTTCCTCATGGAAAGCCTTTGGAAGCATTGGAAGTGCCCAGGGAGGTTTGGAATGCCCATCCCTGGAGGTGTCCAAGGAATTCCTGGATGTGGCACTCAGTGCCAAGGTGGGGATCGGGACTTGATGACCTTGGAGGGCTTTTCCAACTTCAGTGATCCTGGGATTGTGGGAGAAGAATTCTGAGCGGGACTTTTAAACCAAAAATGTAAAATTAAAAGATTGAATTAAATCAAAATCAATCAAATAAATTAAATCAAATTAAATTTAAAAACGGGAGAATACGCCCAAGGCAACGACCACCTCTCCTCCCTGGGGAACACCCCATCTCCCAGGGCAGACATTCCCAGCAGGATTCTCCCCCTGGACAGGGCTGGATCAGGAGATTCTGCTCCCGGGTTCATCCCGAGATATTCCAGGGCCCACCTGCTCGATGTCAGGCTGGAGGGGGCTGAAGAGGCGCCGGGTCTCCACGTGCTCCGGAACCAACCCCTGTTTCCTGAGGGCAGCCAGGGCCAGCCGCTCCTCCACCGGCCCCAGGTGTGGATTCGGGGGTTTTCCATCCTCTGCCACAAGGGAAAAACAAACCACTAAATCCCACAGGGGATGGATTTTGGCCAGGAGGAGCTGGAGCAGCACAGCCTCCGTTCCCAAATCCACGTGCGGCTTTACACGTGCCGGGAAAAGAAACGAGCCCCTCTTGGAGAACAACAAAATCTGGGAGTTATGGAATAACGGGCCAGGGGGGAGAGAGAGGCTTGTAAAATCCCAGCTCTCGTGTTTAACGGCCCCGGTTTATTCGCGGTCCGGCTCCGGAGCTCGCAGCTGGATTCCAGATCTGCTCCGGGTCAAGCCTCGGGCTTTGTTCTGCTGTTTGAACTCGGAGAAGGTGACACCAGGCGCTGCCACAGGGAGGGGGACACATTTTAACACCTCTCCGGCCCTCCCTGGAAAACTTTTCCATAAGGGTTCCTTGCTTCCCTTATCCTCAGGGGAAAACTGGAATTCCTGAGGGAGTTTGTGCTTTGTTTCCCAAGAGTGCAGAGAGGGATCAAAACCAAAAATCCCGTCAAAAATCTCATCAAAATTCAGGGATATTGGGGATTCTTGGCTGTGAGGGTGGGGAGGGGCTGGAAGAGAATTCCCAGATTTGCTGTGGAAGTGTCCCAGGCCAGGTTGGATCCACCTGGGATGGTGGGAGGTGTCCCTGCCCATGGAGGGGGTGGGATGGGATCATCTTTATGATCCCAGCCTAAACCATTCCATGATTCCAAAGTGCAGCTCCTGGGTCAGGCCTGGTGGGATTTCACCTCCTTCTGGGACTAAAACATTTTTTTTGTCCCTTGAAGGAGAGTTTTCCCAAAAAAAAATCCCTCCTGCCCCTGGAATGTTGGGTCAGAGGGAGGTGCCATGGGCAAACACAAAACTCCTCCCCAAAAAGCCCAGAACTTTTCTCCTGTTTTTAGAAGTTGGTTTTGTCCTCCGATTCCCTCAAATCTCAAAAGAATTCTCGGGTCTGTGTGTGGGACGTTGTCTCCCTCTAGTGACCATTCCCAAAATGAGATTCCAATCATTGGAATGAGATCCTGGCTCTGGCAGCACCTGGAACATCAAGTGGAGCTTCTCACTCCCAATGCAGGGGTGTTGGGTTTGGTGCAACTCAAGGTCAACTTTCCTTGAAGGAATGTTGGGATTCCTGGGATTGAAGGTCTGGATTCAATCCCAGGATTTGGGGCATGGCCAAGATTGGGAACAGTTCAGAGCCAATGGGGATGGAGAGGAGGAGGAGGATGGGGACAATGCCATCACTCAGTCCTGGTGACGTCTCCATGACATCCAGCTTTATCCCTTATTCTCGAGGAAGGAAATTCCTCTATCCCAAAGCATCCCTGACCCCTTACCCAGCTCGGAGAGGACGTACTCCTGGTCCCGGAAGATGATCCGGTCGGATTTGTAGGTGGGAGGTTTGTAGTTGTGCTGCAGGGAGAACATGTGGAGCAGCTGGGAAGGGCGGAGTTGGTCTCGCCACTGGTTGGGGCCGGAGCTGAAACCAATCAGAATCACAGAGTCAGGGAATGGGGTGGGATGGAGAAAGGGTAAAGTTCATCCCATTCCATGGGCAGGGACACCTCCCACTGTCCAAGGCTGCTAAGTCACAGTGTCCAACCTGGCCGTGGACATTCCCAGGGATCCAGGGGCAGCCCCAGCAAATGTGGGAATTCCATTCCCAGCAATTCCTGCCCAAGATCCCAGCCCAATGTCCCCTTTCCCAGTGGGATCCATTCCCTGTGTCCTGTCCCTGCAGCCCTTGGCCCCAGTCCCTCTCCAGCTCTCCTGGAGTTTTCCCCTTCAGGGACTCGGAGCATTCCCTGCACTTTTCCCTTCTCCAGGGGAACATTCCCAGCTCTCCCAGCCTGGCTGCAGAGCAGAGGGGCTCCAGAATCCTGGAATGGGTTGGTTTAGAAGTGACCTTAAATCCCATCCCATTCCCACCCCATCCATGGAAGGGACACCTCAACTATCCCAGATGGATCCAAGTCCCAATGTCCCACTTGGCCTTGGGCACTGCCAGGGATCCAGGGGCAGCCCCAGCAAATCTGGGAATTCCAGCCCAGCCCCTCCCAGCCAGGAATTCCTGCCCAATATCCCACCCCAACATCCTCTTTTCCCAGGATATGGCACCCACAGCTTCTCCAGGGGCCTCCCCAGCATGATGCCACCAGGGATGGAAAAGAACCTCCCTGGAGGAGAACCAGAACTCTGGGAAGTGTGGGGGTTCCCTGGGACAACCCTGCTGTGATCGTGCGGCCACCCCAGCCCCCCAAATCGAAGGATTCCCGGGTGTTCCAAGCCCCGGGGAGGAACCCACACGCAGTAGGTCTGGGGGAGGCCGCAGCGGGCGCCGTATTTGGACAGGAAGCGGTTCTCCAGGTCGATGACGGTCTCGCCGATCTTCTCATCCTTGGACAGCAGGTCGTAGTCGTAGAGGGTGACCTTGAGGTCCTTCTCCAAGGGCAGGGTGCAGCTCAGCTCGAACATCCTGGGGAACGGGGGAAAAGGGAAAGGATTGGGAAAAGAGGATGGTGCTGATGGAATTCTGTGGGGGTGGATCCACACCCTGTCCTGACCCCACTGGGGATGGGATGGGTCAGAGTCCCTGATCTGTGTCACCTTTCGTGTCACCTTCCGTGTCACCTTGAGCCAGCAGGGCCAGGGCTGTGTTGTGCTGGTTTCGTTTATCAAGGAATTGTGGGATCATGGAATGGTTTGGGTTGGGAGACACCTCAACGACCTTCTCATTCCACACTTTCCATGATCCCAGGTGGATCTAAACCCCAATGTCCAACCTGGCCTTGGACATTCCCAGGGATCCAGGGGCAGCCCCAGCAAATGTGGGAATTCCATTCCCAGCAATTCCTGCCCAAGATCCCAGCCCAATGTCCCCTTTCCCAGTGGGATCCATTCCCTGTGTCCTGTCCCTGCAGCCCTTGGCCCCAGTCCCTCTCCAGCTCTCCTGGAGTTTTCCCCTTCAGGGACTCGGAGCATTCCCTGCACTTTTCCCTTCTCCAGGGGAACATTCCCAGCTCTCCCAGAGCAGAGGGGCTCCAGAATCCTGGAATGGTTTGGGTTGGAAAAGACCTTAAATCCCATCTCGTTCCCACCCTTTCCATGTTTAGGGACACCTCCTGCTATCCCAGGTGGATCCAAGCCCTGACGTCCAACCCAGCCTTGGACATTCCCAGGGATCCAGGGGCAGCCCCAGCAAATGTGGGAATTCCAGCCCAGCCCCTCCCCACCCTCCCAGCCATGAATTCCTTCCCCAAATTCCATTTAAACTCATCTCCCTCTCCATCTTGCTCTGTTGGGAAGGTGTCCCAGCACTGGCGGTCTGGACTGGTGGGAGCAGCCTTGGAAAATCAGATGGATTTTATGGGAAACAAGATTTGATCCCTGTTTGTGTCCCCAGTCCCGGATTTTGGCAGCCTGGAGCTTATCCCAAGGGACAGCTCTGATCTCTGGGATCCAAGGAATGGCTGGAGCTGTGCCAGGGGAGGTTTAGGTTGGATATTGGGAAAAGATTCCTCATCCAGAGGGTGTTGGGGCACTGGAACAGCTCCCCACGGAATGGGCACATTCCCAAAGCTTCCAGAGTTCCAGGAGCACTTGGACAACATTCCCAGGGGCAGGGAGGGATTGTTGGGATTGTCCTGGGAAGGAGTCAGATCCATGATCCTTATGGGTCGTGTCCAACCCAATTCCATGATTCTCTGATTTTCTGGGAGAGCAACACCCCGTGGAGTTGAGCTTCCCTCAGTTTCCCCGCTCCTTTTCCAGCCTTGCCGAACATCTTTTCCCAGAATAAACCATTATCCTTGGAATTTTATCCCATTTCTGAGGGAAACAACTCAATTATCCATGGATAATCCTTTTCTAGAACATTGGGAGGTGTCCCATCCCTCTCCATTCCTCAGGCTTTCCCTTCAGGCATCAGATCAAAATTCCTGGATGACAAAAAGTTCACCAAACTCTTTCCCATCAATGGGATGAATCCATATTCCTCCACTGCGGAATTCCGTATCCAAAATCCCAGGGATTGATGAACAAGAGCCAAGGGAATCACGGAACAGTTCGAGATGGGAGAAACCTTAAAATCCATCCCATTCCCGATCCCTGCCGTGGATTCCATTCCCACCCCAACATGGAATCGGGTGTTGGAATGGGACGCTCCCGTTGGCCCAGCACAATTCCCTCAACAGGACACCCAGAAAATTCCGCGGATCCCGAACACGGAATCCACACTTACTTCCCAAAGACGGGCTCCAGAGTGCAGGGGAGGTAATTTTCCTGGTCGTTTATGGATTTCTTTCCCACGGAAATCTTCACGTAGGGATCACACTGGAGGCGGGCACGGAAATAAAAACAAAATTCCCATGGGATTGTTGGATTGGGAGCGACCTTAAAGCTCACCCAGCCCAACTCTTTTTCATAGTTTTTTTCCCAATTCCCATCCCTCTCCCAAAAAAAAAAATATTCTGGGAATTCACCAACGATTTTGAAAATGGGGAATTTAATTCAAGTTGGATTTTTTTGTCGGGAGAAGGAAAAAATTCAAGGAAAAAAATCCAATTCTGCCTAAAAAGATTTTACCTGGATCTACAGGGATCCACCATCCCTGTCATATCCAAAAATTCCTTGGAAAAAACACCCAGGTCAAGTTTTCTCATCATGATTTTCCTTTTCCTGCTGAGTTGTTTCTTAAGGAATGGATGGGAAACATCACTCAGGGAATGGAACGAGCACCCAAGTATTCCTTGGGTTGGGATGAGCCTCTGGAAAATTCCAATCCCAGGGGAAATTCAGGATCAAATTTGGGTTGGTTTGGGGCTTTAAATGGAAAAACTCCCATTTTTTCCCCCTTCTTTTTAATCCTCGGGAATTACTCATGGAAGATTTCTAAGGAATTAAACACTCCCATTCCAAATCCATTCAAAAAAATGGGGAAAATTCAGAAGTGGTTGGAATTTCTTCATCTATTTTTCCATATATTCCATACATATTTCCCATATTCCACTTTTTTTTTTCCCCATATATTTTCATATCTGTTCATTATTTTTCCATAAATTTTCTATGTGTATTTATTATTTTCCCATCTGTCTTTCCTTTATATTTCCCCATATATTTCCCACAGTATTCCTTAAATTTTCTCCTCTTTTCCAGTGGAACAAAGAGTCATAAAAAGGATTTTTCCCTTCCCTGAGTTTTGGGTAGTTTTGGACCTACACAATTATTCCCATTTTCCCAGAATTTTCCTTCCTGACCAGCGAAACTTTGCAAGAAGGAATTTTGGGAAAAAACGGGATTTTATTTCCTTCAGCACCAAAACACCAATTAAAAAAGCCTAAAATAAAACAAAACCCAAAACTGATGGAACTAATCCTGAAAAACCCCAGCAGACAAAAGAAGACTTGGCTCCTGGAATTCCCAGATATTCCAAGGGAGACAAAAAACAGAAAAAAAATCTTAAATTTTAGGGTGAAAATATTGTAAATTTTGACCGAATTTTGACCATATCTTGACCAAAATTTGACCCAATTTTGGCCCAATTTTGACCCAATATTGACCAAATTTTGGCCCAATTTTGACCTAAATTTTGACCTAAATTTGAACCCATTTCAACCCTGGTTTGACCAATACTGACTGAAATTTGAACCAATTTTGGCCCAATTTTGACCCAATATTGACCAAATTTTGCCCCAATTTTGACCAAAATTTGAATCCATTTTGACCCAATTTTGACCAATATTGACCAAAATTTGACCCATTTTTGACCTGACAGTGACCAAATTTTGACCCAATTTTGACCCGATTTTTGCTGAATTTTGACCCAATACTGACCCAATTTTTACCTAATTTTAACCCAATTTTCACCCAATTTTGACCTAAATTTGAACCAATTTGGTCCAATTTTGGCCCAATTTTGACCAAATATTGACCAAAATTTGACCCAATTTTGGCCCAATATTGACCAAATATTGACCCAATATTTTCCCAATTTTGACTCAATATTGACCCAATTTTGACCTAATTTTAACCTTATTTTTGCCGAATTTTGACCGAAATTTGAACCAATTTTGACCCAATTTTGGCCCAATTTTGACCAAATTTTGACCAATAAAGGCTGAGCTCTTCCAAGAATCCACTGCAGGAGCCGACCCTGGGCTTTCCCACTGGGATACCTTCCCGTTGGAATCCTTGGGCTGGAGGCCGAAGGCGCGGATGACGTAAACCCGGACCAGGCATTCCTGGAGTCCCCGGGCCGGGAGCTGCTGGAATTGCCGGGGAGGCGCCGGGACACGCGGATCGTCGGGAAGAGGGTAAATCCTGAAGGAACCCTGGGAAGGACATGGGAATTCAGGGGGATGGGTCCTGTGGGAGCAAGCTTGGAATGATGGGAATGAATCGTGGAATTATGGAATGGGTTGGGTGGGAAGGGAGGTGAAAACCCATCCCAGTGTCATGGGCAGGGAAATATTCCCGCTATCCCAGGTGGATCCAACCTGGCCTTGGGCATTCCCAGGGATCCAGGGGCAGCCCCAGCAAATGTGGGAATTCCATTCCCAGCAGGAATTCCTGCCCAAGATCCCAGCCCAATGTCCCCTTTCCCAGTGGGATCCATTCCCTGTGTCCTGTCCCTGCAGCCCTTGGCCCCAGTCCCTCTCCAGCTCTCCTGGAGTTTTCCCCTTCAGGGACTCTGAGCATTCCCTGCACTTTTCCCTTCTCCAGGGGAACATTCCCAGCTCTCCCAGAGCAGAGGGGCTCCAGAATCCTGGAATGGTTTGGGTTTGACAGAACCTTAAATCCCATCCCATTCCCACCCTTTTGATAGGCAGGGACATCTCCCACCATCCCAGGTCGATCCAATCCCCTTTCCAGCATCCTTGGACACTTCCATGGATGGAGATTCCACAACTCCCACAATTCCTGAGCTCGCGGAACGATTCGGGATTGAAAAGGGCTCTGAAGATGCCCCAATTCCCACCCCTACGGATACAATCCATGGAGAGAGGGCCCATCCCACCTTGAATTCCCCCACCACCGAGGGGTCGTCGCTAGAATCCTGGGATCTGCCCCGGAACAGTTTGAAGGTGTGGCAGAAGTCGGAGAGGTGCTCGAATTCCTCGACGTTTTCCAGCTCCGTCTCGTAGACCTGAAGAGGAAAAGGTGGAACAGGGAAGAAAATCCCAACCAAATTCATCAATCCTGGGAAAATTCATCCCATAGGGAGGAATTTCTGGGAATTTTCCCCCTGGGGCAGTGAGGTGAGGAGAATTTGGGAATCCCACAATAAATTCCAGCTCATCCCAACAACCCAGACAAAGCCAAGGTCTCCTGGTGGGTTTTTCATGGATAGAGATCTTCCAGCTGGGAATATTTTCCTTTAAAACCAAGGAAAATCTTCCCTATTTGGGAGTTTGGGTTAAATTTAGCATTTCTTGTGCCTTAATCTCCCTCTTCCTTGAGAAATTCCTGATTTTCCTCATTCCCAAACTCCTCCCAGGGCAGTAGTTCCCAACCTCCTTCGCCACTTCCCAAGGGAAAATTTCAAGAAATTTTACAGAAGGATTTTCCTCAGGAAATAGAATTTTCTACACCTGGGGAAAATGTTTCGGGGTTTTTTGTTTTGAATCTGGATGGAAAAAAAACCCAAAATCCCAAGGAAATCGTGGAGAGGAATTCCAAGGATCCACACCTGACGGAAGCCACTCACCTTCAAGGTGTCAAATCCCTTTTCCAGGTAATATCCACATTTCTCCCTCTCTCCCGTGGAAGCGTAAAATTTGCTCCACCAGTCGATGAATTCTTCCTCCTGCAGCCAGAGATCCCAAAGTCACTCATTTTCCACACAAAAAAAATAAAATCCCGGGAAAACAGCATCAGCAGCTCCCAAATTTGGGAAGTGAATCCTGCATCAATCCCATCCCTGATTTCCAGAATTTTTGGGATGCTCCCAGCCCAAATCCGGGGGCGTTACAGCCACTGTGGAGATTCCCAAGAGGATTATTCCTCATGGGAAGATGAGGTAGAGCTCCAAGAATTTGGAGCATTTTTTAGGGAATTTTTGGCTGCTCGGAGGGTGATTTTCCTGGGATTTCCATGCAGGGAATAAACCAATTTAACTCCGGTGTTCACAGCTTGAAACACCCCAATTTTCGGCTTTCCCTGGAAAATTTTGGGATTTGGGAGACACGGATTGACTTCCTGCACCACCCAACCTCCCCATCCCAAGAAAAGTTGCAGATAAATCAATAAATCCATAAAATTCCCAACTTTCCATTAAAACTCAACGGGGCTCAGGTCTCCGGAAAGATACAACCTTAGGATGAAAAAAACCTGGGAAAATCCCACAAAAACCTCAGCCGTCACCATCTCCCATTGCCTCATTCCCAGTGCAAACCCTTCCCACTCCAAGGATGCCGTTCCAAGAGGAAAAATGGCCACGCCAGCTCAATATTCTATGGATTTTATAGGAATCCTGTGTTTTTTGCCAGCAATCCATGGAAAAAAATCCCTGGAAAATCCTGGTGTCTCCTTTTAGGAGGCCGCAGGATTCCAGCTCAGTGACCTCCTGGAGGATTCCAAATGGAGATTTATTGGATTTACATTTGAAGCCAACGGCACGGGATTTTATGGATAAGCATTGGATTTAATTGGAATATTTCAGAAATTCACTGAGGCTTCTGCCACCTCCTTTTTTTTTTTTTTTTTTTTTTTTTTTTTTTTTTTTTTTTTTTTTGGAAAATCCCAATTTTCCTTTTGTCACTTCCCATTTTATTTGTTCCAAGGGCTCCATTCGGTCACTGTGACATTCCACAGGTATTGGGATTCAAGGAAAACCTTTGGATTCATCCCGGGACTTACCCACGGAATCTTCCGCAGCCCAAAAGGGAAAGACTTGGATTAGAGATTTTGGTGGACATTGACGGTTATTCCAACGAAAAACAGGGAAAATGTAAGAAGGAGGGAAGGGGAGCGGTTGGAATGTTAATGGTGATGGATATGATTCCATTTGGGAATGGGAAAGCAATGGATGGGCAAAGGATGGGTTGAGGAATTCCGTTTATCCAGAGGATGGATAAAATTCCCTCCAGGTATCCCAAACCACCTCCAGGGGTTTATCCCTGGCACTGACAATCTCTGGGATTGGGATCTCTGCTCCTTTTCCAATTTTTTCATGGATCCCACTGGGCACAACCCCCGGGGTAGAATCCCTTGTGGATAAATTTAACCCCAAGTGACCAAATCCTGAAATTTTCCTGGAAAAGGAGCTTATTCCGACCTGGAAAGCTGCTCCAGGATTATCCACAGGTTTCTGGTCTCCCTATCCCTGTCCTGTCCCTCTTTCCTCTCATCATCTTGGAACTCCAACCTTTTTCCCAAGAGATCCCAATCATTTGGTTGTCCTGGGAATAACGGGGTCATTTCACCCAATCCTGTCACCCCAGGAACAGCAGCAGCTCTGGGAACAAAGCACGGCTGGAGGAAGGAGAATTTCTCCTTCATGGAAAAAAAATCCTGGCTGGGAGGGTGGGGAGGGGCTGGGCTGGAATTCCCACATTTGCTGGGGCTGCCCCTGGATCCCTGGGAATGTCCAAGGCCAGGCTGGATCCACCTGGGATATGGGAATTATCTCTGCCCGTGGATGGGGTGGGAATGGGATTTAAGGTCACTTCTAAACCAACCCATTCCAGGATTCTGCTCTGGAGCCAGGCTGGGAGAGCTGGGAATGTTCCCCTGGAGAAGGGAAAAGTGCAGGGAATGCTCCGAGTCCCTGAAGGGGAAAACTCCAGGAGAGCTGGAGAGGGACTGGGGCCAAGGGCTGCAGGGACAGGACACAGGGAATGGATCCCACTGGGAAAGGGGACATTGGGCTGGGATCTTGGGCAGGAATTGCTGGGAATGGAATTCCCACATTTGCTGGGGCTGCCCCTGGATCCCTGGGAATGTCCAAGGCCAGGTTGGATGGACTTGGATCCACTTGGGATCAGGGAATATCTCCCGACTCACGGCACTGAGATGAGCTTTCAGTTCCCTCCCCACCCAAACCACTCCACGATCCTACAAACCCCGGCTGTGGAAATCCTGGAGTTTTCCCTGGGAACACTTTTCCCCCTCCCCGGTGGCAGTGCCGTGGGCTGGCTCCCAACTGGGAATATCAGAGCCATCAGGAACATTCCAGGGAGGGGAGCTCTGGTACGGGAACCATTCCCAGGAGGAGCCATCCAACCCCCAGAGCTCTTCCAAGGAACAGTAACCGGAGAAGCCGTGAAATGGGGGCTCGGATTTGGAAGGAGCAGACACAGCAAACAACTAATTATCCCAAATAGTTCACAGACATGGACAGGCTGGAATTGGCTCCGCTCGGCTCCGTGAACGTGGCCTGGGATGGGGGATTTGGAAAACAGCAAGAGCTGGAGTAACCGAGGAGTAACAGAGGAGTAACGGCCTTGGAGGGCTCCTCAGCAGGGAATGGAGGAGCAGAGGGGTCTGAGAGTCCCTCCTGAGCTCCTCCCCTCTGGGAGCTGCCCAGGAATCATGGAATTATGGATTTGGGGAATGGGAAGGGACCTGAAAGCTCATCCCACTGCCATGAGCATGGACAGTTCCCACCATCCCAGGTGGATCCAACCTGGCCTTGGACATTCCCAGAGATCCAGGGGCAGCCCCAGCAAATGTGGGAATTCCATTCCCAGCAATTCCTGCCCAAGATCCCAGCCCAATGTCCCCTTTCCCAGTGGGATCCATTCCCTGTGTCCTGTCCCTGCAGCCCTTGGCCCCAGTCCCTCTCCAGCTCTCCTGGAGTTTTCCCCTTCAGGGACTCGGAGCATTCCCTGCACTTTTCCCTTCTCCAGGGGAACATTCCCAGCTCTCCCAGCCTGGCTCCAGAGCAAAATCCTGGAATGGGCTGGTTTAGAAGCGACCCTAAATCCCATCCCATTCCCACCCTTTCCATGTTCTCGGACACCTCCCACTGTCCCAGGTGGATCCAACCTGGCCTTGGACATTCCCAGGGATCCAGGGGCAGCCCCAGCAAATGTGGGAATTCCAGCCCAGCCCCTCCCCACCCTCCCAGGGCAGAATTCCGCCCCGATATCCCACCCATCCCTGCCCTCTGGCAATTTAAACTCTCCCCTCTCATCATTAACGCCCCAGCCGGAGGCAGATCCCGGTGAAATCCAGGACTCTCCTCACACGCTCCGCTCTGAGCTGGATTTTTTTGGCTGGAAAAGCTTTTTTCCAAGATTTTTTCCCCAGCTGCAGCCCCTGGGCCTCATTCCCAGCTCCTGCTTTTCTGCAAAGCTCCCAAGCCATAAAGGAGAAAGAGCAGGGAAGGAAGATGGAAACTCAGTTTTCCAAACCAGGACAAAAGGTTTTCCCAAGGAAACATTCCCAACTTTCTGCAAACTCAGATTTATCACATTGACTCCCATTCCTGGAAGATCCTGGAAAAATCAGGACAACGGAATGGTTTAATCCTACTCAATATTCCCTTAGTTTGATTTTAAATTAATGCCTCACAGCTTCTCTCTTTTTTTTCTTTTTCCCTGAATTTTGTTCATCCTAAACCAAAAACATATCCATGGAAATTAAAAATGTGGATGGACAGAGGGATGGGAGGGGAATTTCAGGAATTTTTGCTTCCACAGTCAGGATCTCAGCACTGCCACCTCTCTGGGATGGAGAAATCCATCCACTGGACAATATTTGGAACCCTGGAAGTGTCCAAGCCCAGGTTGGAATGGGCTTGGAGCCACCTGGGATAGTGGGAGGTGTCCCTGCCCACGGAAATTGTGGAATGGGACAGGATTTAAGATCCTTCCAACCCAAACCATTCCATGATTCCGTCAGGAATCTGATCGGGATGAATTTGGGATGAAGGGAATTGCTCCTCTGGAGGCAAAGCAGCTCCTCTGCCTTCCCTATAAAAACCCAGGAAAATCCCAACATCTGCTTTTCTCATGGAAAAGAAACAAAGTGAGGAGGAAAAGGGAAGGGATCCTTAAATCCCATCCCATTCCCATCCTATCCATGGGCAGGGACACCTCCCACTGTCCCAGGTGGATCCAAGTCCATCCAACCTGGCTTTGGACATTCCCAGGGATCCAGGGGCAGCCCCAGCAAATGTGGGAATTCCATTCCCAGCAATTCCTGCCCAAGATCCCAGCCCAATGTCCCCTTTCCCAGTGGGATCCATTCCCTGTGTCCTGTCCCTGCAGCCCTTGGCCCCAGTCCCTCTCCAGCTCTCCTGGAGTTTTCCCCTTCAGGGACTCGGAGCATTCCCTGCACTTTTCCCTTCTCCAGGGGAACATTCCCAGCTCTCCCAGCTTTTCCTCCATCCCTCTGATCATCCTGGTCCCACCTCTGGATCTCTCCCACATTCCCATGTCCTTCCTGTGCTGGGATCCCTGAGCTGGGGACAGAATTCCTTCAAAACCGCCCTCATTCCCTTTGGAATGAATGGAAAAAACCCAAGGACATGCTGGAATTGCCACTTTCCAAACACCAAGTGGGATCATTCCCGGAAGGAAAACGCCTCCTTCCACCTTTATCCCCCGTGGATTCCGGCCATTAATTAAGCGATCAATTAATTAAGCGATTAATTAATTAGCAATTAGAAAGGAAGCGATACCTACATGAGGCGGGGCCCGGGAATCCGGGATGTTAATTAGTGCTGAGCTCGTCAAGCCCTCGGAAAGCTACAAATTAATTAAAACGATCCGTTATCCAAGGAATTCCGGGAACGGCGACGAACGCGCGGCAGCGAAAGCAACAATTAAAGGGATTAATCCAAAGTAATTAATCCAAACTAATCCGACCCTGGCATTTCCCGGGATGAGGGAAATTTGGGATGAGCGCAGGGTTTGTTTTTAGGGATGTTCAGCAAACAGCTGGGATGAAGCAGAGGAAAAATGGGATGTTAAAGGGGAAAAATGCGATAATTAAAGGGGGAAAATGTGGAAAAGCCATTAGTAATTCCAGTGGAGGAGAGGCTTTTCCCTGGATACCGAGGGCTGCAAACTCAGGGAGTTATCCCGGAATCCTGGGAAGGATCTGAGCCAGAGGGATTGGGAATGAAATTGGGAATGGGATTGGGAATGGGATTGGGAATGCTCAGGATCAGCTCATCCTGGGCAAACCAAAACCTGGGATCACTCCCATGGGCAGGAGGCAGCAGTGATGCTCCAGAATTCCAAGGATCCCTTGGAGGTGGATAAGGGAATGAGGAACGAGAGGTTCTTCCCAGAAAACAGCCAGGTTTGAGGATCAGCCCAATCCCAACAGCATTCCCAAAAACCCTGCTCTGATCCCACCGGATCCAGACTTGGATCTTTGGGCCAAACTCCACAATTTCCAGCTGTTCCATCGGGAAAAAAATTCCCCAAGGATTGTTTTCCACCAGGATTCCCTGGGGGCTCCCAGAGACTGCTGGGAGCGGCTCCTTTTCCAGCAGATTTATCCACGAGTGGACAGAACAAATCCCTGCTCATCCCATGGAGCTGTGGAAGTCCTTCCCAAGCCTCTTCCCATGGGAACGAACCCTCGGAAAACACCGGGAGCAGAGCAGGCAGGACAAGGCCTGATCCACAAATTCCCACATTTCCAAAACCCCATTCCATGCCCTTCTCCCAAAGAACCAAACTAGACGGGATCAGCCGGGGGGGAAAAAATCACTTTTCCACAATTTTTCAGGAGGATTTTCCTCACTTTGGGTGACCGGGAATTAAAAACTGGTTTTAAACTCCGGCTGAACTCTTGATCCCGCTCGGATGAAATGGATAACACGCTCCCAAAAACCTGGGAGCAGAGGGATTTCACCTCTGGTTGTTTTTTCCCCCGATTTTCCAGGGAAAGCAACAAAGGGATCCTTTGTTCCAACCATCCTTCGGAGCAGGGACCAAAGCCAGGCTTGGCAAGGAGGAAGAAAAAAAAAAAAAAAAAAAAAAAAACAAAAAAAAAAAAAAACCACAAGGAAACATATCCATGAAAAATCCTGGCTCCCGCCTTTCCAAAGAGCCCCAAGCATGAGCTGTTGGCTTGGGATCCGTCCCTTTTCCCGGGAAAGCGGAGCGGGATGGTCCCTGTGGGATGGGATTGCTCCTCGACCTCCCAAATTTGGCCCTGGATGAGCGGAATGATCCCAACGCTCCGTCCGCGCCTCGATCCGTGTCCAGCTCCAGGAGAGGAGCGGCTTCCAGGGCTGAAATCCCGAGGTGGGAATTTTTGGGTTGGCTTTTTCAGGAAGAAGCTCCCTCCTTTCGCAAAGTAATGGGAAAAACAAGGAAAGGAACAATAGGAGAAGGACAAATTTGGGATCAAACTGAAAAGCTCCGTTGGTGGCAGGGGGGATTGTTTGGGAAGTGTTTTTTTCCAGGGAAAAAAAAGCTGGAATTTTCCGCTTTGGAACAGTTTTGTCGCACTCCTCTCCCCACTTTTCCTGCTGTTTAAACTCTTCCCTAAAAATTTGATCTGAGCTTGGATTTCCAATAAAATTATTTCCAACAAAATTATCCCAGGGAACAAAGCTCTGGGATTCCAAAGCTCCGTCTCGTTCCTTCCTCTGGAATCTTCAGGATGAGATCCCAAATTCCCGGGAGCAGCTCCCAGAGCTCCAGGGGTATAAAGGGAGGTGTGTCCCTATCCAGAGGTTTTATTCCCAAAGGGAAAAAAAATAAAAATGGGAGCAGCTTTGCCACCAACGTGGTTTTCCGTGAATAAATCATGGAAATCTGAGCAGAGAATTCCAGGGAATTGTGGGCATGGCTGATCCCACTCTGGGCATTCCAGGGTGTTCCTCCCATCCTGACCAATTGGAAAAATGGGACAAACTGGGAATTCCAGCAGTGGGAATGGCCAGCACCACATTGTCCAAGCACTCCCAGCGCTGGATCCTGGGAAATCCTGATTCCAGGATAACGGGAAACCCCGGATCGGGATCACGGACAATCGGGATCAAGCTCCGCATCCCAAGCTGGGATCCCGCAGTGGGTTCAGCCCCCAGGAGATTCCCACATTATTCCCAACGTTTTCTCCCAAGTTTCTCCATCCTGGACTTAAAAAAAAGGGGGATTTTGATACAAAAAATTCCTGTTCCCCAATTCCATCTTTTCCATGGACACGCTCCAGTTACTTCCCTGATAAAAGACGAAGCTCAGTTACAAATTTTAAGGATAAATCCTTAAATAGGAAGGGAAAAGGAGGGAATGAGGCCACTTTCCCAATTTCCCAATGCTCCAATCAGGAGCATTTTCAGGAGCTGCTTTTCCCTTTCCGCATTTTCCACCGGAACCAACTTTTCCCAATTTCCCTGACCGGCTCCTAATGGAGGCTGAAGAATTTTGGGATGAGATCCCAATGGAGCCGTGAACAGGATCATGGAATCATGGAAAGGTTTGGGTGGGAAGGATATTAATTCCCATCCCATTCCAGCTTTTCCATGGGCAGGGACACCTCCCATTATCCCAGGTTTCTCCTCTTCCAACCTGGCCCTGGACACTTCCAGGGATGAGGATTTGGAATGAGCAGGGCCACATCCACAGAGAGGTTTTTTTTGGGAATTAGCTGAATTCCCGATTCCCACCTTGATGTGGGACCAGCCCGAGCCTCCCTTGGGATACACCACAAATATCCCACAGCGCCAGAAAATCCTTGGGAATAGAAAACCCCTGGAGCCATCATGGATATGGATAAAGAGCAGGATCCATGCCCAGGTTGGAAACATCTTGGATTTAGCAGCTCCTCCATCCCTGGAATCGCTCAAGGGCAGGGGAAACTGAGGCAGGAAACACTTGGAAGGCACATTCCTTCCAGGAACTCCCGGCTTTTCCTGCCCTGCGGCATCCAGGAATAGGGGGGAGGGGGAAATTCCAGCCCTTGATATCCCACCGAGGGATGGGAGAACAGGAAAAGCTCCACCAAACATTCCCAACACCATTCCCAGATATTCCAGAGTCACCAGGATCGTCTCTGGATCCGTGTATCCCACACACAGCTTGGCACTGGTCTATCCCAAAGATTCCTTCTAGAATCTGATGGATACAGGAAGTTTCTGGAAGAATGGAATCTCCAGGGCTGTGTCCATCCTGATCCATTCCCAAGGGAATGCTGAGATTCCTCAAATTCATTGGAAATGCACCAATTCCATCCCTCCTTCCACGCTCCCACCACCACGGATTTGGGATTCGGGATTCCGCAATCCCAGTCCGGTAAAATTCCTGCAAACCAGGAGCCAAATTGGGAAAAGGAGACCTGGCCATGGAGCCTGAAGGAATTTTTGCTTTCCTTGGGAAGAGCCCAGCATGGATTTCTCTCCATTGGGAAAGCAAATCCAGCCTGTCATTCCCAGCATTGGGAATGGGGAGCTGTTTGGGGTTGTGCAGGTGAGGAGAGTGAGGGAAAACACATGGAAGTTGGAAAAGGATGGATCCAACTAGATCCGGCCTCGGATCCACCCTCAGCAGACCCACCAGAGCACGGAAAGAATCCGGGATCTGGGAAGATCTTCGGGATCTTCCCGCGTTTTCCGTACCTGGATGGGGATCAGGGGCTCTTTGTCGTCGATGTCGATGAGGACGTCGTCCCTGGGCGTGAGGCTGACGTCATCTGCAACCGGAGCGGGGCGGCACCGTCATGCCGGGATACGGGAATTCCCGGAGAAATCCCAGAAACATTGGGATCGACCTCCAGGAGTGATTCCGGTTTCTCCCAGACCCCATCTCCAGCACCCCAATCCCATCCAAACCCTTCCCACCATCCAAAGTTCATCTCCATGATCCTAAACTCATCCCAGACATTTCCCATTATCAAAAGTTGATATCCATGATCCCAACATCTCCCAGACCCTTTCCATTATCCAAAGTTGTTATCCATGATCTAAATCCCATCCAAGCACTTCTCACTATCCAAAGTTGATATCCATGATCCCAAACTCATCCCAGACACTTCCCATTATCCAAAGTTCATTTCCATGATCCCAAACTCATCCCAGGCGCTTCCCACCATCCAAAAATGGTATCCATGATCCCAAACTCATCCCAGACACTTCCCACCACACAAAGTTCATCTCCATGATCCCAACCTCATCCAGACTTTTCACAGCACTCAAAGCTCATCGCCAAGATCCCAATCCTGTGATCCCAATCCCATCCAGGGGTACAAGGAATGAGGAGAGGGACTGGGGACATGGGCTGGAGGGGCAGGACAAGGAATGGACTGGACTGAAGGAAAGGGGAGATTGGGCTGGGATCTTGGATGGAAATTGCTGGCTTGGAGGGCAGGGAGGGGCTGGGATAGAATTCCCAGATGTACTAGGGCTGCCCCTGGATCCCTGGGAATGTCCAAGGCCAGGCTGGACATTGGGGCTTGGAGCAGCCTGGGATAGTGGGAGGTGACCCTACCATGGAATGGGTGGGAATGGGATGGGATTTAAGGTCTTTTCCAACCCAAACCATTCCAGGATTCTGGAGCCCCTCTGCTCTGGAGCCAGGCTGGGAGAGCTGGGAATGTTCCCCTGGAGAAGGGAAAAGTGCAGGGAACGCTCAGAGTCCCTGAAGGGGAAAACTCCAGGAGAGCTGGAGAGGGACTGGGGCCAAGGGCTGCAGGGACAGGACACAGGGAATGGATCCCACTGGGAAAGGGGACATTGGGCTGGGATCTTGGGCAGGAATTGCTGGGAATGGAATTCCCACATTTGCTGGGGCTGCCCCTGGATCCCTGGGAATGCCCAAGGCCAGGCTGGATCCACCTGGGATAGCAAGATGTGTCCCTACCCATGGATGGGGTGGAACGGGATCACCTTCAAGTTCCCTCCCACCGAGAACACAAATCCCGACATTCCCGCCTACCCGGCTGCTCCTGAGGCGCCCCCGTGTCCTGCTGGGAGGGATCCCAGTAGAATTCCTGGAGGGAACGGACGGTGCACTGTCCCACCACGGGCCTCCGGCCGAAGGGACGGTTGTCGATGATCTTCAGGATGATGGGGGGGCTGTAGAGGCTCTCCCTGGGAAGACGCTGCGGGAAGAGGGAGGATGGAATGAGGCTGGAAAGGGAGGGAAGACATCCGGCACCATCCCCAAAAAAAACCAGAAAGGGCAGAAGGAACCATTTTTATGGAATTTTCAACAGAACCGATTTTATGACACCTCCAGGTCCTTCACCATAAAATCCATTTTTATGGGGGTTTAAGGTCCTTCACCAGATCCATTTTCATGGGATTTGGAGGTCCTTCACCATAAAATCCATTTTTATGGGGTTTGTTTTAAAGTCCTTCACCAGATCCATTTTTATGGGACTGTGAAAGATTCACTTTTATGGGATTCTGAGGTCCTTCACCACAACATCCAGTTTCATGGGACCTCCAGACCCTTAAAAAGATCCATTTTTATGGGACCTCCAGACCCTTAATAAGATCTATTTTTACAGGACTTTGAGCTCCTTCACCAGATCCATTTTTAAGGCATTTTAAGGCACCTCACCCCATTTTTGAGGACCCTGCACGGCCCCACTCCCGTTGGGACCTCACCACTTCCATGAAGAGCACGCAGACATCGAAATTCGGGTTCTTCTTGACGTTCTTGATGACACCGGACTGGACGCGCTGCCCCCCGCACTCCACCAGCAGGCTGGGCGAGGTCACGCTGGCCAGCTGGAAACTCTTGAGGTTCCTCAGGCCCCAGGCCAGGATCTGTGGGATGAGGGGACACCAAATCCTAAACCAAATCCCAGTCCCAGATCTGCGGGATCAGGGGACACCAAATCCTGAGCCAAATCCCAGCCCCAGATCTGTGGGATGAGGAGACACCAAATCCTGAGCCAAATCCCAGCTCCAGATCTGCGGGATGAGGGGACACCAAATCCTGAGCCAAATCCCAGCCCCAGATTTGTGGGATCAGGGGACACCAAATCCTAAGCCAAATCCCAGCCCCAGATCTGTGGGATGAGGGGACATCAGATCTTCAGCCAGATCCTTGAGGTTTCTCATCCCTCAGGCCTGGATGTGTGGGATGAGGAGACACCAAATCCTGAGCCAAATCCCAGCCCCAGATCTGCGGGATCAAGGGACACCAAATCTTGAGCCAAATCCCAGCCCCAGATTTGTGGGATCAGGGGACACCAAATCCTGAGCCAAATCCCAGCCCCAGATCTGCGGGATCAAGGGACACCAAATCTTGAGCCAAATCCCAGCCCCAGATTTGTGGGATCAGGGGACACCAAATCCTGAGCCAAATTCTGGAGATTCTTCAGCCCCCAGCCCCAGATCTGTGAGATGAGGAGACACCAAATCCTGAGCCAAATCCCAGCCCCAGATCTGTGGGATCAGGGGACATCAAATCCTTGAGGTTCTTCATTACCCAGCCCCAGAGCTCTGGGATGAGGTGACACCAAATCCTAAACCAAATCCCAGATCTGCGGGATGACAGGACACCAAATCCTTGAGGTTCCTCATCCCACAGCACTGGATCTATGGGATGAGGGGACACCAAATCCTGAGCCAAATCATTGAGGTTCCTCATTCCTCAGGCCTGGATCTGAGGGATGAGGGGACACCAAATCCTTGAGATTCCTCATCTTCCAGTTCCAAGTTCTGTGGGATGAGGGGACACAAATCCTGAGCCAGATCCTGGAGGTTCCTCATCCCCCGGCCCCAGATCTGCCGGATGAGCAGGGACACCAAATCCTGACCCAAAACTCTGCTTCCAGGTTTCCATGGAGCTCCTCGGCAGTGGAGGAGAACCCGGAGGTTGAACCGTGTAGGACAAGAAGTGGTGGGAATTATGGAATTACTGAGGTTGGAAAAGACCTCCGAGGTCATCGAGTTCAACCTGTGACCAATCTCAGCCTTGGCACCAGGAATTCCTTGGACACCTCCAGGGATGGGCATTCCAAACATCTCTGGGTGCTTCCAATGCCTGAGCACCTTTTCCATGAGGAAATTCCTCCTGATGTCCAACCTGAACTTCCTCCTTATCCTATCCCTTGTTCCCAGAACTTCATCCGTATCCCATCCCTTCTTCCCTGAACTTCATCCTTATCCCATTCCTTGTTCCCTGAACTTCTTCTTTATCCCATCCCTTGTTCCCAAACTTCATCCCTATCCCATCCCTCGTTCCCCGGGAGCAATCCCCTTTATCTCCACCTTCCCTCGGGAGGAATCCTGGATCCCATTCCGGAATCCGTGGGGCTCACCTCGATGGCCGTGTGCTGCAGGACGGGTTTGATCCCTCATTCCCTGAACTTCCTCCTTATCCCTTCCCTTCTTCCCTGAACTTCCTCCTTATCCCATCCCTCATTCCCTGAACTTCATCCCCATCCCATCCCTCGTTATCCGGGAGCAATCCCCTTTATCTCCACCTTCTTTCGGGAGGAATCCTGGATCCCATTCCGGAATCCGTGGGGCTCACCTCGATGGCCGTGCGCTGCAGGACGGGTTTGATTCCCTGCGGGACCATGTAGACGTTGGGCTCCCGCTGTGGCGGCGGGTAGGGAAGGTCGGAATCCTCGGACTGCGGGAAAGGAAAATGTTGGGAAGTGCCCGGGATGGGACATCTGACCCCTTTTCTGTGGCGGATCCACCCGGAATCTCCATCTTTGCCAAACTCATCTCTCCCGGGAAATCCGGGATAGCCGGAGGAGGGAGATGAGGAATGGCAGGATGGAAAAGCAGTTTTATCTCTTTAATCCATTCTGGAGAAGATCCAACATTCCCGAGGTTTTCCCAGGGAAATGCAAAGGATTTGCCCTCGAGGGTGAATGTTTTTTAGGGAATGGCGGGATGGAACCACCTCTATCCCATCCCCTTTTTTAGGGAATGGTGGGATGGGACCATGTCTATCCCATCCCCATTTTTAGGGAATGCCGGAATGGGACCATGTCTATCCCATCCCCATTTTTAGGGAATGGCAGTATGGAACCACCTCTATCCCATCCCCTTTTTTAGGGAATGGCGGGATGGGACCATGTCTAGCCCATCCCCATTTTTAGGGAATGGCAGGATGGAACCACCTCTATCCCATCCTGGGATCACGGCGGGATGAGGAAAGGGATGAAGCAGCAGCAGCGGCGGGTTTGTAGTTGGGCAATCCCCAAAAATTTTAGTGGGAGCAGCAACCGTGGGATGGGGGATTGGCATCGCCTCTGGATCCGGGAAGGGGCTGTGGTTCATCCCACACCTCATGGATAATCCAGGAATCCGTGGGATAAGGCTCAGGTGAAACTATCTGGGAATTCCATTTGGGATCATCCCAAATCTGGGAGACACCCAAGGAATTCCTAATTTGCCTTCCCAGAGGAGGGAAGTGGGAGCCGGAATTCCTCCCCTTTTCTTTTCCTGCATCTCCCAGAACCCCCAGAAAGGCTGGAATGAAAGCAAAAATCTCTGGAAATCCATCCCAGGAGTGTGGAATTCTCTCCCAGCTGGAATTTTATGGGATTCAATGACGTATGGGTGAGTTTTAATGACGGGATTGGGTGAGGGATTGGCTTTCCAAAGGGATTTTCCACATGGAATCATGTTGGGGTTTGAAAAGACCTTAGGGATCATCCAATTCCAACTCCCCTTCCCATAAAATCCCAAGCTTTAATTTTCTTTGGGAATCGCTGGTTCCTGAGTCCAGCTGCTCATTAATTGAAGGTTTTTGGGAATTCCATGTGGGAGAAGGTGCCTGGGATTCCCACAGGGAGCAGCCACTCCTCCATCCCATGATCCAGGTGCTCCCAGCGCTGGTTAGTGCTGGCAGGGATCGGGAATTTTATCTGGGATGACCTGAAGGCGAAGGGAGAGCTGCAGAGAATTCCCACATTCCCTGGGAATTGAATTACCTCTGGAACTCTAATTCCCATTAAAAAACCCTCATTTCAGGCTGCTCAGGCCCAAAATCATGGAATGGTTTGGGTTGGGAGAGATTTTAGCGTTCAATCCTTCGGCAAATCCAACGGGAAATCCTTGGGGAGGGAAGAGCTCCTGCCCCATCCATCCTCTCCAGGATCCAGTTGGTTTTGAACTCTGCATCATTCCAGGATTTGTTTTGGTTTTTTTAATCCTTCCTGCTGCTCTCCCAGTGATTTTTTTTCCTGGATTCCAGATGAATGTTCCACTGGATGGGCGGGAATGGGCAGGGAATGCCGAGGATGAGGCGGGAGAAGGGAGGGATCAGGACGGGAGTGGGAAAAAAGCAATTCCCGGACAAAGCCGGCCGGAGGGAGGAAAATCCATGAAAATCCTGCTGGGAGCCAGGATGGGTTGAACAAGGATAAATCTGAGGGAATCCGGGTGGCAAGGGAGCTCTGGGGATCATGGATTCCAACACGGATTTGGAGCAGAAATCAACATGGATGAGGCCAAAAAAAAAAAGGCTGGAAAAGATTCCCAGTTTCTATGAAAGCTGGGATGGGATCCAAAGATAAATCCCAGAGTTTGGCGGGAATTCGGCCCCAAAAGGCCATTCCCAAGGAAAAACAATGGATAAGGATGGAGCCAGCCTGGTCCTTCAGGAGCATCCATGAGGGACCAGAGATTCCAGATGACACCAATCCTTGGGATAAAGCCTCGGGAATTTTTGTCAGGATGGGGTTCCTGCAATCCTGCTCTCCCTGAAAGGCTCTGCCAGGATTTTCTTGGATTCTGGGAAAAAAAAAGGGGAAGCGAAGGGAAGAGAGCGATACCCATTGGAGGAGCCCCTCCGAGAACATGGCGGGGATGCAGAGCTGTGGAATTCCCCATCCCGGAATTCCGGCAGTGGGGAGAAATGGAGGGAGGAAAAAAGAGGAGAGAGATGATTACGGACACACGGAACAGCAGGATGAGATTCCCGAGGGAAGGCGGCTCGGGTGGGAAAACAAAAAAAAATCTTGGAAAAATGTGTTTATCCCACCCGATCCGACCTTTCCTGGGAATGTGGCTCAGGTCATTCCCAGCTCGACTCCCGGATTTTGGGATTAACGGCTCCGAGGGCCACCACAACATTCCAAGGGTTGTTCCCTTTCCCTGCCTGGAGTTTTCCAAGATCCCAACTCCACCTCTTGGCTCAGCCCGGGATCGGCTCCATGGGATGCACATGGATAAAGTCTTGGGATCTTGGGTGTGGAATCATGGGAATGATGGAATCATGGGAATGATGGAATCATGGAATAGTTTCCGTTGGGAAAACTCATCCCATTCCATAGGCAGGGAACCCTCCACTATCCCAGGTTGCTCCAAGCCCCATCCAACATCTATCCCTGAATTTCTCCTGGGATGAGGGATGAAAATTTCCTTCGGAAAAATCCAGCACATGCTCGATTCACGGCAAATTCCCTATGGAAAGTTTGGGATTGGGATTTCCCAAGGAAATTTGAGCTCTGGGATGCCTGGGTTGAAAGGATTGGACACCTCATTCCAGAGGAATGGATCCCAAAATTCCCACCATGGAGAAAAGCCCATCCAGCTGAGGGTCACTCATATTCACAAAATCCCGATGCTCCCAGCTTGACCCATCCGGGAAAAAGAAGAATTCCCAAGAAAGCAAATTTGAACAATTCCAAGATGAAAAACATGGAATTCCCAAAGACTCACCTCATCCAGGCCGGAGGAGAGCTCGCTCTGGGAAAGAGGAGGAGAGGACGGAATTAGAGGAATTCTCATCCCTAAACCCATCCCAAGGTTTATAACCGGAGCTGGCAACCAAAGGGAATCATGGAATGGCTTTGGTACAAAAAAATCCTTAAATCCCATCCCAGTCCCACCCCTGCCCCAGGAGGATCCAACCTGGCCTTGGACATTCCCAGGGATCCAGGGGCAGCCCCAGCAAATGTGGGAATTCCATTCCCAGCAATTCCTGCCCAAGATCCCAGCCCAATGTCCCCTTTCCCAGTGGGATCCATTCCCTGTGTCCTGTCCCTGCAGCCCTTGGCCCCAGTCCCTCTCCAGCTCTCCTGGAGTTTTCCCCTTCAGGGACTCGGAGCATTCCCTGCACTTTTCCCTTCTCCAGGGGAACATTCCCAGCTCTCCCAGCCTGGCTCCAGAGCCTTTGGAGTATCTCCATGGGATCCTCTGGATCCTGGAGTGGGATAAATTTGGTCTGTCAGGGAGGAGCTGCGCCACTCCCAGTTTTTCTTATCAGCTGAGGAAAAGCAGAATTCCTCCATGGGAATTCCTCCATCCCACAACAATTCCCCAGGACAGGATTGAGGCACTGCTGCAGGGCTGTAAACGGGCTCCAAATCCCTGGGAAAGCTGGGAATGGTGCCAGATTTGTGAGGAGGAGGAGTCTGGAATTACCTCAAATCCAGGGATGTGATGAACAGCCGGCTGCAGGGAGAAAACACAATTCCCATTAACATTCCCGGTGCTAATTCCTCCTTTTCCCAGCAAGGAAACTTCAGCCCCTTCCCTTCCCAGCTCTAAAACTCCTGGACTCTCATCCCACCAGGAAGCACCAAATCCACCCGGATAATTCCCACTGGGATCAAACAGGAGCACATCCCATTCCAAGGCTTTTCCGAGGCTTTTCCCACCCGGATCTGAGGGAATGAGGAGGAGGAAGAGACCACGTGTGGATATTCGTGGTCTTGTCCTGATGTTTGAGATGGAATTTCCAGGGAAGAGGGAATTGTGGGATTCCCATTCCCAGATAAACCTCGGGGCTGGGAAGGAAGAATGGGATTCAGGGATTGAGCTTCCCAATCCATCCCTTTTTCCAGGCAAATCCATTGGAAAAGCCGGAGTGGCTTCAGCTCTCCTAAACCTCCTCCAGCAATAATTCCAAGGAAAGAGAATCCCCAATTCCTTAGGGATTTGGCAATTCCCAGCTCCCTCGACATCCCCGAATCCCCCAGGACTTGTCTGAGGAGAGAAGGATCCATCCAGCCCATCCCACCTGGAATTCTGCAGTTTTTCCCAACCCTAAACCCACCTCTTTTCCCACCTGTAAAAACCTCATCCTATGGAATCACCCCTCAAAAAAGGGACAAATCCCAAATCCCTTCCAGCTCTTCCAAAGGCACCAATGGATGGACTACGCCCGACACCCGGAAAAAGCTGAATTACGGGGGGAAGAACCGGAATTCCGAAGTATTCCAGGCTCAGGGATGGATCTCACCTTTTCCCTCTGGATGAGCTCGAAGGCGGCCAGGAGCTCCCCGACATTCCGGCCGGATTTGAGGACGGGATACCAGGAAAGGCGGGGAGAGCGCTCCAGGCTGGGCCGGCAGATGCAGCGTCCCATGAATTCATCCGCGCCCTGGAAAAAGGGAATTCCAGGGAATTCCAGGGAATTGGGATTGTCCTTCCCATCCCTTTTCCCAGAGAAATCCATCTTCCTCCATCTCAGCCAAAAATCGGGAGCGAGGGATGGGAATTACGGGATCAGGGCAGGAAAAATTAATGGATTGGTGCCCACAGAATGTCCGGTTTTCCAACTCCTCCCTGGAATTCCCAACATTCTTTTTAGGAGTTTTGGCTTAGGAGGTGGAATTCCCTATTCCAGGTTTTCCAAAGCAGGAATTCAGAGCCTTCAGCAGCTCCTAAAAATCCCATTCCTCTGCTCCAAGCTGGGACATTTGGAATCTTTCCTGCTGGGAAGGAGCAGGAGAGAGGGAAAAAAAAGATTCCTGACATATTCCTGAGGTGTATTCCAAGTGTTTTTCAACAGAATTCCCTCCTGCACTTGGTTTTCCCAAGGTTTTTTTTGTTTGTTTGTTTGTTTTTCCCAGGAAAAAATCTGGGGTTTTTTTCTGGTTTTCCTGGGGTTTTTTTCTGGGAAAAACCTCAAGTTCCTGCCACCAAAATTCCATCATTCCCAGGCCTTTTGGACACGGCAAACAGCAGAGGGCATTTCCCCACTTCCACCACTGTTTCCAACCTTATCCCAAGGTTTTTCCATGAGGAAACTCCGTTAATTTCTTCAGTTTAAATACCAATGAGGAAGCTCAATGAATGGAACCTCAAGGACACCACGCCCAAGGATTTTTCCCTGGAAAATTTTCCCTTCTGGAACATCCACCTCAAGGCCTGAACCGCCCCGGGGATGGCGGATTCCAGAGGCCGGGAATTCCCACCGGGAAAGCCCCGCACTCACGTAGGTGTCGTGGTCGTAGATTTCCACCAGGATGTTGGGAGGCGACTCGGCCACGTCCCGGGGATTCCCAAAAATCTCGATCTCGTAGAAGATGAGGGTCTGATCCCAGGTGGGGTTCAGGGTGTTCTTCTCCACCACCGTCTTCTGGCTCTGGTGCAGGAAGGACACGATGGCGTAGGGATCTGCAGGAATGGGACACAAGGATTGGGAATTCAGGGATGGATCCTCCAGATCCGACTCTTCCCAGAATTCTGAACTACATCCAGAACCGGCTCCCAAAGAATTTGGAAATTCTCAGCTCGCTCCACCTCGTCCTGAGGTCCCTCAGGTCTTGATTGAGGAAAGAGGAGTTGCCCAGTCCATCCCACCTGGAATGTGGCATTCCAAGCCCAAATTTCCTGGCTCTCCAGGAAGTTTTCCAGCTGGAAAGGCTCAGTCTGAGAGTTGGGATTGTGCTAAAGATCCAAGGAAATCTTGGAGGAAATTCCAGGGTCTAAAGGGGCTCTAGAAGAGCTGGAGAGGGATTTGGGATAAGGACAGGACACAGGGAATGGCTTCCCACTGGGAAAGGGGAGATTGGGCTGGGATCTTGGGAGGGAATTCCTGATTGGGAGGCAGAGGAGCATCCCACACATCCCTGGGAGCTTTAATGGGATTGGATGCAGCTCCCAGGAACATCCCTCATTCCTGGATTCAGCTCCCAGGAAAACCCCACACACATCCCTGGATTCAGATCCCAGAACTATCCCACATCCATGGATTTATACCCCAGGATTATCCCACAAACCACTGGATTCAGATCTCAGGATTATCCCACACACATCCCTGGACTCAGATCCCAGAACTATCCCACATTCCCAGATTCAACTCCCCAGGAACATCCCACATTCCTGGATTCAGAACCCAGAACTATCCCACATTCCTGGATTCAGATCTCAGCGTTATCCCACAAACGACTGGATTCAAATCCCAGGATTATCCCACACACATCTCTGGATTCAGATCCTAGGAACATCCCACATTCCTGGCTGCAGATCCCAGGATTATCCCACAAACCACTGGATTCAGATCCTAGAATTATCCCACACACATCCATGGATTCAGATCCCAGAACTATCCCACATTCCTGGATTCAGCTCCCAGGAAAATCCCACACACATTCCTGGATTCAGATCCCAGGATTATCCCACAGACCACTGGATTCAGATCTCAGGATTATCCCACAGACCACTGGATTCAGATCTCAGGATTATCCCACATTCCTGGATTCAGATCCCAGCAAAATCCCACAAACCACTAGATTCAGACCCCAGGAAAATGTCACGCATCCCTGGATTCAGCTCCCAGGAGTATCCCACATTCCTGGATTCAGAACCCAGAACTATCCCACATTCCTGGATTCAGATCCCAGGATTATCCCACAAACCGCCGGATTCAGATCCCAGGATTATCCCACATTCCTGGAAGCAGGGCCAGCTGATCCCAGCAGCATTCCCCCTTTTCCCTCTTTTTCCAAAAAAAATTGTGGCCCCAGGGGCTGGATTTTCCCCTCTATCCATCCTTAACAAACCAGGACCACTCGGACATTCCCAACAATCCACTCTGGGAAAAGCCCTTCCCACTTTTCCTCAGCCAAATCCATTACAATAAACAAAAAAAACACCCCTGGATTTGGAGTCGTTTTTCCCTTTTTTTTTTTCTCCCCATTTTTCCCTCCCTTCTCCCTCCTCCTTTTTTTTTTTATTTTTTTTTTTTTTAATGGAAACCTCTCTAAAGCCCCTTTGTTGGGAGCAGGGAATGTTTATTTTTCCAACTGCTGAGCCCCTTTAATGAACTCCTTTATTCCCGGCAGCGGGAATCACAATCCCGCATTGTGGAAACGTTGCTGCCCGTGTTGTCCTTGGCCGGGATTTTTCCAAAGGAAAACGATTCCGGGCTCCCCTCCCCGGGCCATGAGATCACCTCGCTCCCACCTCCTCCTCATCCCGACAAGGAGCCTTTTGTGGGAATTCCAGGTGGGAGCAGACACCCACCAGGGGAATTTTTTTTTTTTTTTTTTTTTTTTTTAATGCTCCAGGGGTGTTTATTCCCCCCCAAAAAATCACATTATTCCATTGGGAAAAGCAGGATTCCCTCAGGCTCACAATCCAGCTGCTTCCCCAATTTTGGGGTTGTCCCTGTTTCCCATCATTCCCGGGATGTGTTGTTCCAAGGGGGGTTTAAGTCCCAGAATTTGGAGGGAAATCCCTCTGTAAATTCCCGTGGGAATGGAGCAGGATGGGATGTTGGATTTATCTCACCAGTGGATTCTTATCCCAGGATTTGGGACCTTCCACATGATCCCAGCTCTGATCCACAGGAGGTGACACAGGGAATGGCTTCCCACTGGGAAAGGGGACATTGGGCTGGGCTGGAATTCCCAGAGAATCCCTGGCAGTGTCTAAGGCCAGGTTGGATCCACCTGGGATCATGGGAACTGTCCCTGCCCATGGGACGTTCCCTCTGTTCCCGGAATTCCATCCCGGAGCAGATCCGGACTCACCAGAGAAGCTGTCCTTGTCCATGGCCATCAGATCCCGAGCCTGGTACAGGTAACAGCGCAGGTGGAATCTGTTCCCGGCTGCCGGAAGAACGGGAAACATGGGGAAAAAAAATCCCAGGGATGGTATTCCATCATTCCCAGTCTCCCATCTAAGGGAATCCCAACTTAATCCCTCCCAGGATATCCCAAGCACCAATCCTGGAGCCTGTGGATGTTCCCATAAGCACCATCCTCCCGTTCCACTCTTTTTCCGTCTTTCTTTTTCCATCTTTTTCCTGGAAAAGGATGGGAAACGCCTTTCCCGCTCTCCTGGGATCCTCACAGTCAAAAATGCAGGAGATGGTGGGTCTGTTGACTCCGAAACTCAGGGTGGACGCGGATTTTCCGTCGGATTTTCCGTCGTCGCTCCTGTCGTCCGTCACTCCTCCCTGCAAGGAAAACCGCGGAAAGTCGGGAATGCCGGGATCACCTCCGGGATTCCTCACGGGATGGAATTCTCCGGGGTGTCTGAGAGGGGTCTGAGCTTTCCAGCATTCCCCAGAATCCTGAAATTTAGGTTGGAAAAGCTCCTGGAGATTCCCGAGTTCTCCTAATTCCCCATTGGCCTTGGAATATTTGCAGGGAAAAGGAGCGATTTCCAAGGCTGAGAATTCCCATCTCTGGATCCCATGGGAAAAAGGGGAATAGGAACAATCCTGCCAGGAGCTGGGATTCCCCAGGATGGGAGCAACTCATGGAAAACACCACGGAGCTGCTTTTATCCCAAAGGGATCGACTCCGGATTGGAGGGAAAGCCAGAGCAAGGAAAGAGGGAGGGAAAAAAAGCGCCAAACGGGAGAAGGAAAAAAAAAATTCCATAAAAACACAGAATGGGAGCTTTGTGCTGCTTTGGCTCTCGTGGAATCATTGGAAAAGCGGCAGATTGGGAAACCCAGAGTGAGGAGAAATCCGGGAACAAACAGGGTGGATAACGGGAAGGAGATAACGAGTGTCTGATAACGAGCAGCCGATAACATTCCTGGGGTCGGAAATTTGGGAATGGGAGAAGCCGTTCCCAACCTGTTGGAGTCCAGGACACGGAGAAACCCCTCAAATTGCCCTGGGGGATCTGGGACCCCATCTGGGACTCCAGGAAATCATTGCCTGTGACCTCAGCCCATGGGAAAAACTCCCAAAACTTATGGATGAAATGAGAACAACAAAAAATTCAAATTATATAATAGTTAAATTTGTCACAGGGTGAAAATTTGTAGTTTTGGGTTTTTAGAATGGAAGTAGATAACACCAAGATGGAGAATTTTGGAGTCCTTCTTCGATTCCACCTTCTGCTGTGACGGCGGCACAGAGACATTGGTAGGATGTGTTTGATGTAGAGAATTGCGTGTCAAGAATTAGTAGCAATTATTGGTACAAAATTGTAAATATAGTACGTTTCAAGAGTTAATTGGATTAGAAACCTTTGAGAGACCTCGAACACCAGGTCCTGTGCTCTTGGCAGAGGTTTTTCTCGGCGTGCTAAGCCTGGTGTTGGGCAGTGCATAAACCCAGAGATAAAAAATTGTGCGAAGCCTGGTGTTGGGCAGTGCACAAACCTTCAGATAAAAAATTTAATAAACACCTTTTGAGATCTTCAGATAAAAAAATTTAATAAACACTTTTCAAGACCTTCAGATAAAAAACTTAATAAACACCGTTCAAGACCGAGCTGCGAGTTCCGCTCTTCTTTCAAACTCTGGCCTGGAACTTTGAAAGGGAAAAAAAAAAAAAAAACCAAATTAGGGGGATCTTGGACTCGAAACACGAGACCTACCAGAGCCCCTTCCAGGGCGAAGACGGCGGCGGGGCCGGTGCGTTCCAGGGGCTCCATCCGACGTCTCCAGCGGCGCCGGCGGAAGGCGTCGGAGCGGCGCTGCTGGAGGTGGAAGCGCCATCCAAAGAGGGAAGCGTATTCCCAACCGTCCCCATCCAGCTCCTCCTGCTTGTGCTGCCGGGACAGGGGTCACAGGGATCAGGGTTTTTCCAAGGACTGGACCAAAAGCTGGATTTGGGGTTTTTGTGGGGATGTTGTTGGGATGCGGCTGTTCCGCCTCCAGGTCTTGCATGTTTTCCCCTCCAAGGTGGGATTGTGGAATAGAGTCGTGGGATTGTTTAGAGAATCATGGGAATGTTCAGGTTGGGAAAGATGTCCAGGGTCAGGTGGTTTAGGATGGGAACGGCCCTGGAGATCGTTATGGAATCATGGAATGGTTTGAGTGGGAAGGGACATAAAATCCCATCCCATTCCCATCCAGTTCCAACCCCAGGGACACTTTGCCTCTCCCAGGTGGATCCAAGTCCCAGTGTCCAACCTGGCCTTGGACATTCCCAGGGATCCAGGGGCAGCCCCAGCAAATGTGGGAATTCCATTCCCAGCAATTCCTGCCCAAGATCCCAGCCCAATGTCCCCTTTCCCAGTGGGATCCATTCCCTGTGTCCTGTCCCTGCAGCCCTTGGCCCCAGTCCCTCTCCAGCTCTCCTGGAGTTTTCCCCTTCAGGGACTCGGAGCATTCCCTGCACTTTTCCCTTCTCCAGGGGAACATTCCCAGCTCTCCCAGAGCAGAGGGGCTCCAGAATCCTGGAATGATTTGAGTGGGAAAGGATCTTAAATCCCATCCCATTCCCACCCTATCCATGGGCAGGGACACCTCCCCTATCCTTAGTTTTCTCCAGGCCCCAATGTCCAGCCTGGCCCTGGACAATTCCCAGGATGGAGCTGGATTTTCCCAGGATGGAGCTGGATTCTCCCAGTCCCACCATTAACACTGCTGGATGCACCACTGGGAATGCAGCCCTGGGATAAATCCCACATGGAGTGGGATCGCTGGGCTGCAGCTCCAGCAGCTCCACTTCCCATCCTGCTTTTCCCTTTGCCATCATCCCGACCCCTTCCCACGGCTCTGCCACCTCTGGAATTTCCCCATGGATCATCCACCCACAAGTTCTGGAAAAGGTTTTTCATCCACAGCGAATGGGGTAACAGTGGCTACAGTTATCCCGAAAAATTTTCTGGGAAGGGAGACAAGTGGCCTTGGGAAGCGGCGGGAAGGGAGGGAGGCTGGGAAGTGGAATTCCCGGTACAACGGCACCATCTAGAGGGAAGCGGGATAGGGACAGGCCAGGAACACTATCCCTCCATCCCTTCCACATTTCCCATATTCCAGGACTTTCCTGGATGTCCCCACCCCAATCCCTCCAGAACATTCCCCACCCCTGGGAATGTGGCATTTTCCGCTGAAAACTGGGGAACAACCCCCCGCCAAAATCTCCAAGGAAAAACAGATCCTGCCAAACCCAGGCACCCATCCGGAGGGATTGGGCCTCATCCTGATCCCATGGGAGCTTTTCCCACCTTTCTCCCGGTTTCCATGTGCTCCGGGTCGCGCCGGCGGAGCCGCACCCAGCGCCGGCGCCGGTTGGTGTGGAACATCTTCTCCGCCGGCACCCAGGCCTTGGGCTTGCGCTCCGGAGGGATGGTGATCCCGTATTCCCAGCCTTGGGAAGAAGGGAAGAAATGCCTGCTGGAGGTGGGAGAAGAGCCTCCAGCCCGCCCCCACCTTGGGTCCCAGCAGGATTTTCCAGCAGTGAAGGTGTGGCTGAATCCAGTGAAAATTTCCCAATTGGATTTCCCATCATTCCATTCCATCCCGCTGGAATGCCCAGAGGTGGATCCGTGAGGTCTTTGGCTCCAAATCCCTCTCTGGGGACTCTTCCTGCCTTTTTTTCCAGCCACTCCAACCCCCAGGACCATCCCAGCACTCTCTAGCCTGGTGTTTTCCATTTCTATTCCACCAGGATTTTCCCAGATTATCCCAGCGCTGCCTTTGGGAATTCCCATCCCACTGCTGCAGGCAGAGAGAAGGGGAAAGGATCCCCCAGAGCCTGATCCAGTTCCCGCAGCCATGGGAATGTTTTCATCCATAGACCATTGAAAGAAATCCCAGAATTCCCAAATCCCAGATCCCAAATTCCCCAATCCCAGATCCCAAAATCTCCAAACCTCCCAAATTCCATATCACAAAATTCCCCAATCCAGGATCCCAAAATTCCCAAATCCCAGATCCCAAAATTCCCCAATCCAGGATCCCAAAATCCCCAAACTTCCCAAATGCAAGATCCCAAAATTCCCCATTCTGGGACCCCAAAATCCCCAAACCTCCCAAATTCCATATTCCAAAATTCCTGAATCCCAGATCCCAAAATCCCCAAATCCCAGGTCCCAAAATTCCCCAATCCAGGATCCCAAAATCCCCAACCTTCCCCAATCCCAGATCCCAAAATTCGCAAATCCCACAATTCCCCAATCCCAGATTCCAAACTTCCCAAATCCCAAAATCCCATTTTCGTTACCTTTCTCATCCACAGCCCTGTTGAGATCCGTGTCCCATTCCACGTCTTCCCACTTCCAGCCCGGAGGACACTCGATCTCATCCTTGGGCAGCACCTTCTCCCCGTTCTGTGGGACACAGGGAATCCTCACCCAAACTCATCCCTAGAATTTCCCCCAGGATTCCAGCCCCTGAATTCCCGGAATTCCCAGTTTTCCTCCTCACCACGTCCGTGTAGGAATCGGTCATGTGGATCCACTGCCCTCCGGGGAGCCGGACCTGGTTCTCAAACACCTCCTCCACAAAGCTCAGGTGTCCCGCGTCCACGTCGTGCAGCAGCCTGAATCCCGGGAACACCCCAAAAATCAGGGATTCTCCATCCCATTGAATTATTTAAAAAACTATGATTATTGATCTAATACCAATATCCAACTATGACGGACAAAGACTCTCTAACAGTTTAAAGTTAGAAAGTGTGTGTTTATTACGACACTGGGATCACTCCCAAATACACACATCACAATTTACAGATGATCACAGGGTCTTTTTATGTCCAGGAGTATTGAATACTCAAAACACAAATTTATATTCATAACTCTGGTACATCCCATTCCCCGCTCCGTATGGTAATTAGCCCCAAAAATCCATTAAGCATGCGTAGTTTGTTCTTTAAAATGGGTCAGTGGTCTTTTTTATAGGGTGGGGTCCCAAAATGATGAAGTAAGATGGGTCTTCCTCTCTTTGACCTTTTTAACCTTTAGTGTTACGTGACAGCCGAATCCTGGTTTTTTTTCAGGACTGTTTGATTTATGATTGTATTGTATTGTATTGTATTGTATTGTATTGTATTGTATTGTATTGTATTCATGGGGTCTATTGATTATTCAGGATGCAAAAGCCTAGTTTGACAACTTCCATGATTTATCAGTTCCTTCAATGATTTATCAGTTCCTTCAGTCTGGCTTCTGTTAACAAAAAAGGAAGTCCTGGCTACATTACCTCAGCACCATCTATTTTGACTAAAGTCTTTAATTCTTCTAAATCAGTCCTTCGCCACCTTCCTCCTGAGCACCACCCTCAGCATTCCCAAATTTCTCCCACCCCTCCAAGCAAAGTTTCCCCCTCAGGAAAAAAAACCCAAACCAGGATGAAAACCCCACCCCCAAATCTCCTCGGTTTTGGAGCATCCCAAGATTTGGATGAGGGGGAAGAACAGACGAGGAACCCCGGGGGCATCCCAGATTTTTGGGATTCCTGGGAATTCCCAGTGGAAAAGCCCCACTCACGTCTTTTCGGGGCAGACGAACCAATCGCCGGCCCAGGTCCATCCCGCGGAAGGACGGAAGCTGTCCTTGGGAAGCTTGATCCGGCCGGTGACATCGGAATATTTGGGATAAGTGAGGCCGGTGGTGCCCCAGTTCCCCACCAGCGCCAGCTTGGTCTGGTTCTCGTACTGGGAGAGAAAAAAATTAAAAAAGAGATGGATTTGGGGTTTGAATAACAGAATTCCATTAATAATCCCATAGAATCCCGTGAATAATTCCATAGAATCCTGTGAACAATTCCATAGAATCCCATGAATAGTCCCATAGAATCCCATGGATAATCCTATAAAATCCCATGGTAGTCTCCCACAGAATCTTGTTAATAATCCCAGAGAATTCCACCAATAATCCCACAGAATTCCACTAATAATCCCATAGAATTCCATTAACAATCCCATAGAATCCTGTGAATAATCCCATAGAATCCCAAGAGTAATCCCATAGAATCCCATGAATAATCCCATAGAATCCTGTGGATAATCCCACAGAATCCCATGAATACTCCCAGAGAATCCCGTGAATAATCCCGTAGAATCCCAAGGATAATCCCATAGAATTCCACCAATAATCCCATGGAATTCCATGAATAATCCCATAGAATCCCATTAATAATCCCTGCAGAGGGACGGATTTCCTGGGAAAACCCCAACCCATCCCCTGGCATCCCAATTTTCCCATTTTGAGGGACAACGCGGCTCCATGGCTCATTCCCAACTTTTCCCCTCAGCATTCCAGGCCGAGATGATGGAAACAGCTCCTCCTTCCCATAGATTTTAGGGAACAATGAGATTTTAGGTCCAGCCCACCCCGTTTTTCCCGGCAGGATGGGGATCCCTTGGGAATTGCTCACGGTTTCGGCAAAGACGGAGAGTTTTCCCTCGGCGAACTGGTTGAACTCCTTCTCATCCACGGCCAACCCGAACCAGAGCCGCACCCGGATCTGCGCCAGGATCCGCGGCCCCATCGCCTCCTCCTGAGGGTACTGCCAAGGAAAAGGACCCCGGGAAGGGATTAATGGGAATTCTCGGAATTCTGGGATGGAGTGGGTGGAGCGCTTTGGGGATCACGGGATTGAGGTTGGAAAAAGACCTTCATGGTCATCCCAACGCCACCATCAACGTCCCTAAAATGTGTCCCCAGCTGAGGTTGGAGAGCTTTAAAATTCCAGTGGTGCTGGACAGGATCGGGGACAAGGATAGGGAAAAGGACATGGACAAGGTCAGGGACATGGACAAGGTCACAGAAAGGTCAGGAACAGGGACAAGGACATGGACAGGGATAGGGAAAAGGACAGGGATAGAGATAGGGAAAAGGACAAGGACAGGGACAAGGACAGGAAAAGACATGAACAAGGTCAGGAACAGGGAAAAGGACAAGATCAAGGTCAGGGATAAGGACATGGACAGGAATAGGGAAAAGGACCTGGACAAGGACGTGGACAGGGACAAGGTCACAGAAAGATTAGGAACAGGGACAAGGACATGGATTGGGAAAAGGACAGAGACAAGGACAAGGAAAAGGACATGGACAAGGTCAGGGACAAAGACAAGGTCAGGAACAGGGAAAAAGACAAGGTCAAGGTCAGGGACAAGGTTAGGGACAAGGACATGGACAAGGACATGGAAAAAGACAAGGACAGGGACTGGGAAAAGGAGAGGGATAGGGAAAAGGACATGGACAAGGTCAGGGACAGGGACAGGACATGAACAAGGTCACAGAAAGATCAGGGACAAGGACATGGACAGGGATAAGGAAAAGGACATGGACAAGTTCAAGGACAAAGACAGGGACATGGACAGGGACAGGGACAAGGACATGGAGAAGGATATGGACAAGCTCAGGGACAAGGACATGGAAAAGGACATGGAAAAGGTCAGGGACAAGGACAAGGTGATGGACAAGGACAGGGACAGGAACGAGGACAAGATTAGGGAAAAGGACAAGGACAGAGACAAGGACATGGACAATGTCAGGGAGAAGGACAAATACAAGAAAGGGGACAAGGACAGGGACAAGGTCAGGGACATCCTCCAGGGTCAGGGCACCAAACCCAACCCACACATTCAGAAAAACCAGAAACAATCTCCAAGAATTTTTCCTCACTGCTCTTTTCCCTCTCTCCCAGACAGTTTTTCCTGCTCTGAACACAGCTGGTTTTCCATCCGAAAATCAGAGATAAGGAAAAATCAAAATTTTGAGATTTGAGTTCATTTTTGTTGCCAGCTGCATTTGGGAATTGCAATTTTATTCCATTTATTTTATTTTCTTTCCTTTTTTTTTTTTTTTTTTTTTTTTTTTTTTTTTGCTTGTTCCATGCTGATTTTCTGCTCCAGATTTTTCCAGACCTGAAATATCCTCAGAGATGGGAGAAGTGCCTGGGAGAGGAGGCAGCAGCCAAAATTTTCTGGAGTGGCAAAGGGTCAGGAATTTGGAAAAATCTTTAAAAAATTTAAAAAATTAAATGGCTCTTCCTAAAAAAGCACAAAATGGGAATAATCATCACTGCTTTAGAATTGCAGGATAGAGGGAGCTATCCAGGGAATCTGCTGCAGATCCATGGAGGAGGAGCTGGACTCTGCCAGAAGCACAACCTGGAATTTTTCCTGCAGTTTCAACCGGGTGGAATTCCCAGATTTCCTGTGGCTGCTCCGTCCTTGGAAGTTTCCAAGGCCAGGTTGGACAGACTTGGATCCCCCCGGGATAATGGAAGCTGTCCCTGCCCACGGATGGGGTGGAATTGTTGGGATTTAAGGTCTCTCCCAACCCAAACCTTTCCACAATTCCACAAAACTGGGGGTGAACCGTGTGCTGGGATTTGATCTTTCCCTGCTGGATTTTTCCATCTCTTTTTTTTTATATTATTTTTTTTTAGCAGGAAAAAATCGTTTAGGAAAATCAAGATTCCATCTGGACATGCTTCCACAGGTACCTTGAGGAAGATGGTCTGGAGCTTCCCGCAGTTCCGGCCACAGCAGTCGGGGATGTTCCGGGAATACAGGACCTGGTGGGCCGGGACTCGGGCGAAGGCCACGCGTTTGTCCCCCTGGAGCATCCAGATGACGATGTCTGGGAGGCTGTTCTGGGGCTGGAAAACACAAATCCGTGGGATCCCCTCGGGAAGGATCCACCGCGGGATCGGGAAATCGTGGAATGGTTTGGGTTAGGAGGGATCCTAAAGCTCATCCAGTTCTGTGGGCAGGGAGACTTCCCTCTATCCCAGGTGGATCCAAGTCCATCCAACCTGGCCTTGGACATTCCCAGGGATCCAGGGGCAGCCCCAGCAAATGTGGGAATTCCATTCCCAGCAATTCCTGCCCAAGATCCCAGCCCAATGTCCCCTTTCCCAGTGGGATCCATTCCCTGTGTCCTGTCCCTGCAGCCCTTGGCCCCAGTCCCTCTCCAGCTCTCCTGGAGTTTTCCCCTTCAGGGACTCGGAGCATTGCCTGCAGTTTTCCCTTCTCCAGGGAAACATTCCCAGCTCCCCCAGAGCAGAGGGGCAGAATTCTCCCTTTTTCCTGCTGTGGGATCAGCCCAGAGCACGCGGAGCTTCCCACCCACCAACATTCCAAGTCCTTCTCCCAGCCCATGAGGTGACCTCAACTTATCCACCACCAAGACCAACCTCAACCACCAGAGCCAAACCTGGCACCATTGGAGAATCCATTTGGGAGCCAGGACAGAACATCACCTCCAATTCCCGCAAAAACCACAACGGGGAAAAAACCAGGAAGAGTCACCTCCTCCGCCATGGCCCGGAGCCGGCACAGCCAATCCTCCGCCTGATCCAGGATTTGGGAAAGGCTGGAATTGTCGTGCTTGAGCCTCAGGGCCACCTTCAGGATCTGCTCCAGGTGGGTGCTCCGGAAGCGGAACAGGTTCTGGTCCAGGTGGGTGCTGGAGGCTTTCTCCAGGACGTTGGGAAGCTTCAGGCTGCAGGGATGGGCGGGAATCAGGGATTGGGTTGGATCAGGATGGATCCAGAGGGTCGTTAAGGGTTGTTAATTGTCACTAATCATCATTAGTGGTCATTCGTGGTCACCAATCGTCATTAATGATCATTCATGGTCATTAATGGTCACCAGTTATCATTAATGGTTATTAGCGGTCACTAATGGTCATCAATTAACATGGATGGTCATTAATGGTCGTTAATGGTCATAAAAGGACATCAATGGTAACTAATTATCATTAATAGTCATTCATGGCCACCAATCAGCATTAATTGTCATTAATGGCCATTAATGGTAACCACTCATCATTAATGGTCACTAATGGTCACCAATCATCATGGATGGTCATTAGTGGTCATCAATGGTCATCAATCATGATTGATGGTCAATAATGGTCATTAATGGTCACCAATCATCTGTAATGGTCACTAATGGTCACCAATCAACATGGACGGTCATTAATGGCCATTAATGGTCATTAACGGTCACTAATGGTCACCAATCAACATGGATGGTCATTAATGGTTGTTAATGGTCATAAAAGGTCATCAGTGGTCACTAATTATCATTAATAGTCATTCACGGTCATCAATCAGCATTAATTGTCATTAATGGCCATTAATGGTCACCAATAATCATTAATGGTCACTAACAGTCATTAATGATCATAAATGGTCACCAATCATCATTAATGGTCAATAATGATCATTAAAGGTCACCAGTCATCATTAATGGTCAATAATGATCATTAAAGGTCACCAGTCATCATTAATGGACCATAATGGTCATTAATGGCCACCAATCATCATTAATGGTCACTAATGGTCACCAATGATCATGGATGGTCATTCATGGCCATTAATGATCATTAAAGGTCACTAATGGTCACCAATCATCATGAATGGTCATTAATGTTCACCAATCATCATTATGGTCATAAGTGATCATTAATGGTCATCAATGATCACTAATCATCATTAATGGCCATTCATGGTCATTAAAGGTTACCAATAATCATTAATGGTCATGAATGGTTATTAATGGTCACCAATAATCATCAATGGTCATTAACAGTTGTTAATGATCATTAAAGGTCATTAATGGTCACCAATCATCATTAATAGTCATTAATCCATCCCAAATCCACCCCAAATAACTCATCCAGCTTCTTGAGGGATTTTTTGGCCTTTTTTAAAAGTTTTTTCCAAATTTTCAGCACATTTCCAAAGAATTGAGAAGCCCCCAAAGATATTTGGGAACGGGAAGAGCAAAAGAGTTTTGAACCACGGCCGGAATTCCCCCTGGAATCAGGATGGGAACGAGCCACACCCACATTTTAATATCCATCACTCCAAGATCCTGGAAAAATGGATCAGGTGCCAGACTGGGAGGTTTTCCTGTAAAACTCAAGGATTTATGGATCCGTTGCTATAAATGAACTTCCTGCTCCCGGCTCCCGAGCCACAAATCAGGATTTCCTCCGGAAAAAATAGACGGACACAGAAAGATAAATTTGTTTTTGGGCCGAGGAGAGGTTTGGAAAGAGGTTTTTTAGGGATACATTCCCGCCTCGGGAATTGGGATCTGTAAATCCCGTTTTTATTGCAGGTTAATAGGGAGAAGGTGGAATTATGGAATGGTTTGGGATCTTCCACTATCCCAGGTTGCTTCAAGCTCTGTCCAGCCTGGATTTGGACATTTCCAGGGAGGAGGGTTTGGAGTGAGGGGCAATGAGCAGGAAAAAGGTGGGAAAAGAGGGGGAAAGGGGAAAAAAAGGGAAAAAAACAAACAGGGAGGAAAAGGGGGAGGGAGAAGGGAAAAGAAGGAAAAAAGGAAAAAAAAAAGGGGGGAAGGAAAAAAAGGGAAAAAAAAGGGGGGGGGGGGAAGAGAAAAGGGAAAAAAAGAAAGAAAAAAAGAAAAAAAAAGAAAAGAGAAAAAAGAAAAAATAAAAAGGCAAAAAAAGGCGAAATAGAGGGAAAAAAGGGAAAAAGGGAAAAAAGGAAAAAGCGAAAAAGGGACTGGTCCGTTCCAAGACGGAGAAGAAACATCAGGAATGGTTTCCCACCCCGAATTCCCAGAGTACCTGCAGTCGGCGATGACGTCGTCGAGCAGTTGGGACCCCAGGGCCTCCAGCTCCAGGGGAGAGCGGTTGGATTTCAGCGCCACCTGCACCTTCTCCAGGTTTTCTTCCTGCAGGAAAAACGGGGATCAGGAATCGCCTGGAATCCCGTCCCACTTCTGTAAAATTCCCAGAAAAATGCTGGGAATTGATCCCCAATTCTACTCTGGGATCTGCATCCAAATGTTTGGAGCTCCATGGGGAACCAACAGGGAAATCCAACAGGAAATCCCAGAAATTGCTCAGGAGCTGAGGGGTGGCCCCTGGAATCCTGGAATTGTCTCCAACCAGGGCTTGGAGCAACCTGGGATTGGGGAAGGTGTCCCTGAACATGGAATGGGGTGGGTTTGGAATTCTCCAAATTCAAACCATTCCAGGATTCCAGAATCCCTCTGCTCTGGGGGAGCTGGGAATGTTCCCCTGGAGAAGGGAAAAGTGCAGGGAATGCTCCGAGTCCCTGAAGGGGAAAACTCCAGGAGAGCTGGAGAGGGACTGGGGCCAAGGGCTGCAGGGACAGGACACAGGGAATGGATCCCACTGGGAAAGGGGACATTGGGCTGGGATCTTGGGCAGGAATTGCTGGGAATGGAATTCCCACATTTGCTGGGGCTGCCCCTGGATCCCTGGGAATGTCCAAGGCCAGGCTGGATCCACCTGGGACAGTGGAAGGTGTCCCTGCTCATGGATGGGGTGGGAATGGGATGAGATTTTAATTCCCTTCCCATCCAAACCATTCCAGGATTCCGTGATTCCATGATGCTCCTCATTCAGCAGATACACGGCTGTGACACTCCCCAGCCTGGACGTCGCCTTGGGGTGTCCCCAGGGGAGTCCCCAGTCACTCCTCAGCCTGGAGGTGTCCCCAGGGATGTCCCCAGGGTGTCCCCTGTGGCTCCCCAGCCTGGAGGTGTCCCCAGAGGTGTCCCCAGAGATGTCCCCGGTCACTCCCCAGCCCGGAGGTGTCCCCAGAGGTGTCCCCAGAGATGTCTCCGGTCACTCCCCAGCCCGGAGGTGTCCCCAGAGGTGTCCCCAGAGATGTCCCCGGTCACTCCGCAGGCTGGAGGTGTCCCCAGGGGTGTCCCCAGGCTGTCCCCAGGGTGTCCTGGTCACTCACCAGGCGCTGGGCCCCGTGCAGCAGTAGGTTCTGGGCGTCCGTGCGGTGTCCGATGTCCTCCCAGTACGAGGAGAGCACCACCACAGGCTTCACGTTCCCCCAGGGCAGGTAATAGTAGTGACAACCTGGGGACAGCACAGCGTCACCTCGGGGACAACAGGACACACCCCTCGGGAGTGGGGATGGAATGGAAAAACGGGATCAGGGTGGGAATGGGGCTCAGAAAGTGTTTGGGAGAAAGGTGGGCATGGTGTTCCCCAAATCCTGGAGATCCCACCAAGATCCAGCAGGATCTGAGTCCACGGGTCTGGTAGTGAGGCCAGAAACCAGATCAAGATTCCTGGTGGGACAAGGATGGGAGACAGGGAATGGCCAGGGAAAGGCCAGGGAATGGCCCGGGAATGGCCAGGGAAAGGAGCTCCCAAAAACCAGCCCATGGATCTGAGCAAAGTCCCGGCTTCCCTGCTCCTTCCCAGACACAAACTCCCCATGGCTGAGGTGGGAAAACCCTTTGGACTTCTCTGCTCCAAGCAGGGAAACCTTCAGCCAAATCACCTGGACACAACCTCGGGCTGTCCCTGGATCCCTGGAAGTGTCCAAGGCCAGGCTGGACATTGGGGCTTCGAGAAAACTGGGATAGTGGGAGGTGTCCCTGCCAAAGGTGGGGTGGGAATGGGATGGGACTTAAGGTCACTTCCCACCCAAACTATTCCAGAATTCTGGAGCCCCTCTGCTCTGGGAATGCTGGGAATGTCCTCTGGGAAAAGGGAAAATCCAGGGAATGCTCAGAGTCCCTGAAGGGGAAAACTCCAGGAGAGCTGGAGAGGGACTGGGGCCAAGGGCTGCAGGGACAGGACACAGGGAATGGATCCCACTGGGAAAGGGGACATTGGGCTGGGATCTTGGGCAGGAATTGCTGGGAATGGAATTCCCACATTTGCTGGGGCTGCCCCTGGATCCCTGGGAATGCCCAAGGCCAGGCTGAGTGGATTTGGATCCACCTGGGACAGCGAGATGTGTCCCTACCCATGAAACCTCCAAACCCAACCCATTCCCTCCCACCTGCCAGGTTCGGATGATCCCAAAGGATGGAATTCCGCGCTCACCATCGAAGACGGCCCGGCTGTACTGGGTGGTGGAGGCCAGGGGCAGGCAGGTGTTGTCAAACTTGTTTCCATAATTCCCGACGCTGACCTCGAACTGCACGGCCCCGTCCACCCCCTGGAGCATCGTAGCCGAGTAGAAGGCGGCGAAGAGGGAATATTTCCGCCGGCGCAGGAATTTCTGGAATAAGGATGGGAATTCCAGGTGGAGGAGGTGGTGAGAGTGACCCCCGGGAGTCTGAGCCAAGAAGAGGCTGGAGGGCAAATCCTAAGGAGAGGCTGAAGGAGCTGGGATGGGAAAAGCTGAGGAAATTGGGAAGGAACTGGAGAACCAAGAAAAGCTGAGGGAATTGGAAAAAGGTTGGAGAACCAGGAAAAGATGAGGGAGATGGGAATGGCCTGGAGAATCGAGAAAAGGTGAGAGAACCAGGAAAAGCTGAGGGAGCTGGGAAAAAGCTGGAGAAGCAGGAAAAGGCTGGAGAAGCAGGAAAAGCTGAGGGAATTGGGAAGGAGCTGGAGAATCAGGAATAGCTGAGGGAGCTGGGAAAGGGGCTCATCCTGGAGAACAGGAGGATCTAGAGGGACCTCCTGGCTCTGCACAAATCCCTGGAATGCTGGAGCCAGGTGGGAGTTGGGATCTGATCCCAGGGAATAACAGGAAAAGAGGGAACAGCCTCAGGTTGTCCCAGGGGAGGCTCAGGGTGGGCACCAGCAGGAATTTCCCCATGGAAAGGGTGCCCAGGGAGGTTTGGAATCCCCTTCCCTGGAGGTGCACAAGGAATTCCTGGATGTGGCACTCAGTGCCAAGGTGAGGATGGGGCACAGCTCGGATTCAGTGACCTTGGAGGGATTTTCCAACCTCAGGGATCCCAGGATGGGAATTTTCTTTCAGGAAGAATAACAAACTGCAGCACGGGAATTTTGGGAGAATTTTAGGAAAACCAGATAAAAGAGGAGGGTGCAACTTCTCATGGAAATGGAGCCAAAGAAGGAAATCTGAGAGCCGGAATGAAGGGAAATCTCCCAAAATGTCATGGGAGACTTTGGAGCCTCTTCCAGGCCCTAAAGGGGCTCCAGGATCTGTGGGGAGGGACTGGGGCCAAGGGCTGCAGGGACAGGACACAGGGAATGGATCCCACTGGGAAAGGGGACATTGGGCTGGGATCTTGGGCAGGAATTGCTGGGAATGGAATTCCCACATTTGCTGGGGCTGCCCCTGGATCCCTGGGAATGCCCAAGGCCAGGCTGGATAGACTTGGAGCAGCCTGGGATCAGGAAAAGTTTTCTCTGCCCATGGAACAGGATCAGCTTCAATGTCCATTCCCACCCAAAACATTCCATGATCCCACAACTCCATGTCCAGTTCGGATGGACCAACTTCCAACTTTGGGTTGGAATTCCAGCAGGAGACCCTTCCAGGAGCTCACAGTCCACAGGACAACCCCCACCCACATCCAACACCCCTTCCTTGGCGTCCCACCTGCCC
This sequence comes from Zosterops lateralis, assembly GCF_965231275.1. Taxonomy (NCBI): domain Eukaryota; kingdom Metazoa; phylum Chordata; class Aves; order Passeriformes; family Zosteropidae; genus Zosterops; species Zosterops lateralis. The sequence continues at coordinate 1,902,330 of NC_139766.1, forward strand.
ATCCCAGAGACTTTCCCGGGAATTCCAATACCTCCACCCTCAGGATGTCATCGGCAGGGATCTCCTCCACCTTCTGCTCCATGTGCTCCACCAGTTTGGTCTGCAGCTCCACCAGGATCCGGCCCCGGTACGCCACCCCCTCGCCCTTTGGGATAGACCAGGAACAGGCGTCAGGATCCCGGAATTCCCTTCCCGAGGCCTTTTGCTTCCCGGGAGCTTCACCGTGGAGCGGGCAAAGAATTCCAGCCGGTGCTTCCAGGGTGGAATTTTGGGAGCAGAGCGGGATCGGGAGGCGTTAGCGGGAATAGCCGGGAGCAGGAAAGGCAGCGCGGGCTCCTGATGACAAAGCCAGGTTGGGTTAGAAGCAGCTTTATTTTTTGGGAAAAGAGGAAGCCGGAGGGTTATTTTTCCGGGAAGCAGCCGATGTCACCTTTCCCAGATTGAGCGTCTCGTAGGGATCGGGAAATCCGGTGAATTCCCGGGGGCTGCCGTAGAGGTTGATGTAGCAGGGCCCGAAGGTCGGCAGGAATCCCAGCCCGTCATCCACTGGGAATGGCAGGGAAAAGAGGGATTAGGGATTCCTGGAGGAACATTTGGGGCGCGTCGTGCTGGCTGTGGGATGGCGGGGATCACACAACACCAAAATCCTGGAATTTCTGCTCGTTTTGAGTCCCGCGGCCTCATCTTGGAGCGGGAGGGTGTGGCGCTGAATCCTGGGAATTCCCGATCCCAGGAAAAGTCCCCATGGGAAAGGGCAAGGTCAGAGAGGGGTGGGACAAGAGTGAGAGTGACAGGAGAGAGGGAAGAGCCTTGGGATGTGCCAAGGGAGGTTTAGGCTGGATTTTCAGGAATAATTCCTTCCTGGAAAGGGCCGTCCCCATCCCTGTGGTGGGACTGAACATCCATGTGGATGTGGCATTTGGGGACATGGATATGGGGTGGCCTTGGCAGCCCATGGATCAGAGGGATGTGATTCCATGAGGAGAACCACTCGTTTTTTATGGAATTTTGCTCAGGAATCCTGCCATGAGAGCTCCATGTGCCCGGCTGGCTCCGCATTCCAGACACATCCCAGAATCCTGGGAATCCCCAAAGCTATTCCGGAGCCATTCCCTTTTCCCAAGGTGCCCAACTCATCCCAGATGATGCTCCCCCCCCAAGTCCAGAGAGCGGAACCAGTAAAACCAGTCCCGGGAGGCGCCGGAAAACCAGGATGTTACTGGGAACGTACGGTCCGAGGGTTTCAGAGGCTTCACAGGAGCAGGAAATTCATCTGAGGCACAAAGAGAGGGAAGAGAGGTTGGGAAAGGTGGGAAGAGGAGCCTGGAAAAGGGATGGGGAGATGGGGATGAGGGTGGAGATTCCCACGGGATTTAGTGCAGAGAGATAGAGAGAAAGGGAGAGGTTTTTCATGGAATCATGGAATCAAGGAATCATGGAATAATGGAATCAAGAAATCATGGAATAATGGAGCCATGGAATCAAGAAATCAAGGAATCGTGGAACCATGGAATCATGGAACCATGGAATCACATAATCATGGAACCATGGGACCATGGAATCGTGAAATAATGGAATCAAGGCACCATGGAATCATGGAATTATGGAGTCATGGGATCGAGGAATCAAGGAATCATGGAATCACAAAATCATGGAATCATGGGACCATGGAATCAAGGAACCATGGAACCATGGAATCAAGGAACCATGGAATCAAGGAATGGAATAATGGAGCCACGGAATCGAGAAATCACGAAATCATGGAATCGTGGGACCATGGAATCATAGAATCACGAAATCATGGAATCATGGAACCATGGAATCATGAAATCATGAAATAATGGAATCAAGGAACCAAGGAATCATGGAATTATGGAGTCGTGGATTCGAGTAATCGTGGAGTCATGGAATCAAGGAATCATGGAATGTTTGGCACGGGAAGGGAAGTTAAACCCATCCAGGTGTATCCAGGGACACTTCCCGTTATCCCAGTTTGTTCCAAGCCTTGTCCAGCCTGGCCTTGGGCAATTCCAGAGGCTGGCAGCAGGATTGGAGCATCCCTGGGTTGCATTCCCAGGAATTTATTCGGGATCAGGCAGATCCCAGCGGTGGGACAGGAGATGACAATCCTGGATCTCCCCATTCCCATCCTCCCTCCCGGCTCCTCTCTCTCTCTCTCTCTCTCTCTCTCTCCAGCCCATCCCGGGCTCTGTGGTGGGATTGGGAAAAGGGTGGAGCCCCTGGATCGTGTCCTGATCCATGGAATCCCGGAATGGCTTGGAAGGAGCTCAAAGCTCATCCCATCCCATGGGCAGGGACACATCCCACTCTCCCAAGGTGCTCCAAGCTTTTTCCAGCCAGACCATCCCGTGTCCCCACAGTCACAAAGCCAAGCGCGGAATTCCCGCCGGGATCGCGGATTCCGTGGAAGTGCTGGCAGCAGGAAAAGCTCATGCAGGTGGAAGCTCCAAGCAGCTCCAAAGCCGTGTCCCAAATGCACCAAATCCGAAATCCAGAGGGGTTGGATCCACCCAGAAAGCACACACAGCTCGGGGTGACCGCGGGACCCCACCCCGTGTCCCCAGGGAGGGGACAGTGACAGCTGTGACATCCCAAAGCCACCACCAACCTCCAGCCACACCACGGGCCTATAACTTCCTTCCCCCATTCCCGAGAATCCACCGAATCCTAAATCCAGAGGAATCCATCCAGAAATGGGACAGAGCTCGGGGTGACCTCAGGACCACATCACATGTCCCCAAGGCAGGGACAGTGACAGCTGTGACATCTCTAAAGCCACCACCAACCTCCAGCCACACCACAGGCCTGAAACTTCCTTCCCTCATTCCTAAGAATCCACCAAATCCTAAATCCAGAGGGATCCATCCGGAAAGCGCGCACAGCTTGGAATGAGAGCAGGACCCCATCCCATTGTCCCCAAGGTACGGACAGTGACATCTGTGACATCCCAAAGCCACCAGCCATGACATGCAGCTTCTCCATAGCCCCATTCCCAAGAATCCACCAAATCCTAAATCTAGAGGGATCCATCATTGGAATGACCACAGGACCCCATCCCATTGTCCCCAAAGCAGGGACAGTGACAGCTGTGACATCCCTAAAGCCACCACCGACCTCCAGCCACACCATGGACCTGAAACTTCTTTCCCCAATTTCCAAGAATCCACCAAATCCTAAATCCAGAGGGATCCATCATTGGAATGACCACAGGACCCCATCCCACTGTCCCCAAGGCAGGGACAGTGACAGCTGTGACATCCCTAAAGCCACCACCAACCTCCAGCCACACCACAGGCCTGAAACTTCCTTCCCTCATTCCTAAGAATCCACCAAATCCTAAATCCAGAGGGATCCATCTGGAAAGCACGCACAGCTTGGAATGAGAGCAGGACCCCATCCCGTGTCCCCAAGGCAGGGACGGTGACATCTGTGACATCCCAAAGCCACCAGCCACGACATGCAGCTTCTCCATAGCCCCATTCCCAAGAATCCACCAAATCTTAAATCCAGAGGGATCCATCACTGGAATGACCCTGAGACCTCATCTTATTGTCCCCAAGGCAGGGACAGTGACAGCTGTGACATCCCCAAAGCCACCACCGACCTCCAGCCAGGCCACAGACCTGCAACTTCCATCCCTCATTCCTGAGAATCCACCAAATCCTAAATCCAGAGGGATCCATCACTGGAATGACCACAAGACTCCATCCCATTGTCCCCAAGGTGGGGACGGTGACATCTGTGACACCCCCAAAGCCACCACCGACCTCCAGCCACACCATGGACCTGCAACTTCCTTCCCCAATTCCCAAGAATCCACGAAATCCTAAATCCAGAGGGATTCATCCAGAAAGCGTGCACAGCTTGGAATGACAGCAGGGTCCCGTCCCATGTCCCCAAGGAGGGGAGAGTGACAGCTGTGACACCCCCAAAGCCACCACCAACCTCCAGACACGCCATGCAGCTCCTCCATAGCCCCATTCCCAAGAATCCATGAAATCCTAAATCCAGAGGAGTTGGATCTATCCAGAAATGGGGTGGAGCTCAGGGTGACTGCGGGACCCCATCTCATTGTCCCCAAGGCAGAGACGGTGACAGTTGTGACATTCCCAAAGCCACCACTGACCTCCAGCCACACCATAGACCTGCAACTTCCCCAGTTCCCAAGAATCCACTGAATCCTAAATCCAGAGGGATCCATCCAGAAATGGGGCAGACCTCGAGGTGACCCCAGGACCACATCACACGTCCCCAAGGAGGGGACAGTGACAGCTGTGACATCCCAAAGCCACCACCGACCTCCAGCCAGGCCATGCAGTTCCTCCAAGGCCATGCATCCCAAATCCCGGCCCGCTTCCCGCTCTTACCCTCCAACTCCCCTCCGGGGGCCGAAATCTTGGACATGCCCAGGAAAGCCGTGCCGATGACGTCGTTGTGCGTCAGGCGGTCCCTGCGAGGTGACACAGTCACTTTGGGGACCAGGGGATGTCCCCCAGCCAATCCCAGCACTGGGAATTCCCTTCCCGCTCACCAGTCGGTCACACGGATCCTCATCCGCTCGCACATGGACGGGAACTGGGAAAAAGGGACACGGGAAGAGGAGGGTGAGCGGCACTGGGGACATCAGGAGGGGACCTTGGGGACACCAGGAAGGGACCTTGAGGACACCGGTGCTCACCATGGCCGGAAGAGTCAGGCACTGGTTCCACTGGGGGTTGGCGTTTTTCTCCAGGATCCGGGAGTAGAGCTGGGAGGGAAGGATGGGAAGAGGGAAAAGTTGGGGTTGGAAAAGTTTGTGGAGTTGAGAAGCCTCAGATTCCCTAAAACCCAGTGCACAACCTTTTAGATTCCCTAAAATCTGGCGTCAGGTTCCCTAAAATCCAACCTCAGGTTCCCCAAAATCCAGCTTCAGGATTCCCAAAATCCAGCCTTAGATTCCCTAAAGTTGAGGCTCTGATTCCCCCAAATCCAGCTTCATATTCCCTAAAATCCAGCCTCAAATTACCTCAAATCCAGCCTCAGGCTCCTCCAAATCTGGCCTCAAACTCCCTAAAATCCCATCTCAGGCTCCTCAAAATCCAGCCTTAGATGCCCTAAAATTCTGCCTCATAGTCCCTAAAGTTGAGACTGAGGTTTCCCCAAATCCAGCCTCAAATTCCCTAAAATCCAGCCTCAGATTCCTCCTCCATTCCATGGGGTTCCTAAACCCCCTCGTGCAGGAGGCAGAGGATGTTTTGGATTTTCCAGGGATCCTCCCACCTTGGGATCAGCAGGATCCTGTTTGCCTCATTCCAGGAGCAAATTCCCCCATTCCAAGACCAAATTCCCCCATTCCAGGATGGAATTCCCTCATGCCAAGACCAAATTCCTCCATTAAAAGACCAAATTTCCTCATTCCAGGACCAGGCCTGGGGATCCACAGGTGGTTTCCCAGTGCCATTGCAATCCCAAGGACATCCCACTGAAACCCCAACCCCAGAGACCAGGAGGGACTATCCCACTGAAATCCCAATCCCAAGGACATCCCATTGAAATCCCAATCCCAAAGACCTGGGTGGGAATGTCCCACTGACATTCTAGTTGCAAGAATATCCCACTGAAATCCCAATCCCAGGATGATCCCGCCATTATCCCAGGCCCAGGAACACCCCACTGCCATTCCCAATCCCAAAATCATCCCACTGAAATCCCAATGCCAGGGATCTGGGAGGGAATGTCCCACTGCCATTCCAATCCCAGGATGATCCCACTGCCATTCCCAATCCCGGGTTCCTCCCACTGAAATCTCAATCCCAAAGATCTGGGAAGGAATGTCCTACTGCCATTCCAATCCCAAGGACGTCCCACTGCCATTTCCAATCCCAGGATGATTCCACCGTTATCCCAGTCCCGGGAACACCCCGCCGCCATTCCCAATCCCAAAATCATCCCACTGAAATCCAAATCCCAAAGATCTGAGAAGGAATGTCCCATTGCCATTCCAATCCCAAGGACGTCCCGCTGTCATTCCCAACCCAGGATGATCCCGCTGCTATCCCAGTCCTAAGGACATCCCACTGAAATCCCAATGCCAGGGATCTGGGAGGGAATGTCCCACTGCCATTCCAATCCCAAGGACGTCCCACTGCCATTCCAATCCCAAGGACGTCCCACTGCCATTCCCAATCCCGGGTTCCTCCCACTGAAATCCCAATCCCAAAGATCTGGGAAGGAATGTCCTACTGCCATTCCAATCCCAAGGACGTCCCACTGCCATTTCAAATCCCAGGACGATCCCGCCGTTATCCCAGTCCCGGGAACACCCCGCCGCCATTCCCAATCCCAAAATCATCCCACTGAAATCCCAATCCCAAAGATCTGAGAAGGAATGTCCCATTGCCATTCCAATCCCAAGGACGTCCCGCTGTCATTCCCAACCCAGGATGATCCCGCTGCTATCCCAGTCCTAAGGACATCCCACTGAAATCCCAATGCCAGGGATCTGGGAGGGAATGTCCCACTGCCATTCCAATCCCAAGGACGTCCCACTGCCATTCCCAATCCCGGGTTCCTCCCACTGAAATCCCAATCCCAAATTTTGGGAGGGAATGTCCCACTGCCATTCCAATCCCAAGGACATCCCGCTGCTATTCCCAATCCCAGGATGATCCCGCCGTTATCCCAGCCCCGGGAACACCCCGCTGCCATTCCCGGTATCCCGCTCCGCTGACCGTTTTCCCGGCAAAGCTGACTTCCACAAAAGGATCCACCAGGTTCTTCTTGTTGCTCTCGAAGCCGAAGATTTGCCGCACGTTGTCCATGACGGCGTCGTCCACTGGGAAAAAGATGGAAGTGCCAAAATCCGCGGAATTCCGCAGCATCCGGAAGTTCCCGGCCGCCCCACCAGTGGGATGAGCATTCCCAGAGAGGAAAACCCCTCCAGGCAGGGGGAAAAATTCCTCCAGGGGGGATAAAACCAGTTTGGACCAGTAAAAAAATCCTCCCCCACAAAACTACACAATATCCTTGGATTAAAACACAGATCTTTCCCTTCTCCAGGCCAAAATTCCTGCCTGGAATGCCACAATTTCAAGGGATCCAAAGCGAAAACCTACTCTGGGGCAAATCCTCGGCTTTGAAGATCTTGAGGCAGAACTGGGCAGCCCTGAGGGTGACCCCGGTGGGGCGCAGCAGGTTGGCCTCGATGTCCTCCTTGTCCTCGGCCACCTCCTTCTTCTCCAGCTGCGGGAAAAGTCACCCCGGATCTCGGGAATGAGCGGGAGAATCCCAAAAAAGGGAGAGGCTGGATGGGTTTGGAATCCCCAGGAGTGGCCAAGGTGGGTTTGGAGGGGGTTTGGAGGTGCCTGGGATAGTGGGAAGTATCGCTGGACATGGAATGGGATTTAAGGTCAATTCCAAATCCGAACCATCCCAGGATTCTGGAGCCCCTCTGCTCTGGGAGAGCTGGGAATGTTCCCCTGGAGAAGGGAAAAGTGCAGGGAATGCTCAGAGTCCCTGAAGGGGAAAACTCCAGGAGAGCTGGAGAGGGACTGGGGCCAAGGGCTGCAGGGACAGGACACAGGGAATGGATCCCACTGGGAAAGGGGACATTGGGCTGGGATCTTGGGAAGGAATTGCTGGGAATGGAATTCCCACATTTGCTGGGGCTGCCCCTGGATCCCTGGGAATGTCCAAAGCCAGGTTGGACAATGGGGCTTGGATCCACCTGGGATAGCAAGAGGTGTCCCTGAGTGGGAATGGGATGGGATTTAAAATCCCAACCCAAACCACTGCACAATTCCATGAGAAAATGTGGCTTTTTTCCTTCAAAACAGAGGAAGATCCAAACTGTGGCTTCCTTGGGAATGGCTCTAGGGGTAGGTGGCTCTTGGCTGGAATATTCCAGAGCTGGAATATCCCAGGGCTGGAACATCCCACAGTTGGAATATCCCGGGGCTGGAATGTCCCAAAGCTGGAATATCCCAGGGCTGGAATATCCCGGGGCTGGAATGTCCCCCCATTCCCAGTGGGAATACTCACGGGAGCTTCGTCTCCAGGCCCCAGCACGCAGGCGCTGACCTTCAGGTATCCCTTGGCTCCGGCGGAAAAATCCTCAGGATCCGAGAGGAGCAGCCACTTCCTGCGGAAAGCGTGTTCTGCGGGAAAACATGGAAAAACTGGGAATTGTGTTCTGCAGGAAAATGTGGAAAAATGGGAATTGTGTTCTGTGGGAAAACATGGAAAAATGGGAATTGTGCCCTGCCGGAAAACGTGGGAAACTGGGAACTGGCCCTTGGGTGTGCAGGGAGGTCAGGGATGCTCCTGGGTGGGGTTTAAATGAAATCCATGGAATGGGATAAGGGAATGTTTCAGTTCCTTTCCCAGGAAGGGAGCAGGGTGGGGTTTTTGGAATAGAATTCCCAGTTTTGCTGTGGCTGCTCCATCCCTGGCAGTGTCCAAGGGCAGGTTGGACATTGGGGCTTGGAGAAAACTGGGATAGTAGGAAGTGTCTCTGAACATGGATGGGGTGGGAAAATGGGATGGGATTTAAAGTCCCTTCCTACTCAAACCATTCCAGGATTCCATGACCATGGATAGGGGGTTCCTCTATGGAAGAACTGGGATGTGTGGGCTCATTTCCCAAAAAAATAACCAAAGGAGTTTCCCAGGGCTCACTTGGCTCGGAGTAAACGGTCTCCACGTCCATCTGTGGGATTAAAGGAAAAGGAGATTCCAGAGTTCATCCAGAGCGGGGGAAAGCCGGGAATAAGGAGATGGGAATTCCCTTACCCGGAATTCCCCGATCACCGAATCCGTGCGGAACGACCGAGAATCCACGACCTGAAAATGAGGGAAAATGGGCGATCCAACCCAAATCCTGCTGGGATGGAGGATCCTGGGGAACAGGGGAAGGGGAGAATTCCAGGATTTCCCAGCACTCACCGTGAGGAAAATGGGAGCATCGAACAGCTCCGACGGGGACTCGAAGACGTTGAAGAAAAAAGTCTGTGGAAAACCGGGATGAGGATGAGGCGTTATCCCGGTTTTCCCCCATTCCCAACATCCTGGAATCTCCCAGGAATTGCTGGAGCAGGAATTCCCGCTGACCTCATCGAAGAAGGGGCTGTTTCCTTTCCGGATCCGCGTTCTCCGGGTCTGTCCGGCCACCGTCACCTTCACCACCGGCCGGATCTGGATCCCGGGAAGCTGCCGGGCCTCGATGACCCTCACACGGATCTGGGATGGGATGGGGGACAGGGAATCAGCGGGATGGGGATCACCGGGATCATCCCATGGGATGGAGGACAGGGAATCACCAGGATCCAGGATGGGATGGAGGACAGGGAATCAGCGGGATGGGGATTACTGGGATCATCCCATGGGATGGAGGACAGGGAATCAACCACGGATGGGATGGGATGGGATGGGATGGGATGGGATGGGATGGGATGGGATGGGATGGGATGGGATGGGATGGGATGGGATGGGATGGGATGGGATGGGGGGCAAAGAATCACCAGGACCATCCCACAGGATGGAAGAAAAGGAATTACCAGGATCATCCCATGGGATGGAGGACAGAGAATCACTGAGATCATCCCATGGGATGGAGAACAATGAATCACCAGGATCATCCCAAAGGATGGAGAATGAGAAATCACCAGGATGGGAGTCACTGGGATCATCCCATGGGATGGAGAGCAAGGAATCAACTGGGATCATCCCATGGGATGGAGGACAGGGAATCATCAGGATCTGGGACAGGACAGAGGAAAGGAAATCACCAAGATCTGGCAGGGGATGAGATGGAGGACAAGGAATCACCGGGATCATCCCATGGGATGAAGGACAGGGAACCACTGGGATCTGAGATGGGATGGGATGGGATGGGGGACAGAGAATCACCAGGATTTGGGATAGGATGGAGGACAGGGAATCACCAGGATCATCCCATGGGATGAAGGACAAGCCATCACTGGGACAACCCGCCAGATTTTACGGGAACGCCTCATCCCACCTGGAAATCCTGCGGTTTGTTGGACAAAGGTTTTTTGGGAGAGCTCCTCCTCCTCCTCTTCACCCCCTGGATGTGATTCCCGGGGGGTTTCCTCGGGAGGGAGGGCGGCTCCGAGCCCGGCGCTCCCGAGGACTCTGCCGAGGGCTCCGTGTCCGCCGCCGCCTCCGGGTCCTCCGTGTCCTCCTCTCCGGCCGTCTCTGCCCGCCGGGAAAGGGGGAAAAAGTGGGATTTGGGAATGGGTTCGGATCCCAAAAAAGCGGGATGGGAAGGGTGTTATAAATGTGTGTTATATGGTTGGTTTTTCGCGAATATTAAAATGAATGTTGTAGGTATAATTGTATTGTGTTATCTTTTATTAATTAATATTATCTTTTATTAATTATGCCTATATTAGTATAGTTATAATTGTACTGTGTTATCTTTTATTTATTATCTTTTATTAATTATACCAATATTATTATAGGTATAATTGTACTGTACTATCTTTTATTGATTATCTTTTTTTAATTATGCTTATATTAATATAGGTATAATTGTACTGTGTTATCTTTTATTAATTAATATTATCTTTTATTAATCATACCAATATTAATATAGGTATAATTGTACTATATTATCTTTTATTGCTTATGTTTTATTAATTACACCTATATTAATATAGGTACAATTGTACTGTGTTATCCTTTATTAATTGATATTATATTTTATTAATTATACCTATATTAATATAGGTATAATCGTACTGTATTATGTTTTATTAATTCTCTTTTATTAATTATACCTATATTTATATAGGTATAATTGTACTGCATTATGTTTTATTAATTATTATTATCTTCTATTAATTATAGCTATATTAATATCGGTATAATTTTACTGTGTTACCTTTTATTAATTAATATCTTTTATTAATTATGCCTATATTAATATAGATATAATTGTACTGTGTTATCCCTTATTGATTATCTTTTATTATTTATACCTATATTAATATATTTATAATTGTACTGTATTATCATTTATTGCTTATCTTTTATTAATTACACCTATATTAATATAGGTACAATTGTACTGTGCAATCCTTTATTAATTAATCTTATATTTTATTCATTATACCGATATTATTATAGGTATAATTGTACTGTATTATATTTTATTAATTAATATTATCTTTTTTTAATTATGCCTGTATTAATATAGGTATAATTGTACTATGTTATCTTTTATTAATTAATATTATCTTTTATTAATTATGCCTATATTAATATAGGTATAATTATACTGTATTATCTTTTACTAATTAATATTATCATCTATTAATTACGCCTATATTAATATAGGTATAATTGTACCATATTATCTTTTGTTTATTAATATTATGTTTTATTAATTATGCTTATATTAACATAGGTATAATTGCACTGCATTATCTTTTACTGATTCTCTTTTATTGAATAATATTATCTATTTATTATCTGTTATTATTAACTATTTATTACTATTATCAATTATCAATAAAGGTGATAAATCTATATTTTACGATTGTAACATAGCATTAACAGTAAAAACACAATTATTTTTTTCTCTTTATAATATCTAAACTGACCAAACCAGAAGGCGTGGAGGGTGACCCCACATTCCTGCAAAACAACTGCTGAACTTCCTGTTTCTTATCCAAACCAAAGATAAGATAAGATAACCAAAAACCCTCAGGTGAAGAATTTTTGAGACCCAGACAGACAGAGCCACCCACAGATGGATCTACCGGATGAAATTATTGGGGAGGAGAATTGAACCTCAACAAACCCAAAGATGTACAACACACATTTCTTATCTACTCCAACAATAAACTCTCCCACCCCCAGATATTCTGCTACAATTTAACTCACTGCTAATATTTGCTTTGCCCTTGAATTCTCCCATCTAATATCATTTTATAATTCTCATCGAATTTTATTTCAGTTTGTTCGCCTCAGCCGGGGAAAAACACCAAATAAAGTCGATTTGAATTCAAATTGGGTTTGAATTTTTTCGTTAATGTACTATTTTGAAATTAATAATTTTGGTTAATGTACTATTTGAAATGAATTTTTTTGTTCGTGTACTATTTTGAAAATAATTTTTTTGTTAATGCACTATTTGAAATTAATTTTTTTAATGTACTATTTGAAATTAATCTTTTGGTTAATGTACTATTTTGAAATTAATTTTTTTGTTAATGCACTATTTGAAATTAATTTTTTTGTTAATGCACTATTTGAAATTAATTTTTTTAATGTACTATTTGAAATTAATCTTTTGGTTAATGTACTATTTGAAATTAATTTTTTGGTTAATATACTATTTTGAAATTAATATTTTGGTTAATGTACTATTTGAAATGAATTTTTTTGTTAGTGTACTATTTTGAAAATAATTTTTTTGTTAATGCACTATTTGAAATTAATTTTTTTAATGTACTATTTGAAATTAATCTTTTGGTTAATGTACTATTTGAAATTAATCTTTTGGTTAATGTACTATTTGATATTAATTTTTTTGGTTAATGTACTATTTGAAATTAATTTTTTGGTTAATATACTATTTGAAATTATTTTTTTGTTAAAATATTATTTTGAAATTAATTTTTTGGTTAATATACTATTTGAAATTAATTTTTTTGTTAATATACTATTTTGAAATTAATTTTTGGTTAATGTACTAATTGAAATTAATTTTTTGGTTAACGTGCCATTCATGTGGCGGTTTTATATTTGTCAAAATTTGTTTACTGACTGAGATACAGGAATTTTTGGGAGAGGAGCCTCTCTGGAGTTTATGGAGATAAATGGGACAAGGAAATGTCTCAATGTCACAAACCTGCCCGGAATTCTGCAGGTTCTGTGCAGTCCCACCCAAATAACAATTCCCTGAGCTGCTTTGGGGCATCATTTTAAGAACACCTTTCTAGTATAAAACAAGGATTCTCTTATTTTATTTCTAAAATCATCTCTATTTCAAAATAAATAGAGATCTTCTAATTTTTTCCTTATTTTAGGGACATATTCCATTCAAAATTCTCAATTAAATCTCACATATATCAATATGAACTACCCTTTGGCTACAATTCCCCCAAAAGGCATTTTAAACTGTTTTATAAGTAATACCAACCCGGAATTCTAAGTTTTGTCTCTTTACATTGTTTGTAGAAAATAAATAGTAAAAGAAAAATTTGGTTTTTAGAAATTAATTTTTGTTAGGTTTTGAGTTGTTTTTTTTTTTTCTTATTTTTTCCTCTTAGTGTATATTAATAAAATCTGTTTCTGCCTCTAAGTTAAGCCTGGTTTTGCTTTTTTTTTTTTTTCCCAAAAAATCCTGTCTCGCAATTAACAAACAAATTAAGCAAACCTAAACCATGACAACGATATTACAAAAAAAAAAAAAAAAAAAATAGTTTGAATCGTGCGTTAGGGTCTATTGAAAATGTAACACAGAGATCTTTAAAAAGAAGAAATCTGAAAAAGATAAAGAATGCGCCATTGGCTGGTTTTATGTCGAGAAACTTTTGCTTTTCTGTCTCCTGATTGTCAATTTGTCACTCTGATTTTTCAGCTTTCTGATGTGTTTTCATTCTCGGAGCTTGTCCACACACGTGCGACATAAACAAAGGCTGGTATTTTGTAAATACGCTTTCCTTCCGGAGGGGAAGGACAAATTGATGGATTTCCAAGTTGACTCCTCTCGTCTCCCAATCTCTGAATAATTCCTGAACTTTATATAAACCCCAAATCATAATAAAAACTCTCCTCACTTCTCAACTTGACGGGTGAACGTCCGTTTTGTGTCCCGATCGCGACATCTTTTTTATTTTTTTTTTTTTTTTTTTTTTAATTAAACTTATAAATTCTTCTAATTTATAGAAAAAACCTTGTTTTTCCCAGGAGGAGTTGTGGTTACCCGTGACCGTGTCCAGCTCGGGGGTGGCGGCAGCCGGGGCCGGCTCCGGAGGGGCCGGAGGAGGGAAAAGCGGGACGGCGCCCGGAGGGGGGATGTAGGAAACCTGCAGGAACAGGAACGCCTGGAAAAAACAGGGAATGAGCGTTGGAGAGGCCGGGATGGGAGAACTGGGGTCAGACTGGGAGGGACGTGGATCAGACTGGGGTCAGACTGGGAGGGACGTGGATCAGACTGGGGTCAGACTGGGAGGGAAGGGATTCAGACTGGTCCCAAACTGGGAGCCCCCATGACCAGGTCACGGCTCGTACTGGTCCCAATCTCAGAACCTCAACAAGTTCCAAAGTGGGAGCCCCAACTGGTCCCAAACTGGGAGGGAAGGGATTCAGACTGGTCTCAAACTGGGACCTTCAGTTGGGAAGGACAGAACCCAAACTGGTCAGAAACTGGGAGGGACATGGATCAGACTAACCCGAGACTGGGAGGGATGTGGCTTGGGCTGGGATCAAACTGGGAGAGACAGGCTCAGACTGGGGTCAGACTGGGAGGGAAGGGATTCAGACTGGTCCCAAACTGGGAGCCTCTCCAGCCATGCTAAAGCTTGTACTGGTCCCAAACTGGGAGCCCCCCAGGCCACGCTACAGCTGGTATTGGTCCCAAACTGGGAGCCCCCATGACCAGGTCACGGCTCGTACTGGTCGCAAACTCAGAACCTCAACCAGTCCCAAAGTGGGAGCCCCAAATGGTCCCAGCCTGGGAGGGAAGGGATTCAGACTGGTCTCAAACTGGGACCTTCAGCTGGGAGGGACAGGACCCAAACTGGTCAGAAACTGGGAGGGACATGGATCAGACTAACCCGAGACTGGGAGGGATGTGGCTGGGGCTGGGGTCAAACTGGGAGGGAAGGGATTCAGACTGGTCCCAAACTGGGAGGCACAACTGGTCCCAAACTGGGAGCCTCCCCGGCCATGCTAAAGCTTGTACTGGTCCCAAACTGGGAGGCCTAACTGGTCCCAAACTGGGAGGGAAGGGATTCAGACTGGTCTCAAACTGAGACCTTCAGTTGGGAGGGACAGGACCCAAACTGGTCAGAAACTGGGAGGGACATGGATCAGACTGATCCCAGACTGGGAGGGACAGGCTCAAACTGGGGTCAAATTGGGAGGGAAGGGATTCAGACTGGTCCCAAACTGGGAGGCACAACTGGCCCAGAACTGGGAGCCTCAACTGGTCCCAAAGTGGGAGCCCCAACTGGTCCCAAACTGTGAGCCCTAAGTGGCCCCGTCATGGCTTGCACTCATCCCAAACTGGGAGCCCCAGCTGGATGCAAACTGGGAGCCCCAACTGGTCCCAAACTGGGACCCTCCATGGCCATGTCATGGCTTTTACTGGTCTCAGACTGGGACCCTCCATGACCATGTTATGGCTTGTCCTCATCCCAAACTGGGAGCTCCAACTGGTCCCAGACTGGGAGCTTCAACTGGGAGGGACAGGACTCAAACTGATCCCAAACTGGGAGGGACAGGACTCAAACTGGTCTGAAACTGGGAGGGACGGGACTCAAACTGATCCCAAACTGGGAGGGACATGGATCAGACTGGGATCAAACTGGGAGGGACAGGCTCAGACTGGGATCAAACTGGGAGCCCCAAATGGCCATGCTGGTCTCAGACTAGAGCCCCAGCTGGTCCCAAACTGGGAGCCCCAACCAGTCTCAAACTGGGAGCCCCCATGGCCATGTCATGGCTTGGACTGGTCCCAAACTGGAACTCCACTGGTCCAAACTGGAACCCCACTGGTCCCAAACTGGTCCCGCTCTCACCCCGGTGCTCAAACTGGGAGCCCTGGCTGGTGCCAAACTGGGAGCCCTGACTGGTCATGCTGTGGCTTCCACTGGTCCAAACTGGAACCCCACTGGCCCCAAACTGGCCCCGCTCTCACCCCGGTGCTCTCCTTGCGCGAGTCCAGCAGGGGCAGGTTGAACGAGGCCGCCAGGCTGGGAGTGCCCAGAACATCCCGGAGCGGCACCCGGGATTCTCCCAAAAACCTGCGGGAAACAGGGACAGGGCTGATCCCCAGGGCACCCAAACCATCCCAGAGCCGGGGATGGAGGTCCTGAGGAGGTCACGGAGATGGAGCCGGGCTGGGAGAGCTGGGAATGTTCCCCTGGAGAAGGGAAAAGTGCAGGGAATGCTCCGAGTCCCTGAAGGGGAAAACTCCAGGAGAGCTGGAGAGGGACTGGGGCCAAGGGCTGCAGGGACAGGACACAGGGAATGGATCCCACTGGGAAAGGGGACATTGGGCTGGGATCTTGGGCAGGAATTGCTGGGAATGGAATTCCCACATTTGCTGGGGCTGCCCCTGGATCCCTGGGAATGCCCAAGGCCAGGTTGGGATGGATTTGGATCCCCCTGGGATAGTGGGAAGTATCAGCCAGAATCCTCCTGCTCCGGGATCCTCCTCCCATTTTCCCGTGGCTATTTATGGGCACCGGGGAGTTGGAGCAGCCCCAAATTCCAGCTCCTTTGGATTTCAGCCCAGCAGCAATTCCAGCTCCGGCTCCAGCCTTGAAATCAGGATCCTTCCCGTCCAGGCCTCATTCCCTTCCTCCTATCCCTAAAAATAAACCCCCTTCCTCTATTTTTATTTTTATTTTCTTTTCCAAGCACCTTTTTCCCAGCCAGGAAAAGGCTGGAGTGAGTGGAATCCTCTCATTCCTGACCCAGCAGGAGCCCCCTGATCCACGGGGAACCCTCTGGAATGGGGGAGCACCGGGATCAGCCGGAGGAAGGAAACCGGAGGTTTCGCTCCCGCCGCCCTTTCCCGGCACCGCCGGCGCCTCGGGAATGATTTTGGCAAAAGCTCTTCCCAAATCCTGGCCAAACCTCCAAAAAGTCCATCCCCAAACAAGGAACCCCCACTGTGTATTCCCAACTTTCTGAGGCTGGAATTTCTCACTCCCCCCCACGAATTCCGACCCCAAAAAAATGCGGCTTCGGCCTCCCACGGTCACTTCTCCTCCCACAGCGGGAATTTGGGAAAAAAAACGGGTTTGGGATGAATCCAGGGAATGGGAAAAGGGAGAGGGGAGAGGGGGTTGTGTGTCTCTCTCAAAAAAAAAAAAATTTTTGGGATTTTTTTTTCCCCCCACACCTGTTTCTTCCCACGGTTTCATGGTCCTTGACCACCACGGTGAGCTCGGCGTCGGGATCCAACGGGATTCCCTTCAGATCCCACTCGAATCCCTGGGAAAAAATAAAAAAAAAAAAAGGAGGAGGGAGAGGTTGGGATCGGCGCCTGGAAGAGGAGAACCCAAATCCCAAAATCCCCTTTGGAATCACAGCGTTCCCAAAGCCAAAATTCCCAGAAAATCCAAAATTTTCCTTGGTCACGGATCACCAGGAAGGAGAAAATCCCAGGAGCTGCTCCAGCCCCAAATCTGGGCCCTTTTTCCCACCAAATTCCCTTTTTTTTTTTGGAATTTCGGCCCATGGGAGCGCAAGGATGGGGTAGGAAAGGAAAAGGTGCTGGAAAAATTCCCATTCCGTAGAAATTCCTTGGAATGTTCATGGTGAGTCTGGATAAGACGTTGGTGGGAGGAAAAGAGGTTGGAATTCTGCCTGGAATTCCGGAGCAGAAAGGGAACCATCCCACACTTTCCATGGAGCAGAAGGAATTATCTGGGTTTGGGTCTGGGAACAGGGATAAATCCAGGGATTGGGAATCCTCACCTCATTCCAGACGGGATTCACATTGTTCTTGATGACCTTTGTCCTCTTCTTGACACCTGGAAGGAAAAAAAAAATGGGATTGGATATTCCCAGGGATTGGGATCTTCCCAGGAATCGGGATCTTCACAGGAATCAAGATCCCAGAATGAAACTTTGATCTCAGCTGGGTCTGAGCTTCCAGAAATTCCCACAATTCCCAGGATCAGGCTCCATTCCCTGATCCCAGCTGGAGCTGAACTTCCAGAAATTCCCAGGATTGGGATTGGATCCCAAATCCTGATCCCAGATGGAGCTCGGCTTCCAGAAATTCCAAAGACCAGGATTGGATCCCAATCCCTGCTCCAAATTGGAGCTTCCAGAAATTCCCACAATTCCCAGGATCAGGATCTGGATCTGATCCCATTCCCCGTTCCCAGCTGGAGCTGAACTTCCAGAAATTCCCAGGACCAAGACAGGATCCCAATCCCTGATCCCACATGGGGCTGAATTTCCAGGGATTCCCACAATTCCCAGGACCAGGATCAGGGTCCTTTCCCTCCTCCCAGCTGGGCGTGAACTTCCAGAAATTCCCAAGATTGGGATTGGATTCCAATCCCTGATCCCAGGAGGGGCTGAACTTCCAGAAATTCCAAAGACCAGGATTGGATCCCAATCCCTGCTCCAAATTGGAGCTTCCAGAAATTCCCACAATTCCCAGGATCAGGATCAGGCTCCATTCCCTGATCCCAGATGGAGCTGAACTTCCAGAAATTCCAAAGACTAGGATTGGATCCTAAACCCAGATCCCAGGTGGATCTTCCAGAAATTCCCAGGATCAGGATTGGATCCCAATCCCTGATCCCAGCTGGGGCTGAATTTCCAGAGATTCCCACAATTCCCAGGATCAGGCTCCATTCCCTGATCCCAGATGGGGCTGAGCTTCCAGGAATTCCCAGGACCAAGACAGGATCCCAATCCCCGATCCCACATGGGGCTGAATTTCCAGCAATTCCCACAATTCCGAGGACCAGGATCAGGGCCTTTTCCTTGCTCCCAGCTGGAGTTGGACTTCCAAGAATTCCTAGAAAAATTATTGGATCCCATTCTCTGCTCTCAGGGGTGGCTGAACTTCCAGAAATTCCCAGGACCAGGGTTGGATCCCAATCCCTGCTCCAAATTGCAGCTTCCAGAAATTCCCACAACTCCCAGTATCAGCATCAGATCCCATTCCCATTCCCATTCTCAGCTCCCAGCTGGGGCTGAGATTCCAGTGATTATTCCCACAATTCCTAGGAGGAGGATCAGGCTCTGGCTCCATTCCCTGGTCCCAGCTGGGGCTGAACTTCCAGAAATTCCAAATACCAGGATTGGATCCCAAACCCAGATCCCAGGTGGATCTTCCAGAAATGCCCAGGAGCAGGATTGGATCCCAATCCCTGATTCCAGCTGGGGCTGAATTTCCAGGGATCCCCACAATTCCCAGGACCAGGATCAGGCTCCATTCCCTGATCCCAGATGGAGCTGAACTTCCAGAAATTCCCAGGATTGGGATTGGATCCCAAATCCTGATCCCAGATGGAGCTCGGCTTCCAGAAATTCCAAAGACCAGGATTGGATCCCAATCCCTGCTCCAAACTGGAGCTTCCAGAAATTCCCACAATTCCCAGGATCAGGATCTGATCCCATTCCCTGATCCCAGCTGGGGCTGAACTTCCAGAAATTCCCAGGACCAAGATTGGATCCCAAATCCTGATCCCAGGTGGAGCTCGGCTTCCAGAAATTCCAAAGACCAGGACTGGATCCCAATCCCTGCTCCAAATTGGAGCTTCCAGAATTTCCCACAATTCCCAATATCAGGATCAGATCCCATTCCCTGTTCCCAGCTGGGGCTGAGCTTCCAGAAATTCCCAGGACCAGGATTGGATCCCAATCCCTGATCCCAGCTGGGGCTGAACTTCCAGAGATTCCCAGGACTGGGATTGGATTCCAGAACTTCCAGAAATTCCCAGGACCAGGATTGGATCCCAATCCCTGCTCCAAATTGGAGCTTCCAGAAATTCCCACAATTCCCAGTATCAGGATCAGATCCCATTCCCTGTTCCCAGCTGGGGCTGAGCTTCCAATGATTATTCCCACAATTCCCAGGAGCAGGAGAAGGATCAGGGCCCTTTCCCTCCTCCCAGCTGGGACTGAACTTCCAGAAATTCCCAGTATCAGGATTGGATCCCAATCCCTGATCCCAGCTGGGGCTGAATTTCCAGAGATTCCCACAATTCCCAGGATCAGGCTCCATTCCCTGATCCCAGCTGGGCCTGAACTTCCAGAAATTCCCAGGATTGGGATTGGATTCCAATCTCTGATCCCAGGTGGAGCTCAGCTTCCAGAAATTCCCACAATTCCCAGGGTTGGATCCCAATCCCTGCTCCAAATTGCAGCTTCCAGAAATTCCCACAATTCCCAGTATCAGGATCAGATCCCATTCCCTGATCCCAGCTGGGGCTGAGCTTCTAAGAATTCCTAGAAAAATTATTGGATCCCATTCTCTGCTCTCAGGGGTGGCTGAACTTCCAGAAATTCCCGGGATCAGGGTTGGATCCCAATCCCTGCTCCAAATTGGAGCTTCCAGAAATTCCCACAATTCCCAGGATCAGGCTCCATTCCCTGATCCCAGCTGGGGCTGAGATTCCAAAAATTCCCAGGACCAAGACAGGATCCCAATTCCTGATCCCACATGGGGCTGAATTTCCAGGGATTCCCACAATTCCCAGGATCAGGCTCCATTCCCTAATCCCAGCTGGGGCTGAGCTTCCAGAAATTCCCAGGATCAGGATTGGATCCCAAATCCTGATCCCAGTTGGAGCTTCCAGAAATTCCCACAATTCCCAGGATCAGGCTCCATTCCCTGATCCCAGATGGAGCTGAACTTCCAGAAATTCCAAAGACCAGGATTGGATCCTAAACCCAGATCTCTGGTGGATCTTCCAGAAATTCCCACCATTCCCAGGATCAGGATCCGGCTCCATTCCCTGATCCCAGCTGGAGCTGAACTTTTAATTATTCCTAAAAAAAAAAAAATCATTGGATCCCATTCTCTGCTCTCAGCGGGGGGTCTGAACTTCCAGAGATCCCCACAACTCCCAGGATGAGGCTCCATTCCCTGATCCCAAAAAATTCCCAGGAGGAGGATCAAATCCCATTCTCTCCTCCCAACTGGATCTTCCAGAAATTCTCACAATTCCCAGGATCAGGATCCACATTCCCTGTTCTCCAGCAGGGCTGGGAATGCAAGGATTGGATCCAGGATCCCATTTGGATCCCCCAACTTTTCCAGGTTGGAAAAAAATCCCATGGGAATCCCCTCCTTGCTGTGCCTCAGTTTCCCCCAGGAGCATCCAAAGATTTCCCAGGAAAAATTCAGGGATGGGAAGATCCCAAATATTCCATTCCCTCCATTCCCAAAACTCGGGGTGGTGCCTCAGTTTCCCGCCCCCCCCCCCCAAAAAAAAAAAAATCCAACATTCCCAAAATCCTGGGAATTCTCCATCCCCCCAATTCCCCCTCCCCTCCATCCCCCCTGGAATGTCGCCGCCTCATCCCAAGGGAGGGACCCCCGCGGGAAGAGGAAAAGGAAAAGGCCAAACAATGGGAGGTGACTCAAATCCCGGGAGACTCCCGGGATATTCCAAATATTCCCGGTTTTTTGGGGGTTTTTTTGGGGTTTTTTTCTCTTTTTTTTGCCTCGTTCGGCGTCTCCTTCTCTGTTTGGGATTGGGAAAAAATGAATTTCTCTGTTCTGGGAATATGGGAAAACTCAAAGATTTATTCCCTTATTTTTTATTATTTTTATTGTTATTATTATTATTATTTTTCCCCAGGATTCAGAGCCCTGGAATTGCCCTGAGTTGGGATTTGGAGCTCCCAGGATTCTCCAAATTCACCCCCCATTCCCAAATGGAAAACCTGGATCTGGAGCCGCTCATCCTTTATCCTTAATTTTTATTAAAAATGGGATTTTGGGGGGGTTTTTTCCCCAAATTTTCGAACTCTGGGAAAATCCCAAGGGCAGCGCCGAACTCCAATGGGAATTTTGGGAATGCAAACCCCTCTGATTTCCCAGGAAATTCATCCCTCGGGAATGGGAAAATCCCTGCTCCAGGTGGGATTATCCACATCCATCCCAATCCAGGATTATCCAAGAATTTAATGGAATTGCCAGGGATATCCCAGCATGGAATAAGAATAATAATAAATATAATATAATAATAATAATAATAATAATAATAATAATAATAATAATAATAAATTATAATAATAAATAATGATAATGATAATGATAATAATAATAATAAATAATTATAATGATAATTATAATAATAATAGTAGTAGTAATAATAATAATGATAAATTATAATAATAAATTATGATAATGATAATGATAATAATAATAATAATAATAATAATAATAATAATAATAATAATAATAAATGGGATCAAGGCAATAAAAGACACAAACGGAAGGATTTTCCAAGGATTTAGGAGCTTCCCAGATCCCAAATTTCGCTTCTAAAGGAGCCAAAAATATTCCAAACCCTCCCAAAAAAATAAAAATAAATAAAAATTGGGGATTCCCTCACCTCGGAACGTCAGGCTGGCCACGGGATCGCTTTGTTTATCCCGCTTTTCCACGTTGGGAAGTTGGGAAGCCCTTTGGATCAGGCAGCGGAGCATGGCCGGGAAAAAAATCCGGGATCAGGGAAAAAAAAATCCGGGATTGGAAAAGCCGGGATTGGAAAAAACCGGGATTGGAAAAGCCGGGATGAGGATCCGCTGCCTTATCCCATTCCCAGCCCCTTTTCCCGGTCCGGCCCTTCCCGGGAACGCCCCCGGAGAGGCTGGAAAAAAATAAAAATAAATAAAAAAAAAACGGGAAGGAGAGTTGGGATTGGGGGAGATGGGAAAGGGCGGGAGTTGGGAATAAATTCCCGGGATTCGGTGGGAAAAGGGAGGTGGGGAATAAATTCCCGGGATTTGGGGAGGGGGAAATTCCCGGGGAGGGTCAAAAGGCCGGGATTTGGGAATGAGGGGAATTCCAAGAATTGGGAATAAACCCACGAGATCCAGGAATTCTGCAAATCCCAAAGACAGGAAATGAATCCCTGGGATTTGGGGCTCCCACAATTCCCAGGGATGGGGAATGAAAACATTTGGGATTTCAGGAATTCTGGGAACACCACGGATATCCCAGGACTGGGATTTGGGAATGCTGGGAATTCAGGGATCAGGAATAAATCCCTGGGATTCAGGGATGCTCCAAGGCCTGAGGATGATCCAGCACCAGGAACTGGGAATGCTGCAAACTCCAGAGATGGGGAATAAAATCCTGGGATTTGGGAATTCTGGGAACCCCAAGGAAACTCAAATACTGGGATTTGGGAATGCTGCAACTCCAGGGATTGGGAATAAACACACGAGATCCAGGAATTCTGCAAATCCCAAGGACAGGAAATGAATCCCTGGGATTTGGGGGTGCAACAATTTCCAGGGATGGGGAATGAAATAATTTGGGAATTCAGGAATTCTGGGAATTCAGGAATAGGGAATAAATCCCTGCGATTCAGGGATGCTCCAAGGCCTGAGGATGATCCAGCACCTGGATCTGGGAATTCTGGGAAACCCAGGGATGGGGAATTAAATCCTGGGATTTCAGGAATTCTGGAAACCCCAAGGAAGCCAAAAAAACAGGATTTGGGAATGCCAGAAACTCCAGGGATCAGAAATGAATCCCTGGGATTTGGGATCCTGCAATTCCCAGGGATGGGGAACGAAAACATTGGGAATTTGGGAATTCTGGAAGTCCCAAGAATGGCCAAACACTGGGATTTGGGAATGCTGGGATTTTGGGAATTTCAGGGATGAGGAATAAATCCCTGGGATTTGGGAATTCCCAGAGATGGGGAATGAAATAATCTGGGAATTCAGGAACTCTGGGAATTCCTCAGGAATCAGGAATAAATTCCTGGGATTCAGGGATGCTCCAAGGCCTGAGGGTGATCCAGCACCTGGATCTGGGAATTCTGCAAACTCCAGGGATGGGGAATGAAATCCTGCGATTTGGGAATTCTGGGAATCCCAAGGAAACTCAAATACTGGGATTTTGGGAATGCTGGGAACCGCAGGAATGGGAAATTAATCCCTGGGATTTGGGGATCCCACAGTTCCCAGAGATGGGGAATGAAAACATTTGGGATTTCAGGAATGCTGGAAATTCAGGAATTCTGGGAACCCCAGAGATAACCTGGTACTGGCATTTGGGAATTCTGGGAATTCAGGGATGAGGAATAAATTCCTGGGATTCAGGGATGCTCCAAGGCCTGAGGATGATCCAGCACCAGGATCTGGGAATTCTGGGAAACCCCAGGGATGGGGAATGAAATCCTGGGATTTGGGAATTCTGGGAACCCCAAGGAAACTCAAATCCTGGGATTTGGGAATGCTGCAACTCCAGGGATCAGAAATTAATCCCTGGGATTTGAGGATCCCACAATTCTCCCAGGGATGGGTAATGAAATTATTTGGGAATTCAGGAATGCTGGAAATCCCAGGGATATCCCAGGACTGGGATTTGGGAATTCTGGGAACCTCAGGGATGAGGAATAAATCCCTGGGATTCAAAGATGCTCCAAGGCCTGAGGATGATCCAGCACCAGGATTTGGGAATTCTGGGAAACCCAGGGATGGGGAATAAGATCCTGGAATTTCAGGAATGCTGGAAACACCAAAGAAGCCCAAAACCAAGATTTGGGAATGTTGGAAACTCCAGAGATCAGAAATGAATCCCTGGGATTTGGGGATCCCACAATTCTCCCAGGGATGGGGAATGAAATCCTGGAATTTCAGGAATTCTGCAAATCCCAAAGGACAGGAAACAAATCCCCGGGATTCAGGAATTCTCCAAGGCCTGAGCACGACCCAGCACCGGGATTTGGGAATTCTGCAATTCCCAGGATTTGGGAATACCAAAATCCCAAAAAACAACCAAATCCCCCTAAAAAAAAAAAAAAAAAAAAACAAAAAAAAAAAAAAAACACCTGGGAATTTGGGATGGGCGGGAACACCGTGAAAATTCCATGGGAAAAACTCAAAAAAATCCGCTTTTTTCCCCAATAAAATCCCGACCGACAATTCCCGTTATTCCCAAATTTGGGCTGTTCCCTTTCCCGCCCCGCCCTCCCCTCAATGAGCGGAAAATCCCAAAATAAACCCGGCCCGGGGGGGCTTTAGGGGGGTCCCCAAGGGCCACCAGGGGAGGGGACACCAAAGGGGGGGAGGTGACAACGGGGACAGCGAGGACCCAACGCTCTCACAATTTTTGGGGATAAAATTCCCTAAAATTTTTCCAAAACAATCCCAAAAATCCGATTTTTTTTCCCCCTAAATCCTAATTTTTTTTCCCTCTAAATCCTGATATTTTCCAAAAAAAAATCCCAATTATTTTTTCGCTTAATCTCGAATTTTTTTTCCCCAAAATCCTGATTATTTTCTTCCCTAAATCCCAATTTTTTTTCCCTCTAAATCCTGATATTTTCCAAAAAAAAAAATCCAGATTTTTTTCCCCCTTAATTCTGATTATTTTTCACAAAAATCCAGATTTTTTTCCCCAAAATCCCGATTATTTTTCCCAAAAAATCCCGATTATTTTTCCCCAAAATCTCGAATTTTTTCCCCTTAATCCTGATCATTTTTCCCCCTTAATCCTGATTTTTTTTTCCCAAAAAAATCCTGATTTTTTTTTTCCCCTCCGGATCCTGGAATGGGGAGGGGACACCAAAAGGGGGCGGTGACAATGGGGACAGGGAGGACCCAACGCTCTCACAACTTTTGGAGCAAAAATTCCCTCAAATTCCTCAAAAAAAAATCCCAAAATCCCGATATTTTTTCCCCTAAATCCTGAATTTTTTCCCCCAAAAATCCCGATTATTTTTCCCCAAAATCCCGATTTTTTTTTCCCTTTTATTCTTGATTATTTTTCCCCAAAAATCTCAAATTTTCCCCCCTTAATCCCAATTATTTTTCCCAAAAAAATCCTGATATTTTTCCCTTTTATTCTTGATTATTTTTCCCCAAAAATCTCGAATTTTCCCCCCTAAATCCCGATTATTTTTCCCCTAAATCCTGAATTTTTCCCCCAAAAATCCCGATTATTTTTCCCCTTAATCCGGATTTTTTTCCCTAAATCCCAATTTATTTTTTTCCCTAAATCCCGATATTTTCCAAAAAAAATCCCGAATTTTTTCCCCAAAATCCCCCTTTTTTTTTTTTTTTCACCCCTCTGGAGCTTCTCACCCTGAAATGGAGAGGGGACACTAAAGGGGTGGCGGCGACAACGGTGACAATGGGGGTGACACAGTGACAGTGGGGGGGTGACACTCTGCCAACCCCATCCCAACTTTAGGGGCCAAAAATCCCCCAAAATCTCCCAAAATCCCCCAAAATTCCCCCAAAATTCCAACTTTTTTTCCCCTCTCCAGAGCTCAGAATGGGGAGGGGACACCAAAGGGTAGCAGCGACAACGGTGACAGCGGTGACAGTGACACTCTGCCAACCCCATTCCAACTTTTAGGACCAAAATTCCCCCAAAATCCCGATTTTTTTCCCCAAAATCCCCTAAAATCCCGATTTTCTCCCCCCTCCAGAGCTCAGAATGGGGAGGGGACACCAAAAGGGTGGCGGCGACAATGGTGACAATGGGGGGTGACACAGTGACAGTGGGGGGGTGACACTCTGCCAACCCCATCCCAACTTTTAGGGGCCAAAATCCCCAAAAATCCCCCAAAATCCCGATTTTTTCTCCCCACAACCCCGATTTTTTTCCCCCTCCAGAGCTGAGAATGGGGAGGGGACACCAAAAGGGTGGCGGCGACAATGGTGACAACAGTGACAGTGGGGGGGTGACACTCTCACAGCCCCATCCCAACTTTTAGGGGCCAAAAATCCCCCAAAATCCTGATTTTTCCCCCCAAATCCTCCAAAATCCTCATTTTTTTCCCCCCCTCCGGAGCTGAGAATGGGGAGGGGACACCAAAGGGGGGGAGGTGACAACGGTGACAACAGTGACAGCGGCGGGGGTGACACTCTGCCAACCCCATCCCAACTTTTAGGGCCAAAAATCCCCCAAAATCCTGATTTTTTTTCCCCAAAATCCCCTAAAATCCCGATTTTCTCCCCTCCGGAGCTCAGAATGGGGAGGGGACACCAAAAGGGTGGCGGCGACAACGGTGACAACAGTGACAGTGGCGGGGGTGACACTCTCCCAACCCTATCCCAACTTTTAGGGCCAAAAATCCCCCAAAATCCTGATTTTTTTCCCCAAAATCCTCCAAAATCCCGATTTTTTCCCCCCCTCCAGATCTCAGAACGGGGAGGCGACACCCAAGAGGCGACACCGGTGACAGCGGTGACAGTGACACTCTCCCATCCCCACCCCAACTTTTAGGACCGACTCGGGCGTGGTCAACCCACCCCAAAAAAAAAAACCCAAAAATCCCCCAAAAATCGCCCAAAAATCCCCCAAAACGCCCCAAAATCCCATTTTTTTTTCCCCCCACCTTGGAATGAGGAGGAGCAGTAGGTGTCGCTGATGTCGCTGTCCCCCGTGAGGACATTCTCGGCCCGCAGGACGAAGACGCGGAGCATCGTCCCCTCCCCCACCCCCTCTGCATCCCCCCCCCTCCCCCTCCTTCGCTTCCCAAAAAAAAAAAAAAAAAAAATCCCGGGATTTCCCCCCCTCCCCCCGCCCCTCCCCCACCCTGGGCTCCTCCTCCCTTAAAGGGACCCGGCCCCGGGTGGGGGAGGGGCGGGGAGGCGCTGTCACCTCCCCCCCTTTGGGGACATCGGGGGGATTTTGGGTCCCCAAACCCCCTCATTGTCACCAGACAGGGAATTTTGGGGTCCCCAATTCCCCTTTTGTGTCCTGAGGGCGATTTTGGGGTCCCAAACCCCCCCCATTGTCACCAAGGAGGGATTTTTGGGGTCCCCTTTGGGGATATCGGGGGGATTTTGGGGTCCCCACCCCCCCCTTTTGTGTCCTGAGGGCGATTTTGGGGCCCCCAAACCCCCTCATTGTCACCAGAAAGGGAATTTTGGGGTCCCCACCCCCCTTTGGAAGTGATTTTGGGGTCCCCCCCTATTGTCACCAGACAGGGAATTTTGGGGTCCTAAACCCCCCTTTTGTGTCCTGAGGGCGATTTTGGGGTCTCCAAACCCCCCCCATTGTCACAGAAAGGGAATTTTGGGAGCGATTTTGGGGTCCCCTCCTTTGTCACCAAGGAGGGAATTTTGGGGTCCCCTTTGGGGACATCGGGGGGATGTCCCACCCCCCTTTAGGAGTGATTTTGGGGTTCCCCCTATTGTCACCAGAAAGGGAATTTTGGGGTCCCCAGCCCCCCTTTTCTGTTCTAAGGGCGATTTTGGGGTCCCCAAACCCTCCCATTGTCTCCAGAAAGGGAATTTTGGGGTCCCCACCCCTCCCCTTTGGGAACATCAGGGAGATTTTTGGGGTCCTCAATTCCCCCATTGTGCCCAAGGAGGGAATTTTGGGGTCTTCACCCCTCGCTTTGGGGACACTGGGGAGATTTTGGGGTCCCCAAACCCCCTTTGGAAGCGATTTTGGGGTTCTAAACCCCCCTATTGTCACCAGAAAGGGAATTTTGGGGTCCTCACCCCCCCTTTGGGGACATCGGGGGGATTTTGGGGTCCTCACCCCCCCTTTTGTGTCCTCAGGGCGATTTTGGGGTCCCCACCCCCCCTTTGGGAGCGATTTTGGGATCCCCCCCTATTTTCACCAGAAAGGGAATTATGGGGTCCCCAATTTGCCTTTTGTGTCCTGAGGGCGATTTTGAGGTCCCAAACCCCCCCCCCTTTGTCATCAAGGAGGGAATTTTGGGGTCCCCGTTCCCCCTTTGGGAACTTCGGGGAGATTTTGGGGTCCCCACCCCCCCTTTTGTGTCCTAAGGGCGATTTTGGGGCCCCCAAACCCCCTCATTGTCACCAGAAAGGGAATTTTGGGGTCCCCACCCCCCTTTGGAAGTGATTTTGGGGTCCCCCCCTATTGTCACCAGACAGGGAATTTTGGGGTCCTAAACCCCCCTTTTGTGTCCTGAGGGCGATTTTGGGGTCCCCAAACCCCCCCTTTGTCACAGAAAGGAAATTTTGGGGTCCCCACCCCCATTTGGGAGCGATTTTGGGGTCCTAAACCCCCCTATTGTCACCAGAAAGGGAATTTTGGGGTCCCCAGCCCCCCTTTTGTGTCCTCAGGGCGATTTTGGGGTCCCCACCCCCCCTTTGGGGGATATCGGGGGAATTTTGGGGTCTCTATAACCCCAAATTGTCCCCAAGGAGGGAATTTTGGGGTCCCCACCCCCCTTTCGGAGCGATTTTGGGGTCCTAAACCCCCCTATTGTCACCAGAAAAGGAATTTTGGTGTCTCCATTTCCCCTTTGGGGACATCGAGGGAATTTTGGGGTCTCTATTTCCCCTTTTGTGTCCTGAGGGCGATTTTGGGGTCCCAAAACCCTCCCATTGTCACCAGAAAGGGAATTTTGGGGTCCCCACCCCTCCCCTTTGGGAACATCAGGGAGATTTTTGGGGTCCTCAATTCCCCCATTGTGCCCAAGGAGGGAATTTTGGGGTCTTCACCCCTCGCTTTGGGGACATTGGGGAGATTTTGGGGTCCCCACCCCTCTTTGGGAGCGACTTTGGTGTCCCCCCCTATTGTCACCAGAAAGGGAATTTTGGGGTCCCCACCCCCCCTTTGGGGATATCAAGGAGATTTTGGGGTCCCCAAACCCCCTCATTGTCCCCAGAAAGGGAATTTTGGGGTCCCCACCCCTCCCTTTGGGGACATCAGGGGGATTTGGGGTTCCCAAACCCCCCCTTTGTCCCTCAGGAGGGAATTTTGGGATCTCCACCCCCTCAATTTTCCCTGGAATGGGAATTCGGGATTCCCCACCCCCTTTTTTTGTGTCCTCAGGGGGATTTTGGGGTCCCCAACTCCCCATTGTTCATGAAAAGGGGAATTTTGGGGTCCCAAACCCCTCCTTTGGGGTCATCGGGGGGATTTTGGGGTCCCCACAGCCCCCATTGTCCCCAAGAGAGAATTTTGGGGTCTCCATTCCTTCAGTGTCTCCAAAAAAGGGAATTTTGGGATCTCCACTCCCCCAGTTTTTCCCCGGGATGGGAATTTGGTGTCCCCAGGGGGATTTTGGGGTCCCCAGGGGGATTTTGGGGTCCCCAGTCCCGTTTTGGGATCGGGGCCGGGCGGGAGCAGCTGGGCACGGCCCCGCCCCCACCCCCGGCTATTTTTGGGAATTCTTTCCAGCCCCGGCTGTTCCCGGAAAGCGGCTCCGGGAGATCCCGCCCCAAAACCGGGATGGGATCCGGGATATGGGATCCGGGATATGGGATCCGGGATATGGGATCTGGGATCCGGGATCCCCCTTTGCCCTGGTTACCCCAAATCCCAATCCCCTCATTCCCACTTTTCCCTCTTCGGGTTTATCCGACCCCATTCCTGCTTTTCCCTCCTTGGGTTTATTTTACCCCATTCCCGTTTTTCCTTCTTTGAGTTTATCCCGTTCCTGTTTTTCCTTCTTTGGGTTTTTCCAACCCCATTCCCATTTATCTGACCCCATTCCCACTTTTGCCTCTTTGGGTTTATCTGACCCCATTCCCATTTTTCCTTTTTGGGTTTTTCCAACCCCATTCCCACTTTTCTTTCTTTGGGTTCATCCAACCCCATTCCCCTTTTCCCTCCTTGGGTTTATTCCATTCTCATTTTTCCTTCTTTGGGTTTATCCAACCCCATTCCAACTTTTCCCTTTGGGTTTATCTGACCCCATTCTCATTTATCTGATCCCATTCCTGCTTTTCCCTCTTTGGGTTTATCCCATTCCCGCTTTTCCTTCTTTGGGTTCATCCGACCCCATTCCAACTTTTCCCTCTTTGGGTTTATCCCATTCCCGCTTTTCCTTCTTTGGGTTTATCCGACCCCATTCCTGTTTTTTCTTCTTTGGGTTTATCCCATTCCCATTTTTCTTTCTTTGGGTTTATCTGACCCCATTCCCACTTTTCCCTCTTTGGGCTTTTCCAATCCCATTCCCGTTTTTCCTTCTTTGAGTTTATCCCATTCCTGTTTTTCCTTCTTTGGGTTTATCTGACCCCATTCCCATTTATCTGATCCCGTTCCTGCTTTTCCCTCCTTGGGTTTGTCCCATTCCTGCTTTTCCATCTTCGGGTTCTTCCAACTCCATTCCCATTTTTTCTTCTTTGGGTTCATCCAACCCCATTCCTGCTTTTCACTCCTTGGGTTTATCCCATTCCCATTTTTCCCTCTTCGTGTTTATCTGACTCCATTCCCATTTATCCAACCCCATTCTCCTTTTCCTTCTTTGGGTTTATCCAACACCATTCGCACTTTTCCTCTTTGGGTTTACCCCATTCCCGCTTTTCCCTATTTGTGTTTTTCCAACCCCATTCCCATTTTTCCTTCTTTGGGTTCATCCAACCCCATTCCTGCTTTTCACTCCTTGGGTTTATCCCATTCCCACTTTTCCTTCTTTGGGTTTATCCAACCCCAATCCCATTTTTCCCTTCTTTGGGTTTATCCAACCCCATTCCCACTTTTCCCTCTTTGGGATTACCCTTTCCGGTTTTTCCCGGCCCCAAATCCCGGGATCGGCTGTGACTCCAAATCCGGGTGAGCCGGGATTGGGACCGGGGGGATTTGGGGGAAATTTGGGATTTGGGAGAGCTCAAAGCCAAGGGCACCCACGGGAATGGGAGGGGCCACCGGTGACTGTCCCCAACCCCCTGTGAGTGTCCCCAACCCCCGTGAGTGTCCCCAACCCCCGTGAGTGTCCCCAACCCCTGTGCCATGCAAGTGTCCCCAACCCCTGTGAGTGTCTCCAACTGCTGTAAGTGTCCCCAACCCCACTGCCACATGAATGTCCCCAACTGTGAGTGTCCCCAACCCCTGTGAGTGTCCCCAAACCCTGTGTCACAGGAGTGTCCCCAACCCTGTGAGTGTCCCCAACCCCTGCAAGTGTCCCCAACCCCTGTGACTGTCCCCAACACCTGTGAGTGTCCCCAACATGGCATGTGCCACACGTGTCCCCAGCACCCGTACAGGTTCCCATCACTCGAGTGTCCCCATCACAAGTGCCATGTGTGTCCCCACCACCTGTCACCAACATGTGCGTGTCCCCACTGCATGTCCCCAACATCCGTGTGCCACATGTGTGTCCCCGTGTGCCATCTGTGAGTGTCCCCAACACCTGTGGCTGTCCCTATGCCATGTGCCACCTGCAGGTTCCCAACACTTGTGAGTGTCCCCAACACCTGAGAGTGTCACCAACATGGCATGTGCCACATGCGTGTCCCCAACACCTGTGAGTGTCCCCAATACCTGTGAGTGTCCCCAACATCTGTGAATGTCCCCAACACCTGTGACTGCCCCCAATACCTGAGAGTGTCCCCAGCATGGCATGTGCCACATGCGTGTCCCCAGCACTGGTGAGTGTCCCCAACACCTGTGACTGCCCCCAACACCTGAGAGTGTCCCCAGCATGGCATGTGCCACATGAGTGTCCCCAACATCCGTGAGTGTCCCCATGGGAAGTGCCACATCTGTGTCCCCTCAATGTTGTGTCACACGTGTGTCCCCAACACCTGAGTGTGTCCTCAGCATCTATGAATGTCCCCAACACCTGAGAGTGTCCCCAACACCTGAGAGTGTCCCCATCACCTGTGACTGTCCCCATGGGAAGTGCCACGTGTGTCCTCTCAATGTTGTGTCACACGTGTGTCCCCAACACCTGTGAGTGTTCCCACCACCTGTGAGTGTCCCCACCACCTGTGAGTGTCCCCAACACCTGAGAGTGTCCCCAATATGGCATGTGCCACATGCGTGTCCCCAACACCTGTGAGTGTCCCCACAGGAAGTGCCACATGTGTGTCCCCTCAACGTGTGTCACACGTGTGTCCCCAACACCTGAGAGTGTCCCCACCACCTGTGAGTGTCCCCAACACCTGAGAGTGTCCCCATGGCATGTGCCACACGTGTGTCCCCAACACCTGTGCCACACGCGCTCAGGGTGCCACCACCCCAGGCTGGTCACGGTGTCACCCCTGTCCCCACAGGAGGGTCCTGCGGTGTCCCCAGCCGCTCTGCCAGCCCCGTGTCACCACTCGGTGTCCCCGCCCGGTGTCGCCGTCCCCGTGTCGCCGCCAGCTGTGCCACCCCCCCCCCCCTCCCGCCCCCGCGCTGGCACCGCCACCTCCTCATTAACCTTTCTTGATTAACGCAATTAATTCCTGAGCTCCTCCTGAGCTCATCCCGGCGCGCGGGGGGGGGAGGTGACAGGAGGTGACACCGCAGCTGGAGGGGACCGGGGGTGGCCTGGAGGGGGTGGAAGGGGGGGGGGGTCGCGCCTGGAGCATTCCCGGAATTCCAGGCCTGGCTGGGGGTGGGGACATGTCCCCAAGGAGTGGAGGGGGACACTCTGGGGGTGTCACCATGCCGGGGGTGGGTGACAAATCCCGGGAGTCGCAGTTTTTTCCACGAGGATTTTAATTCCCAATTCTGCCCCCCCGGCCACGCCCTGCGACACCCCCGCGACAGGGTGGGGGGACATTGTCCCCAAAGGTCACCTCCCCCTCCTCTCCCGGGGGGGTTGGGAGGGGACACGCGGTGACACCGAGAGGGGACAGACATGGAGGGGAGGGACACGAGCCACCCCTGAGGGGGGGAAAAAGTGGGAATGTTGGGAATTCTTCCCGTTTTATGTACAAAATTCCCGGCTGGGGGAGGGGACAGGGACACCCAGGGGACACCCAGGGGACACCCAGGGACCTCCCCCCTCCCTGCGGTCAAAATAATTGTGATAATTAGTATTGGTAATAATGGCGATCATTAATGGCAGGGGACGGTGACCGCGGTGTCCCCACCACGCCCCGGGTGGCACCGGGATCCTGATCCGGGATTCTGGAATTCTGGGATGGGATTCTGGAATTGTGGAGTGGGGAGAGAGCCAGGAAAGGTGGGGGGAGCTGAGTCCCACCCGGATACCCGTCCTGTCCTGGGGTGTCCATCCCACATGGAATATCCATCCTCCCACCCGGAAAATCCCTCCTGTCCTGGAGAATCCATCCCACCTGGAATATCCATCCCACCCGGAAAATCCCTCCTGTCCTGGGGTGTCCATCCCACCTGGAATATCCATCCCACCTGGAAAATCCCTCCTGTCCTGGAGAATCCATCCCACCTTGGAGTATCCATCTCTCCTGGGAGCATCCATCCTGTCCCAGATCATCCCACCTGCTTTGGAGGACCCATCCGTCCATCCATCCGTCCATCCGTCCATCCGTCCATCCGTCCATCCGTCCATCCATCCCTCCGTCCATCCATCCATCCATCCGTCCATCCGTCCATCCATCCGTCCATCCGTCCATCCGTCCATCCGTCCATCCGTCCATCCATCCCTCCGTCCATCCGTCCATCCATCCGTCCATCCATCCGTCCATCCATCCGTCCATCCATCCATCCATCATCCATCCGTCCATCCGTCCATCCGTCCGTCCGTCCGTCCGTCCATCCGTCCATCCGTCCATCCATCCGTCCATATGTTTATTCATCCGTCCATCCGTCCATCCATCCATCCGTTTATTCATCTGTCCATCCATCCATCCATCCATCCATCCATCCATCCATCCATCCATATGTTTATTCATCCGTCCATCCATCCCTCTGTCCATCCATCCGTCCGTCCCACTCCAGATCATCCCCCCTGCCAGGAGCCTCCATTTTTTCCTGGATTATCCCCCTAATCCTCAATATCTGTCTTGTTCTGGAGCATCCATCCTGGATCATGTTGAGTATCCACCCGATCCTGGATCATCCCTCCTTTTCCAGAGCTTCCATCCCACCTGGAGCATCCATTCGTTCCTGCAGTTTCCATCCTACTTTGGATCATCCATCTTTTTCAAGAGCTTACATCCCACCTTGGAGCTTCCATCCCACCTTGGATTATACATCCCATTCCAGACCTTCTATCCCACCTCGGATCATCCCTCCTTTTCCAGAGCTTCCATCCCACCTCGGATCATCCATCCTTTCCCAGAGCATCCATCTCTCCTGGACCATCCATCCCACCTTGGATCAACCATCCAACCTTGAATCATCCACCCCATCCTGGAGCTTCAATCTCATCCCGGAGCACCCATCCCACCTGGATCATCCCACCTATTCCAGAGCTTCCATCCCACATTGGATCACCTCTCCCATCCTGGAGTATCCATCCCACCTGGATCATCCATCCCACCTGGATCATCTATCTCACCTTGGATCATCCATCCCATCCCGGAGCATCCATCCCACCTTGGATCATCCATCCCATTCCAGAGCATCCATCTCTCCTGGACCATCCATCCCACCTGGATCCTCCAGCCCATCCTGGAGCTTCAATCCCATCCCAGAACATCCATCCCACCTGGTTTATCTCTCCTATTCCAGAGCTTCCATCCCACATTGGATCATCTCTCCCATCCTGGAGTATCCATCCAACCTTGGATCATCCATCCTTTTCCAGAGCATCCATCTCTCCTGGACCATCCATCCCACCTGGATCCTCCAGCCCATCCTGGAGCTTCAATCCCATCCCAGAACATCCATCCCATCTGGTTCATCCATCCCAGCCAGGATCATCCCTCCTATTCCAGAGCTTCCATCCCACCTTGGATCATCTCACCCACCCTGGATCATCCATCCCATTCCAGAGCTTCCATCCCACCTGGATCATCCATCCCATCCCGGAGCATCCGTCCCACCTTGGATCATCCATCTCATCCCAGAGCATCCATCCCACCTGGATCATCCATCTCATCCCGGAACTTCCATCCCACCTTGGATCATCCATCTCATCCCAGAGCATCCATCCCACCTGGATCATCCATCTCATCCCGGAACTTCCATCCCACCTTGGATCATCCATCCCATCCCGGAACTTCCATCCCACCTGGATCACCCATCCCGCCCATCCTGGCACCTCCATCCCGCGATCTCCTCTTCCCCCATTCCCGGCTCTCTCCGCCTCTTCCCGAGGCCAAACCCAGGAATTTTGGCTCATTCCAGGATTTCCCCGAGTCCCCCCTCAGCCGGGCCAGGCCGGGGTCACCCGGGGTGGGGACATCGCGGGGCCGTGTCCCCTCGTCCCGCTCCGCCTGGCGGCTCCGGCGCCACCCCAGCTCCAAGGGGAGGGCACAGGGGACAGGGGTGTCCCCAGTCCTTGTCCCCGCTCCTGTCCCGGCGGGATGGGGGGTCCGGAGCCTCTCCTTAGGAATAGGCCAAGCCCTGGAGCGGCCGCGCCGGAGCGTGGAATTTGTCCGAGTCCTCGAAAGCTGGGTCTGGGCAGGGTGGGGACAGCGTCAGCCAAGGGACACTGGGGACACCAGGGGACATGGGGAACAGGGACAAGGGTGGCATGGGACAACCCTGGGTATGGGCAGGGACATCAAGCAGGGATATCAGGCAAAGAGTGCGGGGACACTCCGTGGGGCAGGGTCCCCAGTGTCACACTGTCCCCAGGTGTTGGGGACATTGGGGACCTTGAGGACACCAGGGACACTGGGGGACAGGGATGAGGGTGGCATGGGACAACCTCGGGTATGAGCAGGGAAATCAGGCAGGGAGAGTGGTGACATTGGGGACCCTCTGTGGTGCATGAGCCACATGGGGACAGATGTCAGGGACCCTGGGGACAGTGGGAACCCTGGGGACCCTGGGGACAGTGGCAGAGAGGCACAAGGGTGGCACAGGGCACACCCAACCACACCCACATACAGGAGTGTGGTGACACCGGGGACCCTCCATGGGGCAGGGGGACTTGGGGTGGGTGTTGGGGACACTGGGGACCTTGGGGATAGTGAGGACCTTGGTCAGGGACCCTGGGGACACTGGGGACCTTGGGGACACTCGCAGAGAGCCACAAGACACACCCAACCACACCCACACACAGGAGCGCGGTGACACTGGGGACCCTCCGAGCCACGCAGGGCTAGGCCGCAGAGACCTCGGTGACCTCGGTGGCCTCGTTGGTGGCCTCGGGGACAGCCTCACCTTGCAGGGCGCTGGCGCAGGCGGGCGGGGGGGAGCCCTGCGGCCGCAGCACCGGGGCGAAGGCGCTCTTCTGCTTCACGGCCGAGATCATCGTCACCGGAGAGAAGGAGAAGCCACCGGGAGGGGTGGCCGTGCCAGGGCCAGAGGTGACAGTGACAGACGAGGCGCCCAGAGGGGGACTGGCGGGCAGGACTGAGGGGACAGACACGCACGTGGGTTGGTTGGGGACAGGGGACAGCGCCAGGGGATGGGATGGGGATGGGACAGGGATGGGGACAGGGATGGGGATGGGGACAGAGCCAGGACAGTGACAAGGATGGGGACAGGGATGGGATGGGGACAAGGACAGGGATGGGGACGGGGAATGGAGACAGTGACAGGGATGGGGACAGGGACGGGGACAGGGATCGGGACGGGGATGGAGACAAGGATGGGACAGGGATGGGGACAGGGAATGGGGACAGAGCCAGGACAGTGACAGGGATGAGGACAGGGAATGGGGACAGGGATGGTGATGGGGGCAAGGATGGGGACAGGGACAGGGACGGGGATGGGGATGGCGACAGAGCCAGGACAGTGACAGGGGTGAGGACAGGGATGGGGACAGGGAATGGGGACAGAGTCAGGACAGCAACAGGGATGAGGACAGGGAGAGACACAGGTACAAGGACAGGTACAAGGACAGCCCTTGGTGACCCCCTCACCACCCCCTGTCCCCTCCCCACGGGTGTCCCCGTGTGTCACTCACTGGCGTAGGGGGAGGTGGCGGTGGAGCCGTTCAGGAAGCTCGGGGGGGACCCGGGGACCCCCAGGCCGGCCATGGTGGCCCCGCCGAAGCCGCCGCTGGCCCCGGCGAAGCCCTGCTGGGGGGCCGAGCCCGGGGGGCCGAAACCCCGCGCCGGGGGCGAGCCGGGGCTGCGCGAGAACCCTGCGGGGACAGCGACAAGGTGACACGGTGACACTGCCCGCCGGACAGGGGACACAGCCCGCCCCGAGGTCACCGTACACTTTGGTGACAGTGACACGGGGACACTGCCTGCGGAGGGGACACAACCTGCCGAGGCCACCTTATGGGGAGCCCTGAGGGGACAGGGACAGGTGACACCAGTCAGGGAGGGGACAAAAGCCTCCCACCACCCTAAAGCCAACTCAGAGCTTGGTGACAGCCCTGAGGGGACAGCGAGAGGTGACACCAACCAGGGAGGGGACAAAAACCTTCCCACCACCCCGAGGCCACCTCAGAACTTTTGGGGAGCCCTGAGGGGACAGGGACAGGTGACACCAGCCAGGGAAGTGACAAAATCCCTCCCCTGCCACCCCCAGGCCACGGCACACCTTGGGACAGGGACAGGTGACAAAACCTTCCCGCCACCCCGAGGCCACCGCGCACCTCGGGACAGGGACAGGTGACACCACCCAGGGAGGTGACAAAACCCTCCCCTGCCACCCCGAGGCCACCGCGCACCTTGGGACAGGGACAGGTGGTGACACCAGCCAGGGAGGTGACAAAACCCTCCCGCCACCCCAAAGCCACCGCGCACCTTGGGACAGGGAGAGGTGACAAAACCCTCCCGCCACCCCAAAGCCACCGCGCACCTTGGGACAGGGACAGGTGACAAAACCCTCCCGCCACCCCCAGGGTACCGCGCACCTTGGGACAGGTGACAAAACCCTCCCGTCACCCCAAGGCCACCGCGCACCTTGTTCGGAGCCCTGCGGGGAGTCGCCCATGGCGAGGCCGAGCTGTCCCCCGCCGAAGGAGGGGACAGTGACATGCGCGGGGGCCCTGGGGACACTGTACAGCGCCTCGGCCACGTCGGCCGCCCGCTTCAGCAGCACGTCCTGGGGACACGGTGGCCGTGTCACCGAGTGAGGGTGGCACTGCTTGGTGGCACCTCTGGGTGTCACCTTGCAGTGTCACATTGTAGTGTCACCCCTTGGTGTCACCATCCAGCATAGTGTCACCCTAAAGTGTCATCCCTCAGTGCCACCTCTGGATGGTGCCCCGCAGTGTCACCCCTTGGTGTGTCACCCTAAAGTGTCACCTCTCATTGTCACCCCTAGATGGTGCCCTGCAGTGTCACCCCTTGGTGTCACCCCTCAGTGTCACCATCCAGCACAGTGTCACCCTAAAGTGTCCCCAACACCTGTGAATGTCCCTACAGGTCACCTCTCATTGTCACCCCTGGATGGCGCCCCATAGTGTCACCTCTCGGTGTCACCTCTTGGTGTCACCACACAAAGTGACTCCTTGGTGTCACCCAACAGTGTCACCCCACAGTGTCATCTTCCAGCACAGTGCCACCCTAAAGTGTCCCCAACATCTGTGAGTGTCCCCCCAGGTCACCTCTCATTGTCACCCCTGGATGGCGCCCCACAGTTTCACTCCTTGGTGTCACCCCAGTGTCACCCCTCAGTGTCACCCTTCAGCACCATGTCACCCTAAAGTGTCATTTATTGTCACTCCTGGATGGTGCCCTGCAGTGTCACCTCTTGGTGTCACCCCTCATGAGTGTCACTCATGTCACCCCTCAGTGTCACCTTCCAGCACAGTGTTACCCTAAAGTGTCACCCCTCGATGCCACCCCT
Source organism: Zosterops lateralis (assembly GCF_965231275.1). Classification (NCBI taxonomy): domain Eukaryota; kingdom Metazoa; phylum Chordata; class Aves; order Passeriformes; family Zosteropidae; genus Zosterops; species Zosterops lateralis. The sequence goes on from NC_139766.1 coordinate 1,941,748, forward strand.
GGATGGCGCCCCACAGTGCCACCCCACAGTGTCGCCATGCAGTGTCACCCCTCGGTGTCACCCCAAAGCGCCACCCTCCACCATCATGTCACCCTGAATTGTCACCCTCGGTATCACGCCACCACCCACAGAGCCTGGGGTGACCCCGACATGTCCCAGCCCGTGTCACCTCCCGGGTCACCCACGGGCCGGGATGGGGAGGGGACAGGGACCTTCCAGATGTGCCGGGGGTGTCCCCAAGGGGGTCCCGGGGGTGTCCCCAGGGGGGTCCAAGGAGTGTCCCCAGGGGGGTCCCAGGGGGTCCCCAGAGTGTCCCCAAGGGGGTCCCAGAGAAGTGTCCCCACCATGGGGGTCCCAGGGGGGTTATCCCAGGGGTCCAGAGGGGTCCTGGGGAGGTCCCAGGGGGGTCCCGGGGGTGTCCCCAAGGGGGTCCAGGGGGGTCCCAAGGCTGTCCCCACCCACCTGGTTGCTGTGGGGGACCCCGTAGAGCGCCTCCACCAGGTCTGCCGCGCGCTTCAGCAGCACCTCCTGGGGACAGGGAGGGGACAGGGAGGGGACAGGGGGCAAGGGGGGATGCTGCACCCCCCAGCCCACCCCCATGGCCCTCGTGTCCCCCCTCACTCTGTGTCCCCAGTGTCCCCCGTGTCCCCCCATGACCCTCGTGTCACCCCCTGTCCTCCAATTCTATGTCCCCAATGTCCCCCCTGTGTCCCCCCATGACCCTTGTGTCACCCCCTGTCCCCCCATTTCTGTGTCCCTAATGTCCCCCTGTGTCCCCTCCTTGGTCACCTTGATCCCTCCCCCATCCATTCTGTGTCCCTAATGTCCCCTCTGTGTCCCTTCATCCCTTCTGTGTCCCCAATGTCCCCTCTGTGTCCCTTCATCCCTTCTGTGTCCCCCCATCCATTCTGTATCCCCCCATGGTCCCCCCTGTGTCCCCCCACGACCCTCGTGTCACCCCCTGCCCCCCACTCTGTGTCCCCAAGCTCTGTCACACCCAGGGGACACAACAACTGTCACCCTCTCCCCTGGGACACTGCCAGGGAACCCCCGTGTCCCTCCTGTCCCACGGGGGTGTCCCTGTCCCCTGTCCCCTGTCCCGTACCTTGGGCAGGCGCTCGGGGTCCCCGGGGTGTCTGGGGATCACCTTCTGCAGGCGCTGGAAGCCGTAATCGATGGTGGGCTCGTTCAGGGCTGGGGACAGGGGACACGCCGCCGTCACTGTCCCCTCCCCGGGGGCTGTGTCACCCTCACAGGGGTCACTGTCCCCTCCCTGGGGTCACTGTCCCTTTCCCGGGGGTCTGTGGCATTGTCCCAAAGGTCTGGGTCCCCATTCCCGCTGTCCCCATCCCAATCCCATTGTCCCCACCCCAAGCCCTCTGTCTCCACCTGCTGTCCCCATCCCATTCCTGGTGTCTCCACCCCAATCCCACTGGCCCAAATCCCGCCGTCCCCACCCCAATGCCGATGTCCCAGTCCCTCTGTCCCCACCCCAACCCTGCTGTCCCAATCTCCATGTTCCCACCCCTCTGTTCCCACCCCGATCCCTCTGTCCCGATCCCGCTATCCCCACCCCAATCCCGCTGTCCCCACCCCAGTCCCGCTGTTCCATCCTAATCCCATTGTCCCATTGTCGCCACCCCAACCCCCTCTGTCCCCACCTGCTGTCCCCATCCCATTCCCCATCCCATTCCCCGTGTCTCCACCCTAGACCCTCTGTCCCAATCCCACTGTCCCCACCCCAATCCCTCTGTCCCCAATCCTGCTATCCCCATTCCCGCTGTCCCCACCCCAATCCCTGTCCCCAATCCTGCTATCCCCATTCCCGCTGTCCCCATCCCAATCCCTCTGTCCCCAATCCTGCTATCCCCATTCCCGCTGTCCCCACCCCAATCCCTCTGTCCCCAATCCTGCTATCCCCATTCCCGCTGTCCCCATCCCAGTCTCTCTGTCCCCACCCCAATCCTGCTGTCTGCACCCCAATCCCTCTGTCCCCACTTGCTGTCCCCATCCCATTCCTAGTGTCCCCACCCCGATCCCTCTGTCCCCATCCCTCTGCCTCAATCCCGCTATCCCCATTCCCGCTGTCCCCACCCCTCTGTCCCTCTGTCCCCACCCCAATCCCGATGTCCCCACCTCAACCCTGCTGTCCCAATCCTGATGTCCCCACCTGAATCCCAATGTCCCAATCCCTCGGTCCGCACCCCCATCATTCTGTCCCTACCCTGCTGTCCCCATCCCATTCCTGCTGTCGCCACCCCAACCCTGCTGTCCCAATCCCTCTGCCCCAATCCCTCTGTCCCCACCCCAATCCCATTGTCCCCAATCCCATCGTGGCCGTCCCCGCTCACCGGTGTAGACGAAGCGTCCCGGGGCGCCCTTGCAGAAGTGCTTGGCCTTGTAGGACAGTGTCACCTCCACCACACCCGGGATGTGGCGGGGCGGCGTCTGCACGCGGATGGCGTGCGGGGTGATCAGCTGCGGGGTGACACAACCTCAGCCCGCGTCCCCTCGGTGTCCCCAGAGTGTCCCCAGAGTGTCCCCCCGTACCTCGCTCCACACCAGCACGGTGCCGAAGAGCACCTGGAGGCCGTCGAAGAAGTTGTCACCGATGACGATGACGGTGGCCCCGCCAGTGGTCCAGCCCTCGCTGGGGCTGATGGCCTTGATGCACGGCGTGGCTGCTGGAGGGGACAAGGACAGTGATGGCGGGGACACCCAGGGGACAAGGACAGTGATGGTGGGGACATGGAGGGGACAGGGATGGCGGGGACACCCATGGGACAGGGACAGCGATGGCAGGGACACACCCAGTGGACAGGGATGGCAGGGACACCCAGGAGACAGTGACAGTGATGGCGGAGATATGGAGGGGACAGGGATGGTGGGGACACCCAGGGGACAGGGACAGCGATGGCGGGCACAGACAGGACAGGGACAGCTAGGGCAGGGACATGGAGGGGTGAGAGGGGACAGGGACAGCGATGGTGGGGACACCCAGGGGATAGTGACAGTGATGGTGAAGACATGGAGGGGACAGGGATATCAGGGACACAGAGGGGACATGGAGGGGACAGGGACAGCGATGGTGGGGACATGGAGGGGTGGAGAGAGAGGGCTGGGAACAGGGAAGAGGGGACAGGCATGGGGACACAGTGACAGGCATGGAGACATGGATATGGATGGGGACAGACGTGGTGACAAGCATGGGGACATGGACAGCATGGGGACACAGGGACAGCCATGGGGACATGGATGGGGACATAGACACGGATTGGGAGAGACATGGGGACAGGCATGGGGACATGGACAGGTAGAGGGACATGGACAAGAACAAGCATGGGGACATGGATGGGGACATGGGGACATGGATGGGGACACACAGACATAGATGGGGACAGACATGGGGACATGGACATTGATGGGAACACAAGGGCATGGACTGGGAGAGACAGGGACATGGACTGGCATTTACAGGTGGCCACAGTTACATGGGGACATGGATTGGGACAGGCATGGGGACATGGGGATATGGACATGGCTGGGAAGGGACACAGGTGGCCACAGGGACATGACTGGGGACAGACTGGGGTCCCAAACAGGGACAATCACAGGTGGCCACATGGACATGGCTGGGGACACGCACGTGTGACCACGGTGACACAGGTGGGGACAGAGGCACCCATGGACACCCAAGGGACACTTGGGGACAGCAGGGTGGGGACATGGGGATCACCCCAGGGGGTGCCAGGCCACAGTGGCAGGGTCCCATGGCATGTCCCCAAGATGTCCCCAAGGTGTCCCCAGGTGACCATGGTGACACAGGTGGGGAGGCACCTATGGACACCGAACCATGGACAGGCAAGGACACTTGGGGACACAGAGATTGTCCTGGGGGTGGCAGGCCACAATGGCAGGGTCCCATGGCATGTCCCCAAGATGTCCCCAGGTGTCCCAAGGTGGCCACGGTGACACAGATGGGGAGGCACCCATGGCCACCAAAACATGGACAGGCAGTGACATTGGGGACAGCAGGGTGGGGATACAGAGATCACCCCGGGGGGGCCACGCCGGACTGCGGGGGTCCCAACACATGTCCCCAAGCTGTCCCCAGGTGTCCCCAAGCTGTCCCCTGACCTTCGGAGGGGTCGAGGCGCCGGGCGCGCCGGCCGTGCTTGGAGTTGTTGTGGACGAACATGTTGTCGGACACGGCCAGGACGTGGCCGTCCACGTGCACCGTGGTGGACACCACCACCTGTGGGGACACCGGGGGACACTGTCACCCCCGCCGCGTCCCCTGCCCCGCCACACCGCAGGGGGACCGGCTGTGGTGTCCCCGTGGTGTCCCCTCCCCTGTCACACCGCAGGGGGACCGGCTGTGGTGTCCCCTCCCCTCCCCTGTCACACCATAGGGACACTGTGTGTGGTGTCCCTGCAGTGTCCCCACGGTGTCCCCATTCATGTCACACCGCAGAGGGACCGGCTCTGGTGTCCCTGTGGTGTCCCCTCCCCTGTCACACTGCAGGGACACTGGGTGTGGTGTCCCCACGGTGTCCCCATTCATGTCACACCGCAGGGGGACCGGCTGTGGTGTCCCCAGTGTCCCCTCCCCTCCCACACCGCAGGGGGGCCGGCTGTGATGTCCCCATGGTGTCCCCTCCCCTGCCACACTGCAGGGGGACCGGCTGTGGTGTCCCCGTGGTGTCCCCTCCCCTGTCACACCGCAGGGACACTGTGTGTGGTGTCCCCATGGTGTCCCCGTGGTGTCCCTATCCCTGTCACACCAAAGGGGGACTGGTCTGTGGTGTCCCCATGGCGTCCCTTCCCCTGTCACACCACAGGGGGGTTGGCTGTGGTGTCCCCACCTGGTCCTCACAATGTCCCCAAGGTGTCCCCAACCCTGTCACACCACAGGGGGACAGGCTGTGGTGTCCCCACAGTGTCACAGGGGTGGCCCAAGGGTGTTCCCCAGTCCCTCCAGGGGACACCCAGGTGGCCAAAGTCCTTCCCCCAGGATGCCGTGGGGACACCCAGGGGACACCAAACCCCTTTTAGGGCCACCCCCAGCCCCCCAAATCCCCAACTCCCCCAAATCCCCCTCAAAGGGAACCTCCTGTCCCCCCCCCTAATCCCACAAACCCCAAACCCCTTTTAGGGCCACCTCAAACGCCCCAAATCCCCCTAAAAGGAACCCTCCCTAATCCCCCAAATCCCCCAAACCCCAAACTCCTTTTAGGACCTCCCCAAATCCCCCACATTCCCCTAAAAGTCACCCTCCCAAATCTCCCAAATCCCAAACCCTTTTAGGACCACCCCAAACCCCCAAATCCCCCTAAAAGGAGCCTTCCCTAATCCCCCAAATCCCCCAAACTCTACAAACCCCAAACTCCTTTTAGGGCCACCCCAAACCCCCCAGTTTCCCCTAAACGAGAATTTCCCATCTCCCCAAATCCCACACACCCCAAACCTCAAATCCCCCTTTTAGGACCACCCCAAACCCCCCAAATCCCCCCTAAAAGTCACCCACCCTAGTCCCCCAAATCCCCCAAACCCCTTTTAGGGGCCCCCAAATTCCCCTAAAAGTAACCCTCCCTAATCCCCTAAATCCCCCAAACCCCCCAAACCCCAAACCCCCTTTTAGGACAACCCCAGCCCCCTAAAATCCCAACCCCCTACCAAATCCTCCTAAAAAGGAACCCTCCCTAATCCCCCAAATTCCCCAAATCCCACAAACCCCAAATCCCTCTTTTACAGCCACCCCCAGCCCCCAAATTCCCCCCAGGGCACCCCAGACCCCTTTTAGAGTCACCTCCAGCCCCCTAGTTTCCCCTAAATGAGAATTTCCCATCTCCCCAAATCCCACACACCCCAAACCCCAAACCCCTTTTAGGCCCCCCTAAATCCCCTAAAAGTCACCCTCCCTAATTCCCCAAATCCCCCAAACCCCAAACATTCCGCTAAAAGGTACCCTCCCAAATCCCTCAAATCCCTCAAATCCCTCAAACCCCAAACCCCTTTTAGGACCACCCCAAACCCCCCAAATCCCCTAAAATTCACCCTCCCTAATCCCCCAAATCCCACAAACCCCAGATCCTCCAAATCCCCCTAAAAGGGAACCTCCCCCTCATCCCTGTCCACTCCAAATCCCACAAACCCCAAATCCTCCTTTTAGGGCCACCCCAAACCCCCCAAATCCCCTAAAAGTCACCCTCCCTAATCCCCCAAATCCCAAACCCTTTTAGGACCACCCCAAAGCCCCAAATCCCCTAAAAAATCACCCTCCCTAATCCCCCAAATCCCCCAAACCCCCTAAACCCCTTTTAGAGCCCCCCAAATCCCCTAAAAGGGAACCTCCCCCCCATCCCCATTCCCCCCTAATCTCACACACCTCAGCCTCCCCAAATCCCCCTAAAAGGAACCCTCCCTAATCCCCCAAATGCCCCAAACCCCACAAACCCTAAATCCCCCTTTTAGGGCCACCCTCAGCCCCAAAAATTCCCAGCCCCCCAAATTCCCACCAGTGCACCCCAATTTCCTTTAGGGCCACCCCATACCCCTCAAATCCCCCTAAAATTCACCCTCCCTAATCTCCCAAATCCCATAAACCCCAAATCCCCCTTTTAGGGCCTCCCAAATTCCATCAAAAGGAACCCTCCCTAATCCCCCTAATCCCATAAACTCCACAAACCCCCAACCCCCCAAATTCCCCTAAAAGGAACCCTCCCTAATCCCACAAATCCCACAAACCCCAAACCCCTTTCAAGGCCCCCTGAATTCCCCTAAAAGTCACCCTCCCTAATCCCCCAAATCCCACACCCCAAATCCCCCTTTTAGGACCACCCCAACTCCCCAAATTCCCCTAAAAGGAACCCTCCCTAATCCCCCAAACCCCACAAAAACCCCACAAAACCCCACAAACCCCCCCTTTCCCATCGCCGCCCGCCGGTGCCTCGATGCAAATGGGGTCGTTAATCACCGAAATGTCACAATTAACATCTCGTTAAAACCGAGCCCTGATGAACCTCGGGGGGGGGGCCCAGGACCCAGCTGCGAATGAGGGGAGGATGGGACCAGACTTTTGGGGGTTTTTTTTTATAGGGTCGAGGCGGATTTGGGATTTTTTTATAGGGCGAGAATTGAATTTTTTAGTGGATTTGGGGTTTTTTATTTTTTCAAAGGGGTCAAAGCGAATTTGGGGAGTCGATTCCTCCCAAACGGGTCCCCAGTTCGCCTTGACCCCTTTGGAGAATCTTTTTTGGGTCCCTTTCACCCTTTTTTAGGGTTTTTCAGTTGAATTTGGGGTTTTTTTATAGGACAGGGGTGGATTTTTGTGGATTTGGGGTTTTTCAAAGGACAGACGACCCCAATAAAAAATTCCCACAGGGGAATCGAGTCCCCAATTCACTTTGATCCCTTTGGGGAATCTTTTTGGGGTCCCTTTCACCCTTTTTTAGGGTTTTTCAGCCAGATATGGGGTTTTTTATAGGACAGGGGTGGATTTTTTGTGGTTTTGGGGTTTTTCAAAGGGGTCGAAGCGCATTTGGGAACATTTAGGGGGAATCGAGTCCCCAAATTCCCCTCAACCCCTTTGGAGAATATTTTTTGGGGTCATCTCCACCCCTTTTTTGGGGTCCCATCCACCCTCTTCGTGACATCCCCAAATGTCACCTTTTATAGGGCGGATTTGGGATTTTCAAAGGGGTCGAAGCGCATTTGGGGACATTTAGGGGAAATCAAGTCCCCAGATTGCCCTCAACCCCTTTGGGGAATCTTTTCGGGGTCCCCTCCACTCCTTTTTGGGGTCCCCAAGTGTCACCTGGATCTGTCACCTTTTATAGGGCGGATTTGGGATTTTCAAAGGGGTCGAGGCGCGTTTGGGGACTCGATTCCCCCCGTTCGGGGGGAATCGAGTCCCCAAACGCGCCTCGACCCCTTTGGAGAATCTTTTTGGGGTCGCTTTCACCCTCCCCATCTCCCCCAAGTGTCCCCAAGTGTCCCCAAGTGTCACCTGGAAGCGCCGCATGTCCCGCGGGTTCCCGGCGTTTTTCAGGCAGTTCTGGTTGCACTTGAGGAAAAACTTGAGGAAAAACCTGGAAATACGGGACGAGAAAAAAAAATAATATTAAAAATATAATTAAAATAATTTTGAAAAATAATGTTAAATAATAGTAAAAAGGGGGATAAAATGCGTCCCCTCAATCCCGGTGTCCCCGTCTCGATGTTGTCGTTTTGTCACCATCTCAATGTCACCATTTTGTCCCCATTCTGCTGTCCCTTCTTGTCACCAGCCCATCATTGTCCCCATCCCACTGTCCCCATCTCAATGTCACCATTTTGTCCCCATTCCGTTGTCCCTTCTTGTCACCAGCCCATCATTGTCCCCATCCCAATCCTGGTGTCCCCATTTCAATGTCCCCATGTTGTCCCCATCCCAGTGTCACCATTTTGTCCCCATCCCAGTGTCCCATTTTGTCCCCATTTTGTCCCCATCCCGTTGTCTCTTCTTGTCACCACCCCATCATTGTCCCCATCCCAGTGTCGCCATTTTGTCCCCATCTCAATGTCCCCATTTTGTCCCCATTCGGTTGTCCCTACTTGTCATCCGCCCCATCATTGTCCCCATCCCAGTGTCCCATTTTGTTCCCATCTCAATGTCCCCATTTTGTCCCCGTCCCGCTGTCCCTACTTGTCATCCGCCCCATCATTGTCCCCATCCCAATCCTGGTTTCCCCATCCCAATGTCCCCTTTTTGTCTCCATCCCACTGTTCCCATCTTAATGTCCCATTTTGTCCCCATTTTGTCCCCATCCCATTGTCTCTTCTTGTCACCTGCCCATCATTGTCCCCATCCCACTGTCCCCATATTGTCCCCATCCCAGTGTCCCATTTTGTCCCCATCTCAATGTCTCCATCTCAATGTCGCCATTTTGTTCTCGTCCCGTTGTCCCTTTTTGTCACCACCCCATCATTGTCCCCATCCCAGTGTCGCCATTTTGTCCCCATCCCAGTGTCCCATTTTGTCACCATCTCAATGTCGCCATTTTGTCCCCATCCCGTTGTCCCTTCTTGTCACCACCCCATCATTGTCCCCATCTCAATGTCCCCATCCCAATGTCCCATTGTCCCCATCCCACTGTCCCTACTTGTCACCACACCATCATTGTCCCCATCTCAATGTCCCCATCTCAATGTCCCCATTTTGTCCCCATTCCGTTGTCCCTTCTTGTCACCAGACCATCATTGTCCCCATCCCAGTCCTGATGTCCCCATCCCAGTGTCCCCATTTTGTCCCCATTGTGTGCCCCTCCCAGTGTCCCCATCCCTATCCCACTGTCCCCATTCTGTCCCCATTCCATTGTCCCTACTTGTCACCAGCCCATCATTGTCCCTATCCCACTGTCCCCATCCCAATGTCCCATTTTGTCCCCATCTCAATGTCCCCATTTTGTACCCGTCCCGCTGTCCCTTCTTGTCACCAGCCCATCATTGTCCCCATCCCAATCCTGGTGTCCCCATCCCAATGTCCCCTTTTTGTCTCCATTCCGTTGTCCCTACTTGTCACCAGCCCATCATTGTCACTATCCCAGTGTCCCCATCCCAATCCCAGTGTCCCATTTTGTCCCCATCTCAATGTCCCCATTCTGTCCCCATTCTGCTGCCCCTTCTTGTCACCACCTCATCATTGTCCCCATCTCAATATCGCCATTTTGCCCCCATTCCATTGTCCCCACTTGTCACCACCCCATCATTGTCCCCAACTCAATCCTGATGTCCTCATCTCAATGTCTCCATTCTGTCCCCATTCCACTGTTCCTTCTTGTCATCAGCCCATCAGTGTCCCCATCCCACTGTCCCATTTTGTCCCCATCTCAATGTGTCGCCATTTTGTCCCCATTCTGCTGTCCCTTCTTGTCACCTGCCCATCATTGTCCCCATCCCAGTCCTGATGTCCCCATCCCAGTGTCGCCATTTTGTCCCCATTCCGTTGTCCTTTCTTGTCACTACGCCCCATCACTGTCCCCAACCCAATCCTGATGTCCCCATCTCAATGTCCCATTTTGTCCCCATCCCACTGTCCCCATCCCAGTGTCACCATTTTGTCCCCATTCCAGTGTCCCTTCTTGTCACCCACCCATCAGTGTCCCCATCTCAATGTCCCCATTTTGTCCCTTCTTGTCCCACTATCCCTTCTTGTCACCTGCCATTCATTGTCCCCATCCCAGTGTCCCATTTTGTCCCCATTCCATTCTCTCTACTTGTCACCCACCCCATCATTGTCCCCATCCCAATCTTGATGTCTCCATCTCAATGTCCCATTTTGTCCCCATCCCACTGTCCCCATCCCATTGTCCCTTCTTGTCACCCACCCATAGTGTCCCCATCTCAATGTCCCCATTTTGTCCACGTCCCGCTGTCCCTTCTTGTCACCGCCCCATCATTGTCCCTATCCCACTGTCCCCATCTCAATGTCCCCATTCTGTCCCCATTCCGTTGTCCCTACTTCTCACCAGCCCATCATTGTTCCCATCCCACTGTCCCCATCTTGTCCCCATCTCAATATCGCCATTTTGCCCCCATTCCATTGTCCCCACTTGTCACCACCCCATCATTGTCCCCAACCCAATCCTGATGTCCTCATCTCAATGTCCCCATTCTGTCCCCATTCCGCTGTTCCTTCTTGTCACCAGCCCATCATTGTCCCCATCCCACTGTCCCCATCTTGTCCCCATCTCAATGTCCCCATCCCAGTGTCGCCATTTTGTCCTCAGTCCACTGTCCCTTCTTGTCACCACTCCATCATTCTTGTCACCACTGTCCCCATCCCAGTGTTGCCATTTTGTCCCCATCCCGTTGTCCTTTGTCACCACCCCATCATTGTCCCCATCCCACTGTCCCCATCCTGGTGTCACCATTTTGTCCCCATCCCATTGTCCCCTTCTTGTCACCACACCTTCATTGTCCCCATCCCAGTGGCCCCATTCCAATCCCAGTGTCCCATTTTGTCCCCATCTCACTGTCCCCATTCTGTCCCCATCCTGCTGTCCCTTCCTGTCCCCATCCCACTGCCCCTTCTTGTCCCTATCCCTGTCCTGCCCTGTCCCCATCCCGTCCCTCTTCCACTGTCCCCACCCCACTGTTCCAGCCTGTCCCAATCCTAGTGTCCCCATTCCAGTGTCCCCATGTTGTCCCCATCCACTGTCCCCATTCCTCTATCCTGCTTTGTCCCCACCCTGTTATGCCACCCTGTCCCCATCCGCTGTCCCCATTCCTGTGTCCCATTCTTGTCCCCATCCCACATCCCATTCCTGTCCCCATTCCCGTGTCCCATTCTGTCCCCATCTCAGTGTCCCCATCCCACTGCCACATTCCTGTGTCCCCTCTTGTCCCCATCCCACTGTCCCATCCCATCCCTTTGTCCCCTCCTGTCCCCATCCCAGTGTCTCACCCTGTCCCCATCCCACTGTCCCCATTCCCATGTCCTGTCCTGTCCCAATCCCACAATGCCACCCTGTCCCCATCCCAGTGTCCCATCCCACTGTTCCCATCCCAGTGTCCCCATCCCATCCCAGTGTCCCAATCCCAGTGTCCTCACACCAGTGTCCCCCCTGCCATGGCACTGGTGACACTTTTGGGGACAGCAGGGTGGGGGATACATTGGTTCCCATCCCAGTGTCCCCAATCCCACTGTCCCCATGCCAGTGTCCCATTTTGTCCCCATCCCACTGTCCCCATGCCAGTGTCCCATTTTGTCCCCATCCCAGGGTCGCTCCCTGTCTCCACCCTGCTGGGGATGGTGACACTGGTATCCCTGGGAACGCTGGGACATGGGGGTGACACGGGGTTTGGGGACATCTGGGGGACCCCGAGCAGGGTCACCTCCCCAGGTTGGGCTGGGGGGACACCGAGGGGGATCCCAGGGAATGGGGATCCCACAAAAAAAGAGGTCCCATAGAAAAAAGGGTTCCAGGGAATGGGGATCCCACAAAAAAGGGGGTTACACAGAAAGCGGGTTCCCATAAAAAGGAGATCCTGCAAAAAAAGGATCCCAAAAAAATCCGGGGATCCCAGGGAATGAGAATCCCACAAAAAAGGGGTTACATGGAAAGGGGGTCCCGCAAAAAGGGGAATCCCACAAAAATGGGATCCCACAAAAGGAGGATCCCACAAAAAAAAAAGGGATCCCGGGGAAAAAGGATCCCTGAGATCCCACAAAAATGGGGTTACGGGGAAAGGGGGATCCCACAAAAAGGAGATCTCAGAATAAGGGGATCCTACAGAAAAGGGGTCTCAGGGAATGGGGATCCCACAAAAAAAGAGGGTCCCAGAAAAAGGGGATTCCATGGAAAAGGGGCCTCAGGGAGAGGGGATCCCACAAAAAGGTGATCCCAGAAAAAAAAGGGTCCCAGGGATCCCACAAAAGGGAGGTTACATGAAAAGGGGGGTCCCACAGAAAGAGGATCCCAAAAGAAAGGGGGTCTCAGAGGATGGGGATCCCACAAAAAGGTGATCCCATGGATGAGGGGATCCTATGGAAAAGGGATGCCGTGGAAAGGGGATCCGACAAAAAGGGGGGGATCCCGCAAAAAGGAGATCCCAGAGAAATGTGGTCATGGGGAAAGGGGTCGTCTTAAGGAAAAGGGGAATCCCACAAAAAGGGGGATCCCCAAAAAAGGGGTTTCCCATTGAAAGGGGGATCCCACAAAAAGAGGATCCCACAAAAAGGGGATCCCAAAAAAAGGGGTCTCATTTACAGGATCTCATGGAAAAGGGTGATCCCACAGTGAGGGGCTCCCCATGGAAAAGAGAATCCCACAAAAAGGGGGAACCACAAAAAGGGGGAACCTACAAAAAGGGGAAGCCACAAGAAGGCAATCCCACAAAAAAAGGGAATGTGCAAAAAAGGATCCCACAAAAAGGGGTTTCATTTCTAGGACCCCATAGAGAAGAGGAATCCCACAAAAAGGGGCTTCATTTCTAGGACCTCATGGAGAAAGGAGATCCCACAAAAAGGGGTTTCATTTTGGGGACCCCATGGAAAACAGGGGACCTCACAAAAAGGCGACCCCAGGGATCTCACACCGAGGGGGTCCCAACCCCACAGAAAAGGGGGTCCCACCCCATGGGACAACACAGGAAAAGGGGGGGGGGGTGTCCCCAAATTCCTCCCATTCCCATAATCCCATTCCCGCCCCGTGGGTGGTAATCAGGGCAAGGAAAGAGCTGGAAAATGTCGGGAAAAAAAAACCGGGAAAAAAACAGGGAAACCCGAAAAAAACGGGGAAAAGAAACGGGGAAAAAATGGGAAAAAAAAAAAACGGGGGAAAAAATGGGGGGAAAAAAAGGGGGGGATAAAAACGGGGGAAAAAAAGGGGGAGAAGGGGGGGAAAAAACGGAGGGAGAAAACTGGGGGGAAGAAAACGAGGGGAAAAAAACGGGGGGAATAAAAACGGGGGGAATAAAAACGGGAAAAAACGGCGGAAAAACGGGGGAAATGGGGAAAAAACGGGGGGAGGAAGAGGGGGAAAACGGGGGGGAAATGGGGAAAAAAAAACGGGAGAAAAAAACGGGGAAAAAAAGGGGGGGAACGGAGGGGAAAAGGGGGAGAAAAAAAGGGGAGAAAAAAACGGGAAAAAACGGGGAAAATGGGGAAAAACGGAGGGGAGAAAAGGGAAAAACGGGGGGGGAAAGGGAAAAATGGGGGGAACCAGGAAAAAACGGGGGGAAAAGGGGGGGAAAAAAGAGAGGGGAAAAAAGAGGGGGGAAAAACGGGGGGGAGAAAACGGGGGGGAGAAAACGGGGGGGAAATGGGGGAAAAACGAGGAAAAACGGGGGGGAAAAGGGAAAAACGGGGGGGAAAAGGGAATGGGGGGAAAAAAAAACGGGAGAAAAAAAGGGGAAAAAAAGGGGCGGGAAACGGGGGGGAAAACGGGGGGAAGAAAACGGAGGGAAGAAAACGGGGGGAAAAAAACGGGGAAAAAAAACGGGGGAAAGAAACGGGGAGGAAACCAGGAAAAAACGGGGGGAAAGGGGGGGGAAAAGGGGGGGGGGAAAAGGGAGAGGAAAAAAGGGGGGAAAGAAAAAAAAAGGGGGGGGGAAACGGGAGAAAAAAGAGGAAAAAAAGGGGGAAAAAATGGAATAAAAAAGGAAAAAAACCGGGAAAACTCCCCCGCCACCCCCAGGCCAGCCCGGCCAGGAGGAGACACCCCAAAACCCCCCAGATAAAACCCCCAAAATCCCAACCCCAGGTAGAGCGGGGGGGGGATGATTCTGGAGCTGATTTTCCCCCCCCCACCCCAAACCCCGCGAGTTAAAAATACGGGGCCGGCGCATTAATTAGCATGGCTAATTACCATTGAATATGCAAATGCCCGGCGCCGCTGCCGAGCACCTTCTGCTCGCGGCGCATAAATTTGAATGCGCAATTAGCATAATCGTGGCTAATTAATGAGAAGCGTCAATTTTCGCTGCCGGGTAATTTGATTAACGCCGCGAGAGGGGCACTTAGCACCGCTCTCAAACCAGCGGGGCTGGCCCGGGGGGGGGACACGGGGACATGGGGGGGGGACAGGGGACAGGGATGGCGGGGGGGAAACGGGGGAGAGGTTGGGGACACGCCTGGAACTGGGTGACACCCCAAAAGGGATTGGGATGGGGACAGGGGACCCCAAATGTCTTGGGGTGGGTTGGGGACATGCCTGGCACTGGGTGACACCCCAAAAGGGATGGGGATGGAGAGAGGGGACCCCAAAAGTCTTGGGGTGGGCTGGGGACACCCCAAAAGCTTTGGGAGTGGGGGCAGGGGTTTGGGGACACTCCTGGCAATGGGTGACCCCCCAAAAAGGGATGGGGATGGGGACAGGGGATTGGGGACACCCTAAATGTCTTGGGGTGGGTTGGGGACATGCCTGGCACTGGGTGACACCCCAAAAGTGATGGGGATGGGGAGAGGGGACCAGGGATACCCCAAAAAGTCCTGGGGTGGGTTGGGGACATGCCTGGAACTGGGCGACACCCCGAAAAGGGATGGGGAGAGGGGACCCCAAAAGTCCTGGGGCAGGTTGGGGACACACCTGGTACTGGGTGACACCCCAAAAGGGGATGGGGATGGGGACAGGGGACCCCAAAAGTCTTGGGGTGGGTTGGGGACACACCTGGAACTGGGTGACACCCCAAAAGGGATGGGGATGGGGACAGGGGATTGGGGACACCCCAAAAGCCCTGGGAATAGGGAGAGAGTAATTGGGACACCCCAAAAGTCTTGGGACTGGAGGGGACAGACTGGGGACACGCCTGGCACTGGGTGACACCTCAAAAGTGATGGGGATGGGGACAGGGGATTGGGGACACCTCAGAAGTCCTGGGGTGGGTTGGGGACACGCCTGGCACTGGGTGACACCCCAAACCAGCGGGGCTGGCCCGGGGGGGGGACACGGGGACATGGCGGGGGGGACAGGGGACAGGGATGGGGGGGGACTGGGGGAGAGGTTGGGGACACGCCTGGAACTGGGTGACACCCCAAAAGGGGATGGGGATGAGGACAGGGGACACCCCAAAAGTGATGGGGATGGGGACAGGGGACAGAGGATACCCCAAAAGTCTTGGGACTGGAGGGGACAGGTTGGGGACATGCCTGGAACTGGGTGACACCCCAAAAAGGGATGGGGATGGGGAGAGGGGACACCCCAAAAGTCCTGGGGTGGGTTGGGGACACACCTGGAAGTGGGTGACACCCTAAAAGCACTGGGTGACATCCTCAAAAGTGATGGGGATGGGGAGAGGGGACTGGGGACACCCCAAAAGTCCTGGGGTGGGTTGGGGACATGCCTGGCACTGGTGACACCCCAAAAGGGATGGGGATGGGGAGAGGGGACCAGGGACACCCCAAAAGTCTTGGGGTGGGCTGGGGATGCCCCAAAAGTCCTGGGAATAGAGGGGACAGGTTGGGGACACGCCTGGCACTGGGTCACCCCCCTAAAAGGGATGGGGATGGGGACAAGGGACCCCAAAAGTCTTGGGGTGGGTTGGGGACATGCCTGGCACTGGGTGACACCCCAAAAGGGATGGGGATGGGGACAGGGGATTGGGGACACCCCAAAAGCCCTGGGAATAGGGAGAGAGTAATTGGGACACCCCAAAAGTCTTGGGACTGCAAGGGGACAGACTGGGGACACGCCTGGCACTGGGTGACACCCCAAACCAGCGGGGCTGGGCCGGGGGGGGGACACGGGGACATGGGGGGGGGACAGGGGACAGGGATGGGGGGGGAAACGGGGGAGAGGTTGGGGACACGCCTGGCACTGGGTGACACCCCAAAAGGGGATGGGGATGAGGACAGGGGACACCCCAAAAGTGATGGGGATGGGGACAGGGGACAGAGGATACCCCAAAAGTCTTGGGACTGGAGGGGACAGGTTGGGGACATGCCTGGAACTGGGTGACACCCCAAAAAGGGATGGGGATGGGGAGAGGGGACACCCCAAAAGTCCTGAGGTGGGTTGGGGACACACCTGGAAGTGGGTGACACCTCAAAAGTTCTGGGAATAGGGAGGGGGGACAGAGGACACCCCAAAAGTCTTGGCATTGTGGGGGGACCAGCTGGGGACACGCCTGGAATTGGGTGACCTCCCAAAAGGGATGGGGATGGGGACAGGGGACTGGGGACACCCCAAAAGTCCTGGCGTAGACTGGGGACACCCCAAAAGCTTTGGGAATGGGGACAGGGGTTTGGGGACACTCCTGGCAATGGGTGACACCCTAAAAGCACTGGGTGACATCCTCAAAAGTGATGGGGATGGGGAGAGGGGACTGGGGACACCCCAAAAGTCCTGGGGTGGGTTGGGGACATGCCTGGCACTGGTGACACCCCAAAAGGGATGGGGATGGGGAGAGGGGACCAGGGACACCCCAAAAGTCTTGGGGTGGGCTGGGGATGCCCCAAAAGTCCTGGGAATAGAGGGGATAGGTTGGGGACACGCCTGGCACTGGGTCACCCCCCTAAAAGGGATGGGGATGGGGAGAGGGGACACCCCAAAAGTCCTGGGGTGGGTTGGGGACACACCTGGAACTGGGTGACCCCCCGAAAAGCGATGGGGATGGGGACAGGGGACCCCAAAAGTCTTGGGGTGGGTTGGGGACATGCCTGGCACTGGGTGACACCCTAAAAGGGATGGGGATTGGGAGAGAGGACTGGGGACACCCCAAAAGTCTTGGGGCTGGGGGTGACAGGTTGGGGACACTCCTGGCACTGGGTGACACCCCAAAAAAGTTCTGGGGATGGGGAAAGGGGGTTGGGGACACCCCAAAAAGTCCTGGGAATAGGGGGGACATGTTGGGGACACGCCAGGCCCTGTGTGACCCCCAAAAGCCTCGGGTGACCCCCAAAAACTCCTGAGGCTGACAAGGGGACATTTGGGACATTTGGGACACTGCCACCAACCATCGGGGTGTCACCTCCCCAAGGTGACACCACCCCAAAAGTGCCATCATGGGGACACCTGTGGGACAGGGGACATGGGGACAGTGGCAGTGACAAGGGGACCGCGGTCCTGTCCTCCCCCATGGGCCTGGCTTGGTGACACCAGGGAGGTGACAAAGGGACCACGGTGGCCTCAGGGATGGTGACACGGCCACCCTGCAATGTCCCCAGTGTGCCGGTGTCACCTCTGTTAGCGATGTCACCAACTGGGACATCTGTCACCGCTGTCACCCCCCTGGGGACAGCTCAGTGCTGTCCCTCAGCTCATCAGCATCGTGTCCCCAACCTTGGGGACAACCCCGGTGGCTGCCACCCCCTCCAGGTCACCATGAGGTGTCGGGGGTCCCCAGCGTCCCCAAGTGTCCCTGGATGTCCCCAGGGTCCCTGATGTCCTTGATGTCCCTGTTGTCCCCTGATGTCCCTGATGTCCCCGGTGTCCCCAAAGTCCCGATGTCCCAGTGTCACCTGTCGATGATGACGGGGTCCGAGGGGGTCTCGTTGCGGTTCCCGCAGCTCTTCTTGTCACAGCAGCGGCTGCACACGGGGACAGGAGGTGACATCAGGGGACAGCCAGGGGACGTGCCACCTCCCCGTGTCCCACTCTCGGACTGCCCCATCACCCAGGGGTGGGGACAGAGGGGACACGACACAGGGGTGTCACTTTTCGACCCCTTGATGGGCTTGGGGACAGATCTGGGGGGGTCCCAGGAGCTCCGTGTCACCTCCGGGTGGCTTTAAAGGGGTTGGGGACCCATCTGTGTCACCCCAGAGGGCTCTGTGTCACCTTTGAGTGGCTCTGAAGGGATTGGGGACCCATCTGTGTCACCCCCAGAGGGCTCCATGTCACCTTTGAGTGGCTCTGAAGGGATTGGGGACCAGCCCTTGTCACCCTTGGGTGGCTCTGAATGGGTTGGGGACCCATTCTTGTCACCCTCGGGTGGCTCTGAGGGGGCTGGGGACCCTCCCCTGTCACCCTCGGGTGACTCTGAATGGGTTGGGGACCAGCCCTTGTCACCCTTGGGTGGCTCTAAAGGCCTTGGGGTCCCACCCCAGGACCCCATGTCACCCTCAGGTGACACATCAAGGCCACCCAGGGGTGGCTTGTCCCTTGTCGCGGCACCTCCCAGCGTTAATTAGCGTCTCACTAATTACCACGGGGGGTATCTTTCCCCAGGGACCTCGGGGACACCGCTGTCCCCCGTGTCCCCAAACCCACCTGCACATGATCTCGTGGGTCAGCAGCACCCGGCACATCTCGGGGTTCTTGTCCTGCCCCTCGTAAATGATGGCCTGCGGGGGACACCGAGGTGACAGCGGTGACATCCAGATGTCCCCTTCCCACCCCACAACCCGGGGGAGGATTTTTTAGGGGACGAGATTTTGGGATTTTTTTTGGATTTTTTTGGGATTTCGGTACCTGCTTGGACATGGAGTCGATGAGGCGGACGTACAAATCCTGCTCGGTCCTCAGCCCTGCGGGGGACACCGGAGGGGACACCCCGATGTCACCTCCCCCCTTGGGGACACCCCAAAAAAACAAACCCCAAAATGGCCCCCAAAGTCCCGTGGCGCACCGTTGCTGTAGAGCAGCTGCAGGCGGTAGTGGATCCCGTTGTTGGTTTTCTCCCCGTTCTGCTCCTTGGAGGGGTTGGGGACAGAGTTAGCGGGGATGGGGACAGATGGTCACTCAGTGTCCCCTCCTGGTCACTCGGTGTTCCCTCTGCACCTTCTTGGTCACTCTATGACCCACCATGGCCTCCTGGTCACTCCGTGTCCCCTCCTTGTCACTCCATGTCCCTTCCTGGTCACTCCATGTCCCTTCCTGGTAACTCTATGTCCCCTCCTGGCTACTCCGTGTCCCCTCCTGGTCACTCAATGACCCCTCCACATCCTCCTGGTCACTCCATGTCCCCTCCTGGTGACTCCATGTCCCCTTTTGGTCATTCAGTGTCCCCTCCACACCCTCCTGGTCACTCTACGGCCCCACCACGCCCTCCTGATCACTCGGTGTCCCCTCCTGGTCACTCCGTGTCCCCTCCACATCCTCCTGGTCACTCAATGACCCCTCCACGCCCTCCTGGTCACTCCGTGTCCTCTCCTGGTCACTCAATGACCCCTCCACGCCCTCCTGGTCACTCCGTGTCCCCTCCTGGTCACTCCATGTCCCCTCCACATCCTCCTGGTCACTCCATGTTCTCTCCTGGTCACTTGATGTCCCCTCCGCACCCTCCTGGTCATTCCATGTCCACTCCTGGTCACTCCATGTCCCCCCGGTCACTTTGTGTCCCCTCCTGGTCACCCCATGACCCCTCCACACCTTCCTGGTCACTTGGTGTCCCCTCCCGGTCACTCCACTCCACTCCGGCCACTCATGCCATGAGTTTCAGCCACGCTCCGGCCTCACCCGCAGCTGCCCCGCCCCGCCCTGAGCCCGCGGGAGTTTTGGGGTGGTTTTGGGAGGTTTTTTGGGGTGGTTTAGGGGTTTTTTGGGGGGTTTCTCACCCTCTCCTTCTCCACGAAGTCGATGAAGCAGGTGCGCTCCACCTCCACGGGCTGTCCCTGCCGGTCGTACATGGCCAGCACGAAGTGGAAGAAGTTGGATTTGCGCAGGTTGGCCGGAGGCTGCTTCTCGAAGTGAGCGCGGGCCAGCGACACCCCGCTGAGACAGGGGGGACAGTGGGGACAGTGTCAGGGGACAGAGGGGACAGCGGGGACAGTGTCAGGGGACAGCGTCAGGGGACACCCTCCCAGCACCGGGAAAACTCATCCCTGAGAACCCCAGACCCAAGAACCCCAATCCCTGAGAACTCCAATCCCTAAGAACCCCAGAACTGAGGATCCCCATCCCCAAGAACCCAAATCCTGGGGATCCCCATCCCTAAGAACCCCAGAACTGAGGATCCCCATCCCCAAGGACCCAAACCCTGGGGATCCCCATCCCTAAGAACCCAAACCCTGGGGATCCCCATCCCTAAGAACCCCAGAACTGGGGATCCCCATCCCTAAGAACCCCAGAACTGGGGATCCCCATCCCCAAGGACCCAAATCCTGGGGATCCCCATCCCTAAGAACCCCAGAACTGGGGATCCCCATCCCCAAGAACCCAAACCCTGGGGATCCCCATCCCTAAGAACCCCAGAACTGGGGATTCCCATCCCCAAGGACCCAAATCCTGGGGATCCCCGTCCCTGAGAACCCCAGAACTGGGGATCCCCATCCCCAAGGACCCAAATCCTGGGGATCCCCGTCCCTGAGAACCCAAATCTCTGAGAACCCCAGACCTTGAGATCCTCATCCCCAAGAACCCCATTCCTGAGGATCCCCATCCCTGAGTGTCCCAGCCCCCAAGAGCCTCAATCCCTGAGAACTCCAATCCCAGAGAACCCCATTCCTGGGGATCCCCATCCCTAAGAACCCAAATCCCTGAGAACCCCAGAACTGGGGGATCCCCATCCCTGAGAACCCAAATCCTTCAGAACCCAAATCCCCGAGAATCCCAGACCTGGGGATTTCCATCCCTAAGAATCCCAATCCCTGAGAACCTCAGAACTGAGGATCCCCATCCCAGAGAACTCTAACCCCAGAGAAGCTCAGAACTGGGGGTCCCCATCCCCAAGAACCCCAATCCCTGAAAATCCCAGAACTGGGGATCCCCATCCCCGAGAACCCAAATCCCAGAGAACCCCAGACCTGGGGATCCCCATCCCCGAGAACCCCAGACTTGGGGATCCCCAGCACCGGGAACCCCAAAACCTCCTCTATGGGACACTGGCACTCCCAGATTCCCATCCTGGGGATCCCCATCCCTGAGAACCCCAGACTTGGGGATCCCCAGCACTGGGAACCCCCAAAATCCCATTCCGGGGACCCCCAGCACCCCAACCCCAGGAGCCCAGCACCCCATTACCAGGAACCCCAAAATTTCCTCTATGGGACATCCCCCACCTCCAGGACCCCATCCTGGGGACCCCAAACACTGGGACCCCAAAATCCCATCCCGGGGACCCCAAACACCGGGACCCCCAAAATCCCATTCCAAGGACCCCCAGCACCTCATTACCAGGACCCCCATCCCCGAGAACCCCAAACCTGGGGACCCCCAGCACCGGGACCCCCCAGAACACCACCCTGGGGACCCCCAGCACCCCAATACCAGCACCAGGACCCCCAAAACCTTCTCCATGGGACACCGGAATCCCAGCACCCCATCCTGGGGAACCCCAAAACCTCCTCTATGGGGCCCCAGTGCCCCATCCCGGGCCCCCCCATGACCCCAGTATTGGGGCCCCCACAAACTCAGCACCCCCAGAACCTCCTCCATGGGACCCCCAGCGCCCCTTCCCAGAATCCCAAAATCCCCAAAATCACAAAATCCCAAAAATCCCCAAATCCAGTTCTTGGGACCCCCAGCATCGCCCCGTCTGTAGGACCCCCAAAACCTGGGACCCCCAAAATCTGCAGCACCCTGTCCCCAAGGTCACCAGCTTGTCCCCGGGGTCACCAGCTTGTCCCCAAGGCCACCAAGGCCCTGTCCCCAAGGCCAGCAGGACCCTGTTCCCAAGGCCACCAGCCTGTCCCCGGGGTCACCAGCTTGTCCCCAAGGCCACCAAGGCCCTGTCCCCAAGGCCAGCAGGACCCTGTTCCCAAGGCCACCAGCCTGTCCCCAAGTCCACCAGGCTGACCCCAAGGCCACTAAGACCCTGTCCCCAAGGCCACCAGAACCCTATCCCCAAGGCCACCAGCCTGTCCCCAAGGCCACCAGGGCCCTGTCCCCAAAGCCAGCAGGACCCTGTCCTCAAGGCCACCAGGGCCCTGTCCCCAAAGCCAGCAGGATCCTGTCCCCAAGGCCACCAGAACCCTGTCCCCAAGGCCACCAGCCTGTCCAGGGAGGGGACACCGCCAGCATCACCCGCCCCTGGCATCGGTGACACGAGGGACAGAGAGGACAAGGAGAGGACATCCCTGAGCCCTCAGTGTCACCTCCGGGGTGTCACCGCTGCTGTCCCTGCCCCGACACCCGCGGTGACAGGACGGCGACAGCAGAGCCACCCCAGGGACGGTGGGTCCAGCACTGTCACCGTCACTGTCGCTGTCACCGTGTCCCCAATGCCACCCCCCGCCGACGCAGCCCCTGGGGACCTTGGGGACACTCTGGGGACATTTCTCCGCGTGTGACAGGAGGAGAAGCTCCTTCAGCTGCTCCCCGGGGTCCCAAATTGTCCCCAGGGTCACCTGCGGGGTCCCAAACTGTCCCCAGGGTCCCAAATTGTCCCCCAGGGACATTCGCGGGGTCCCCAACTGTCCCCAGGGTCTCAAATTGTCCCCAGGGTCACTCGGGGGGTCCCAAACTGTCCCCAGGGTACCAAATTGTCCCCAGGGTCACTCACGGGGTCCCAAATTGTCCCCATAGTCACTCGCGAGCTCCCAAACTGTCCCCAGGGTCCCAAACTGTCCCCAGGGCCACCTGCTGGGTCCCAAATTGTCCCCAAGGTCCCAAATTGTCCCCATAGTCATTCCCGGGGTCCCAAATTATCCCCAGGGTCCCAAACTGTCCCCAGGGCCACCCACGGGGTCCCCAACTGTCCCCAGGGTCCCCAGCTGTCCCCAGGGCCACCCTCGGGGCCACCCCTGGGGAGGCGACAATACCCGCGCGCGGCCACCACAAAACAGCGACATTTTCCAGCCCCCCCAAAATTCCCCTTCGCGCCCCCCAAAATCTCCTCGGGGACCCGCGGGGAGGGGGGTGGGGGTGGCTCTGGTTGTCCCCGCTGTGTCCCCGCAGTGTCCCCAACCACCCCCCCGGCTCTGCCAGCCCCGCCCGAGCGTTAATTAATAATTAAAGGCAATCAGGCATTTCCAAGCAGCCGCGGCCCCGGCGCTTCCAGGAAAGCGGCGGCTCCGGGCGCGGCCCTAAAGCGGCTCCCGGGGGGGGCTGGGGGGGTTTGGGGACCCCAACACCACATGGGGACATGGTGGGGGCACCCAGGGACCCCCAGAGCTTGGTGACATCCCCCTGGGGACATTGTGGTGGCGGCAGGGACACCCAGAGCTCGGTGACATCCTCCTGGGGACATTGTGGTGGCGGCAGGGACCCCTGGGCAGTGGTGACAATCCCTTGGGGACATCACGGTGGTGGCAGGGATCCCCAGTGCTCGGTGACAACCCCTTGGGGACATCGTGGTGTCACCCAGGGACCCCCAAAGCTTGGTGACATCCCTGTGGGGACATCACAGTGGTGACAACCCCGTGGGGACATCACGGTGTCACCCGGAGCTTGGTGACATCTCCTTGGGGACCCCACAGTGTCACACAGGGACCCCTGGACAGTGGTGACAACCCCTTGGGGACATTGCAGTGTCACCCAAGGACCCCCAGAGCTCGGTGCCATCCCCTTGGGGACCCCGCAGTGTCACCCAAGGACCCCCAGAGCTCGGTGCCATCCCCTTGGGGACCCCGCAGTGTCACCCAGGGACCCCCAGATGGCAGTGACATCCCCTTGGGGACATTGCAGTGTCACCCAGGGAGCCCCAGAGGTCGGTGACATCCTCTTGGGGACATCATGGTGGTGACAACCCTATGGGGACATTGTGGGGTCACCCAGGGACCCCCGGATGGCAGTGACAACCCCTTGGGGACATCACGGTGTCACCCAGGGACCCCCAGAGCTCAGTGACATCCCCTTGGGGACATTGTGGTGTCCACCAGGGACCGGTGCCAACCCCTTGGGGACACCACGGTGACCCCCAGGGACCGGTGCCAACCCCTTGGGGACATCGCGGTGTCACCCAGGGACCCCCAGAGCTCAGTGACAACCCCTTGGGGACACCGTGGTGGCCATGGGGACACGTGGGATGGGAAGTTTTGAGGGTCCTGATGTCACCCCACAGCCTAAGATCCCAATGCCAACCCCTTGGGGACATCAAGGTGGCCATGGGGACACAGGGACACATCCACAGGTGTCCTCATGGGTGTCACACACCCCCCGAGCCGCCCAGGACGGCACTTGGTGACATGTCTGTCACCACTGTCGCCGCTGCCAGCCCCGGGTGTGTCCCTCTGTCCCCTGCAGAGCTTTTTGGGGACACAGGGACAAGGCCAGCACCTCCCTGAGACCCCAACCCGTCACTGCTGTCCCTCGGGTCCACACTGTCCCCTCCCGGGGGTGGCTGTCACCACGAGGGTCCCTTTGGGGCAGGGGGGGACATTCCCGGAGGTTTTCCAGCATCCCAAAGTTTCTGGGGGGACCCCAGGGAAGTTTAGGGACACCCCAAACCCCGCAGAGGGGACAGCGGGACAGGGGTGGCACAGGCGGGAGAGAGGGACAGGGGACACTGGGAATGCAGGGAAGGGGATTTGAGACCCTGGAAAAGCAGGGAGTGGGATTTGACTCCTCTGGGAAAAACAGGGAATGGGATTTGAGTCCCTGGAAAATGGCAGGGAATGGGATTTGAGCCCATGGAAAAAGAGCAGGGAATGGGATTTGAGACCCCTGGGAAAAACAGGGAAAGGGATTTGAGACCCCTGGGAAAGGCAGGGAATGGGATTTGAGCCCATGGAAAATGGAAAAGGGCAGGGAATGGGATTTGAGTCCCTGGAAAACGGCAGGGAATGGGATTTGAATCTCTGGGAATGCAGGGAATGGGATTTGAATCCCCCAGGAAAGAGTAGGGAAAGGGATTTGAGACCCCTGGAAAAGGGCAGGGAATGGGATTTGAGCCCTCTGGAAAAAACGGAATGGGATTTGAGCCCATGGAAAAGAGCAGGGAATGGGATTTGAGTCCTCTGGGAAAAGCAGAAATGGGATTTGAGTCCTCTGGGAATGCAGGGAATGGGATTTGAGCTCCTGGGAAAAGAGCAGGGAATGGGATTTGAGCTCCTCTGGGAAAAACAGGGAATGGGATTTGAGTCCCTGGGAAAGCAGGGAATGGGATTTGAGCCCCTGGAAAAGGGCAGAGAATGGGATTTGAGCCCGTGGAAAAGCAGGGAATGGGATGCTCTGAATGGAGCTCTGAACTCTCTGGAAAAAGAGCACGGAATGGGATCTGAGCCCCTGGAAAAGGGCAGGGAATAGGATTTGAGACCCCCAGGAGGGCAGGGAATGGGATCCATGGAGCTCTGAACCCTCTGGAAAAGGGGGGGGGGGGGGGCGGGGATGAGATTTGAGCCCCTGGGAAAAACAGGGAATGGGATTCAAGTCTCCCAAAAGGGCAGAGAATGGGATTTGAACCCCTGGAAAAGCAGGGAATGAGATCCATGGAGCTCTGAATCCTCTGGAAAAGGGCAGGGAATGAGATTTGAGCCCCTGGGAAAAGGCAGAGAATGGGATTTGAGTCCCCTGGGAAAAGCAGGGAATGGACACACATCCCATTCCCAGACAAATCCCATTCCCAGATACACATCCCATTCCCGGACACATCCTATTCCCGTTGGCACAACAAATCCCTGGGGATCCCGGGATGCCCAGGGAATCCAGAGGCCTCGGGAATGCCAGGAAAAGGACTGGGAGTGGTGGGGGGGCACATCCTGGGATTCATGAAATCCTTGGAACCCAGGGGACCCACAGGCCATGGGATATCCACGGATCCCAGGACATTCCCAAAGCCTGGAATACCCACAGGACCTGGAATTCCTGCCGTGCCCAGGCTGCCCACAGCCCCTGGAATATCCGTGGATTCCTGGGACATTCCCAAAACTCAGGATGTCCAGAGGACCAGGAATATCCATATCGATCCCAGGATGTCCTCAGGACCTGGAATATCCATGGATTCCGGGACATTCCCAAAGGCCAGGATGCCCAGAGCCCTTGGAATGCCCGCAGTGCCCGGGGAGGGCTGCGGGATGCCCCTGGAATTCGGGGATGGCACAACCACAGCCCTGGGAAGGTCCATGGAAAAACTGGGATATCTGAGGAGCCCAGGATGCCCAGAGCCCCTGGAATGCCCAGGAAAACCGGGATGGCCATGAAAACCAGGATAGCCAGAACCCCTGGAATGCTCAGAACCCTCAGGATGCACAGGAAAATCGGGATGCTCACAAGCCTCTGGAATATTCAAAGCCCCTGGGATACCCAGGAAAACCGGGATGCCCAGAGCCTCTGGAATGCCCAGAACCCCCCAGGATGTCCACAAAAACTGGGATGCCAACAAGCCTCTGGAATATTCAGAGCCCCCAGGATGCCCAAGAAAACCGGGATGCCCAGAGCCCCTGGAATGCCCAAAATCCTCAGGATGCCCATGAAAATCGGGATGCCCAGAGCCTCAGGAATGCCCAGAACCTCCAGGATGCGCAGGAAAATCAGGATGCCCACAAGCCTCTGGAATATTCAGAACCCCCGGGGATACCCAGGAAAACCGGGATGCCTCTGGAACGCCCAGGAAAACTGGGATACCCATGAAATCTGGATACCCAGAGCCTCTGGAATGCCCAGAACCTTCAGGATGCCCAGGAAAACCGGGATGCCCATGAAAACCAGGATGTCCAGGAAACCCGGGATGTCCAGGAAAACCGGGATGCCCATGAAAACCGGGATGCCCAGAGCCCCAGAAAGCCCACAGAACCTCCAGGATGCCCAGGAAAACCGGGATGCCCAAAAGCCTCAGGAATACCCACATCCTCTGGGACAGCTCCATCCCCTGGAATTCCCATGGAATTCCGGATACCCACCGGTATCCCACCCGCAGAGCTCGGGGTTACATCCATCCATCCCGCAACTCCCGGAGCCCTGGGACTCTCCCTGGACTCTCCCCCAGGCTGTCCCCAGACTGTCCCCAGGCTGTCCCCAGGGCTGTCCCCGGGCTGTCCCCGGGCTGTCCCCCAGGCTGTCCCCGGGCTGTCTCTGGACTGTCCCCAGGCTGTCCCCAGGCTGTCTCTGGACTGTCCCCAGGGCTGTCCCCAGGCTCTCCCCGGACTGTCCCCAGACTGTCCCCGGGCTGTCCCCGGGCTGTCCCCCAGGCTGTCCCCCAGGCTGTCCCCCAGGCTGTCCCCAGGGCTGTCCCCGGGCTGTTCCCAGGGCTCTGCCTGGACTGTCCCCAAGCTGTCCCCGGGCTGTCCCCGGGGCTCTCCCTGGCCTGTCCCCAAGTTGTCCCCGGGCTGTCCCCGGGGCTCTCTCTGGCCTGTCCCCAGGCTGTCCCCAGGCTGTCTCTGGACTGTCCCCAGGGCTGTCCCCAGGGCTGTCCCCAGGGCTGTCCCCAGGGCTGTCCCCAGGCTGTTCCCAGGCTCTCCCTGGACTGTCCCCAGGCTGTCCCCGGGCTGTCCCCGGGCTGTCCCCAGGCTGTCCCCAGGCTGTCCCCAGGCTCTCCCTGGACTGTCCCCGGGCTGTCCCCAGACTGTCCCCAGACTGTCCCCAGACTGTCCCCAGGCTGTCCCCAGGCTGTCCCTTACCTCTGCGCCGCCGTGCCGGCGTCCAGGATGCCGGTGCCCTGCAGCCAGCGGCCGGCGGGGAGCCCCGCGCTCAGCGGCTCCTCCTTCATGGGGACCCCCGTCCGGGGGGGCAGCGCCTCCTGCACCGAGAACATCATCGGGGGAGGGGGGGACACTCAGGGGGACCCCCCCTCCCTCCTCCCGGGCGGCCCCCACCCCCAAAAAACCCCCCCGGGATCAGCAGCCGGGGGCAGGTGCCGGGGGCCGCCGTCCCGAGCGCCGGGGAAGCGGCATCTGCGGAGGGACAGGGAGGGGAGGGACAGGGAGGGGGTTTGGGGAGGAGGGGGCAGAGCCCGAGAAGTTGGAGCTGGAGGAGCCCCGGAGATGAGTGAGGGGAGGGGATGGAGGAGAGGGAGGGGAGGGAGGGGAGGGAGGGGAGGAGTGGAGGGAGGGATGAGGAGGGAGGGGAGGGAAGGGAGGAAGGCTCAGAGAGCAGAGGAGAGGAGGGGATGGAGGGGAGGGGAGAGGGAGGGATGAGGAGGAAGGAGGGAGGGGAGGGAAGGGAGGAAGGCTCAGAGAGGCTCAGAGAGGAGGGGATGGAGGGGAGAGGGAGGGAGGAGAGGGGAGGAGTGGAGGGAGGGATGAGGAGGAAGGGGAAGGGAGGAAGGCTCAGAGAGGAGGGGAGGGGAGGGGATGGAGGGATGGAGCGCGGACACCGGAGGGGAGGCCCGGAGGGAGGAGTAGCAGGATGGGAGGGGAGGAGGGATGGAAAGGAGGGAGAGGAGGAGGGAGGGCTGGAGGAAGGCTCGGAGGAGGAGGAGTGCAGGGATGGAGCGCGGCCCCGCAGGGAGGCTGGAGGGAGGAGTGCAGGATGGAGCGCGGCCCCGCGGGGATGGATGGATGGAAGGAGGGAAGGAGGGAAGGAGGGAAGGAGGGAGGCAGGGCCGAGGCGCAGGGGAGGAGGAGGAGGAGTGGAGACGGCCGAGTTGGGTCGGGAGGGGGGAAAGCCCGGCCGGGGGGGCGGGGGCTCGGTTCCCTCGGTTCCGTTACCGGGCGGGAGGCGGCGGAGGCGGCGGAGGAGACACAGCGGGGCGGAGGCGGCAGCGGCGGCGGCGGCAGCGGCAGCAGCACCAGCACCGGGCGGGCGGGGGGCGGCGGCGGCGGCGGCGGCTCGGGGGTCCCGGCAACGCCATCACCGCCTTGTCCCCTCCGCCGCCGCCTCCCCCCGGGCCCCCGGCCCCGGCGGCTGGGCTCGGGCAGCAGCACCATCAGCAGCAGCACCGCTCGCTGCCGCCGCCGCCCCGCCGCCGCCGCCGCTGCCGCTGCCCCCCCGCCGCCACCACCGGCCCGGGCCATCCCGGTCCCGCCGCCGCCGCCGCCTCCCCGGGGAGGCAGGGCCGGAGCCGCCGGGGGAGGCGGGGGCCGCGGCCGGCCAGGCTGACATCATTCCGGGGAGGAGCGGTCCCTCCCCGCGCCGCCAGGGGGGCGCCGGGCACCCCCCGAGGGGAGACCCCCCGGAGAGACCCCCCGGGAGAGGCGGAGGAGGAGGAGGAGAGGTGCTGGAGGAGTCCCGAGTGGGGTCTGGGAAGTGGCCCCAGTGTGGCCCCCGAGATGCCACAAAGGCGTGGCAGGAGTGGCAAAAAGTGAGCCCGGTGTGTCCCCTGAGACATCCCGGGGTGACCCCAAATTGGTGCCAGGGACACCCCGGGGTGACTCTGAATGGGTGCCGAGGGTGGCACAAAGTGACCCCCATGTGTCCCCCGAGACACCCCTGGGGGACCCCAAACAGGGTCCCGGGACATCCTGGGGACACCCCAAATGGGTACCAGGAGTGCCACAAAGTGACCCCCGAGACACCCCAGGGAGACCCCAAACAGGTGCCAGGGGTGGCACAAAGTGACCCCAATGTGTCCCCTGAGACATCCCGGGGTGACCCCAAACAGGGTCCAGGGACATCCTGGGGACACCCCAAATGGGTACCAGGGGTGGCACAAAGTGACCCAAATGTATTCCCTGAGTCACCCTAAATAGAGTCCAGGGATGGCACAAAGTGATCCCAATGTGTCCCCCAAGATACTCCAGGGTGACCCTGAATGGGTGCCAAGGGTGGCACAAAGTGACCCCAAACAGGTGCCAGGGATGGCACAAAGTGACCCCAATGTGTCCCCTGAGACATCTCGGGGTGACCCCAAACAGGGTCCCGGGACATCCTGGGGACACCCCAAATGGGTACCAGGAGTGCCACAAAGTGACCCCCGAGACACCCCAGGGAGACCCCAAACAGGTGCCAGAAGTGGCACAAAGTGACCCCAATGTGTCCCCTGAGACACCCCTGGGGGACCCCAAACAGGGTCCAGGGACACCTCGGGGTGACCCTGAATGGGTACTAGGGGTGGCACAAAGTGACCCCAATGTGTCCCCTAAGTCACCCTAAATTGAGTCCAGAGATGGCACAAAGTGACCCCAGTGTGACCCCTGAGACACCCCAGGGTGACACTGAATGGGTGCCAGGGGTGGCACAAAGTGACCCCAGTGTGACCCCTGAGACATCTTGAGGGGACCCCAAACAGGGTCCAGGGACAGCTCAGGGTGACCCCAAACAGGCCCCAGGGACACTCTGGGATGACCCCAAAGAGGCTCTGGACACATCCCAAAGGAGACCCCATTAGAGCCATGGGGACACCCAGGAGAGGCCCCAAACAGGGCCAAGGGTACCCCAAAGTGACCCCAAAGTGTCCCTGGGTGACCCCAAACCACTCCCAGGTTATCCCAGGGTGACCCATCTGGATCCCCAGGGGTGACCCCAAATAGGTCCCAGGGGTTCCACCTGTCCATGTCCCCGTCCACCCCAGTGTCCCTCTGTCCATCCCTGTGTCCATCCCAGTGTCCATCCATCCTTGGTGTCCATCCCAACATCCATCTGGGCTCATCCCCATCCATCCCAGTGTCCATCTTGGGTGGCCATGCTGCTGTCCATCCCAGTGTCCATGATCGCGTCCATCCTGGTGTGTGTCCGTCCATCTGTCCATCCATCACCCATTGTCCATCCACCATCCATCCGTCATCCATCCATTGTCCGTCTGTCATTCACCGTCTGTCATCCATCCATCGTCCATTCATCATCCATCCATCCATCATCCATCCATCATCCATCCATTGTCCGTCCATCATCCACCATCCGTCCGTCCATCCATCATCCATCCATCCACTGTCCATCCACCATCCTCCATTGTCCATCCACCATCCTCCATTGTCCATCCATCCACCGTCCGTCATCCATCCATCGTCCATTCATCATCCATCCATCCATCCATCCATCATCCACCATCCATCCATCCATCCATCATCCATCCATCATCTGTCCATTGTCCATCCATCCATCCATCGTCCATCTGTCCATCATCCACCGTCCACCATCCATCGTCCCTCCAGCCATCCCTGTGTCCATCTTTTCGTGCCTCTGTCCATCCCAACGTCCATCCATCCATCCATCCTGGTGTCCATGGATGGATGGATGGATGTCCATCTGTCCATGCCCCCACCTGTTCCAGTGTCCGTCCATCCGTCCCAAACCCTGTCCATCCCAATGTCCATCTGTACCATCCACTCGTCCATCCCAGTGTCCATCCTTTTGTACCTCTGTCTGTCCCAATGTCCATCTGTCCATCCATCCATGCACCCATCTGTTCCAGTGTCCATCCATCCATGTGTTCCAGTGTCCATCTGTCCTTCTCTGTGTCCATCTGTCCATCCTAGTGTCCATCTGTCTTTCCATGCACCCATCTGTTCCAGTATCCATCTGTCCCTCCAGTGTCCATCTGTCCACCCCAGTGTCCATCCACTCATGCACCCATCTATTCCAGTGTCCATCTGTCCATTTGTTCCAGTGTCCATCTGTCCACCCCAGTGTCCATCCACTCATGCACCCATCTATTCCAGTGTCCATCTGTCCATTTGTTCCAGTGTCCATCTGTCCACCCCAGTGTCCATCCACTCATGCACCCATCTATTCCAGTGTCCATCCGTCCATTTGTTCCAGTGTCCATCTGTCCATCCCAGTGTCCATCTGTTCATCCCAGTGTCCATCTGTTCCAGCATCCATCTATTCCAGTGTCCATCTGTCCACCCCAGTGTCCATCTGTCCACCCCAGTGTCCATCCACCCGTGTGTTACAGTGTCCATCTGGCCTGTCCATCCATCCACCTACTCCAGTGTCCATCCATCCACAGTCCCATCCATCCGTGTCCATCTCTCCATGCCCCTGCCCATCCAGCTGTCTGTCCATCCTTCCCTCCATCATCCACCCATCCCAGTGTCCATCCACAACCGTGTCCATCTCTGTCCTACCACCCATCCATCCATCCATCCCAGTGTCCATTTGCCTATCCCAGTGTCCATCCACCCATGCCCTCATCCATCCCAGCATCCATGTGACCGTCCATTCATCCATCCATCCATCCATCCATCCATCCATCCATCCATCCATCCATCCCAGTGTCCATGTGTCCATCCCCGTGTCCATCCATCCCTCCATCCCAGTGGATGGGCACATCCACGTGTCCATCCATCCATCCCTCCATCCATCCATCCCAGTGTCCATGTGTCCATCGCAGTGGCCATCCATCCATCCATCCATCCATCCATCCATCCATCCATCCATCCATCCATCCCTCCATCCATCCATCCCAGTGTCCATGTGTCCATCGCAGTGGCCATCCATCCATCCATCCATCCATCCATCCATCCATCCATCCATCCATCCATCCATCCCAGTGTCCATGTGTCCATCGCAGTGGCCATCCATCCATCCATCCATCCATCCATCCATCCATCCATCCATCCATCCATCCATCCCTCCATCCATCCATCCATCCATCCATCCCAGTGTCCATGTGTCCATCACAGTGGCCATCCATCCATCCATCCATCCATCCATCCCTCCATCCATCCATCCCTCCATCCATCCATCCCTCCATCCATCCATCCATCCTTCCATCCATCCATCCATCCATCCATCCCAGTGTCCATGTGTCCATCACAGTGGCCATCCATCCATCCACCCATCCATCCACTTGTCCATCCCAGTATCCATGTGTCCATCCCAGTATCCATCCCAGCATCCATGTGTCCATCCATCCCAGTGTCCATTTGTCCATCCCAGTGTCCATTTGTCCATCCCAGTATCCATCCCAGTGTCCGTATGTCCATCCCAGTGTCCATGTGTCCATCCCAGTATCCATGTGTCCACCCCAGTGACCACTTGTCCATCCCAGTATCCATGTGTCCATCCCAGTGTCCACCCCAGTGACCACTTGTCCATCCCAGTGTCCATCCCTCCATCCCCCCACCCCGATCCCCCAGGACCGTCCTGTCTCTCCTGGATGACCCCGGGGGGTTCCCTCTCTCCGCCCCCATTCCCATTCCAGCCGGGACACCCTTTGGGATCTGGACCCTAAATGTCCCCTAAATGGGGACAGCAGGACTGAGGGGACACCAGGCGACCCCAAATCGAGGGATTTAGGGCCACCATGGGGGGGATTCCCATCGGGAATGGGGTGGGAGCTCATTCCCCACATTCCCAGGGTCACCCCAAAGCCACTGAACCCTTTGGGGGTGACAGAGGTGACCCTTTGGGGCGAGGGGACAATGCCACCCTCCCCTGTCCGCTGTCACCTCCGGGGGATCGCGGGGACACCCCGGTATTGCCCGCGTGGCCCGGTAGGGGGCGCCCTGTGTGTGATGACGTCAGGGCCACGCCCACACTGCCGTTTGGCCACGCCCATTGTGACGTCAGAGGCCGGCGAGGGAGGGATGGGAGGACCCCAAAAATGGGCACGAAAACCCCAAAAATGGGCACGGAAATCTCAAAGTGGGCACGGAAATCCCAAATGCCGGGAGCTGTCAGCCCTAAAATGGGAGAATTCACCCCAAAACTGGGCACTTGACACCCCCGAAATGGGCACAGAAACCCAAAACTGGGCAAATTCACCCCAATCTGGGTCCTGAAACCCCAAAAATGGGCACTGACACCCCAAAAATGAACACAGAAAGCTCCAAACTGAGAACGGACACCCCAAAACTGGGACAAGTCACCCCAGAAATGGGCACAGAAAACCCCAAAGTGGGCACTGATGTCCCAAAAATGGGAGAATTCACCCCAAAACTGGATCCAGACACCCCAAACTCTGTCTGGTCACCCCAAAACGGAATAAATTCACCCAAAACTGGAGCAGACACCCAAGAACTGGGTATGGAAACCCAAAAACTGGATCTGGTCACCCCAAAACTGGGAAATTTCACCCAAAAACTGGATCTGGTCACCCCAAAACTGGGAAATTTCACCCCAAAACTGGATCCAGTCACTCCAATACCGGATCTGGTCACCCCAAAACTGGACAAATTCATCCCAAACTGGGTATGGAAACCCAAAAACTGGATCTGGTCACCCCAAACTGGAGAAATTCACCCAAAACTGGGAAAATTCACCCCAAAAATGGATCCAGCCAGCCCAAACTGGATGTGGTCACTCCAAACTGGGAAAATTCAGCAAAAAACTGGGAAAATTCACCCAAAATTGGGAAAATTCACCCCAAAAACTGGATCAGATCACCCCAATTGGGAAAATTCACTCCAAAAATGGACCCAGTCACACCAAACTGGGAAAATTCACCCCAAAAGTGGGAAAAATCACCCCAAAACTGGATCCAGGCACTCCCAAACTGCATAAATTCACCCCAAAGTGGAGCAGACACCAAAGAACTGGGTGTGGAAACCCAAAAACTGGATCTGGTCACCCCAAAAATTGATCCAGTCACCCCAAACTGGGAAAATTCTGCAAAAACTGGGAAAATTCACCCCAAAACTGGATCAATTCACCCCAAACTGGGAGAATTCACCCCAGAACCTGGAACATTCACCCCAAAATTGGGCAAATTCACCCCAAAAATGGATCCAGCCACCCCAAACTGGGAAAATTCACCCCAAAAATGGATCCAGCCACCCCAAACTGGGCAAAGTCACCCAAAAATTCACCCCAAAAATTGATCGAGTCACCCCAAAACTGGACAAATTCACCCCAAACTGGAGCAGACACCCAAGAACTGGGTATGGAAACCCAAAAACTGGATCTGGTCACCCCAAAAATGGATCCAGTCACCCCAAACTGGGAAATTTCACCCCAAAAATGGATCCAGTCACTCCAATACCGGATCTGGTCACCCCAAAACTGGACAAATTCATCCCAAACTGGGTATGGAAACCCAAAAACTGGATCTGGTCACCCCAAACTGGAGAAATTCACCCAAAACTGTGAAAATTCGCCCCAAAAATGGATCCAGCCACCCCAAACTGGATGTGGTCACTCCAAACTGGGAAAATTCAGCAAAAAAACTGGGAAAATTCACCCAAAATTGGGAAAATTCACCCCAAAAACTGGATCAGATCACCCCAATTGGGAAAATTCACCCCAAAAATGGACCCAGTCACACCAAACTGGGAAAATTCACCCCAAAAGTGGGAAAATTCACCCCAAAAGTGGATCCAGGCACTCCCAAACTGCATAAATTCACCCCAAACTGGAGCAGACACCAAAGAACTGGGTGTGGAAACCCAAAAACTGGATCTGGTCACCCCAAAAATTGATCCAGTCACCCCAAACTGGGAAAATTCTGCAAAAACTGGGAAAATTCACCCCAAAACTGGATCAATTCACTCCAAACTGGGAGAATTCACCCCAGAACTGGGAACATTCACCCCAAAACTGGGAAAATTCACCCCAAAAATGGATCCAGCCACCCCAAAAATGGATCCAGCCACCCCAAAGTGGGAAAATTCACCCCAAAAATGGATCCAGCCACCCCAAAGTGGGAAAATTCTGCAAAAACTGGGAAAATTCACCCCAAAACTGGATCAATTCACCCCAAACTGGGAGAATTCACCCCAGAACCTGGAACATTCACCCCAAAACTGGGAGAATTCACCCCAAAAATGGATCCAGCCACCCCAAACTGGGAAAATTCACCCCAAAAATGGATCCAGCCACCCCAAACTGGGCAAAGTCACCCAAAAATTCACCCCAAAAATTGATCGAGTCACCCCAAAACTGGACAAATTCACCCCAAACTGGAGCAGACACCCAAGAACTGGGTATGGAAACCCAAAAACTGGATCTGGTCACCCCAAAACTGGGAAATTTCACCCCAAAAGTGGATCCAGTCACTCCAATACCGGATCTGGTCACCCTAAAACTGGACAAATTCATCCCAAACTGGGTATGGAAACCCAAAAACTGGATCTGGTCACCCCAAACTGGAGAAATTCACCCAAAACTGGGAAAATTCACCCCAAAAATGGATCCATTCTCCCCAAACTGGATGTGGTCATTCCAAACTGGGAAAATTCACCAAAACCTGGGAAAATTTACCCCAAAAACTGGATCAGATCACCCCAATCTGGGAAAATTCACCCCAAAATTGGGCAAATTCACCCCAAACAGGGCAAAGTCACCCCAAAACTTGGATAATTCACCCAACTCTGGGCAAATTCACCCCAAAAATGGATCCAGTCACCCCAAACTGGATGTGGTCACTCCAAACTGGGAAAATTCAGCAAAAACAGGGAAAATTCACCAAAAACTGGGAAAATTCACCCCAAAAACTGGATCAGATCACCCTAACTGGGAAAATTCACCCCAGAAATGAACCCAGTCACACCAAACTGGGAAAATTCACCCCAAAAGTGGGAAAATTCACCCCAAAACTGGATCCAGGCACTCCCAAACTGCACAAATTCACCCCAAACTGGAGCAGACACCAAAGAACTGGGTGTGGAAACCCAAAAACTGGATCTGGTCACCCCAAAAATTGATCCAGTCACCCTAAACTGGGAAAATTCTGCAAAAACTGGGAAAATTCACCCCAAAACTGGATCAATTCACCCCAAACTGGGAGAATTCACCCCAGAACTGGGAACATTCACCCCAAAATTGGGCAAATTCACCCCAAAAACGGATCCAGCCACCCCAAACTGGGAAAATTCACCCCAAAAATGGATCCAGCCACCCCAAAAATGGATCCAGCCACCCCACACTGGGAAAATTCACCCCAAAAATGGATCCAGCCACCCCAAACTGGGAAAATTCTGCAAAAACTGGGAAAATTCACCCCAAAAATGGATCAATTCACCCCAAACTGGGAGAATTCACCCCAGAACTGGGAACATTCACCCCAAAATTGGGCAAATTCACCCCAAAAATGGATCCAGTCACCCCAAACTGGGAAAATTCACCCCAAAAATGGATCCAGCCACCCCAAACTGGGAAAATTCACCCCAAAAATGGATCCAGCCACCCCAAACTGGGAAAATTCACCCCAAAACTGGATCTCGTCACCCCAAACTGGGAGAATTCACCCCAAAAACGGATCCAGCCACCTCAAACTGGGAAAATTCACCCCAAAAATTGATCCAGCCACCCCAAACTGGGAAAATTCACCCCAAAAATGGATCCAGCCACCCCAAAGTGGGAAAATTCACCCCAAAAATGGATCCAGCCACCCCAAACCGGGAAAATTCTGCAAAAACTGGGAAAATTCACCCCAAAACTGGATCAATTCACCCCAAACTGGGAAAATTCACCCCAGAACTGGGAACATTCACCCCAAAACTGGGAAAATTCACCCCAAAAATGGATCCAGCCACCCCAAAAATGGATCCAGCCACCCCAAACTGGGAAAATTCACCCCAAAAATGGATCCAGCCACCCCAAAGTGGGAAAATTCACCCCAAAAATGGATCCAGCCACCTCAAACTGGGAAAATTCACCCCAAAACTGGATCCAGCCACCCCAAACTGGGAAAATTCACCCCAAAAATGGATCCAGCCACCCCAAACTGGGCAAAGTCACCCAAAAATTCACCCCAAAAATTGATCGAGTCACCCCAAAACTGGACAAATTCACCCCAAACTGGAGCAGACACCCAAGAACTGGGTATGGAAACCCTAAAACTGGATCTGGTCACCCCAAAAATGGATCCAGTCACCCCAAACTGGGAAAATTCTGCAAAAACTGGGAAAATTCACCCCAAAACTGGATCAATTCACCCCAAACTGGGAGAATTCACCCCAGAACTGGGAACATTCACCCCAAAATTGGGCAAATTCACCCCAAAAATGGATCCAGGCACCCCAAACTGGGAAAATTCACCCCAAAAATGGATCCAGCCACCCCAAAGTGGGAAAATTCACCCCAAAAATGGATCCAGCCACCCCAAAGTGGGAAAATTCTGCAAAAACTGGGAAAATTCACCCCAAAAATGGATCCAGCCACCCCAAAGTGGGAAAATTCACCCCAGAACCTGGAACATTCACCCCAAAACTGGGAAAATTCACCCCAAAAATGGATCCAGCCACCCCAAACTGGGAAAATTCACCCCAAAAATGGATCCAGCCACCCCAAACTGGGCGAATTCACCCCAAAAATGGATCCAGCCACCCCAAACTGGGAGAATTCACCCCAAAAACGGATCCAGCCACCCCAAACTGGGAAAATTCACCCCAAAAATGGATCCAGCCACCTCAAACTGGGAACATTCACCCCAAAAATGGATCCAGCCACCCCAAACTGGGCGAATCCTCCCCAGCCCGGGGTATTTGGGGTCTGGGGTCCCCCTGGGAACACTCAGAGACCCCCGTGGGTTTTGGGGACCCTTTTGGGAAATCCCGTCCCCCCCTGAGTCACCCCCTGTCCCCATCCCCCCCGACCCAGTTCCCGTTTCCTTCCCCATTCCTGGGGCCCCGTCCCGGATATTGGGGAACGT
Source organism: Zosterops lateralis (assembly GCF_965231275.1). Lineage (NCBI taxonomy): Eukaryota > Metazoa > Chordata > Aves > Passeriformes > Zosteropidae > Zosterops > Zosterops lateralis. The sequence goes on from NC_139766.1 coordinate 1,980,397, forward strand.
CCGGCCTGAGTCACCCCCCGAGGTCCCCAAAAGGGAAATCCCATGTGGGGAGACAGAAAAAACCCCAAAAGTTCCAGCTCAAAACTGTGGGTTTGGGGTTTTATTTGGTTTTTTTTGGGGGGGGGGGTTTGTTGGGGTTTTTTTTGGGGTTGGTTTGTTTTTTTGTTTTGGGAAATTCACTCCAAACTGGGAAATGTCATCCCATGTGGGAAGACAAAAAAAACCCCAAAAGTTCCAGCCCAAAATTGTGGGTTGGGATTTTTTTGGGGTTTGGGTTGGGTTTTGTTTTGTTGGGTTTTTTTGGAGGTTTGTTGTTGTTGTTGTTGTTGTTGTTTTGGTTTGGGTTTTTTGTTGTTGTTGTGTTGTTTTTTTGTTTTGTTTTGTTTTTGGTTGGTTTTTTTTGTTGTTGTTGTTGTTGTTGTTGTTGTTGTTTTTGTTTTTTTGTAGTTGTTGGATTTTTTGGGGGGTTGTTTGTTTGTTCCGGGGGGTTTTCGGGAGTTTTGGGGTCTTGTTTTTGATTTTCCCCCAAACCCAAACCATTCTGGGGTTACGGGGTTGATTCAAAGCTTGATCCCGATGATTCTGGAATTCCCAGGGGATCACTGTGGCCATGAAGATTCCCTTGAAATTCCAGGAATTCCCAACTCTTTTAAGGAGGGGGAACCTGAGGAAGAAAAGAGAGGAGGATGGGGTCAGCATCCCAAAAATTCCAAGGAATTTGGGTTTTTCTGGAGGTGTCCCAGGGCTTGGAGCCACCTGGGAATGGAGTTGATGGGATTTGGGGTTGATGGGATCCTCCCAGCCCCAAACCATTCCAGGATTCCAGGAGAAGCTGGAATGACCCTCCCCAGGGTGAGGTTTGGGGTCGGGGAGTTGGATCCCACGGGGATTTTGGGGGTTTCTATGGGAATTTGGGGTCTGAGGGTGGGAGAAGAGAACTGGGGTTGAAGGGGGTTGGGGTGGGACTGTGGGGACAGGGACACAGGGACAGGGATAAGGTCAGGAATAGGGACAGGGACACAGGGACAAGGTCAGGGACTGGGACAGGGACAGTGACAAGGTCAGGGACAAGGATGGGGACGGGGTCAGGGACCAGGAGGGTCAAGGTCAGGGACAGGGACAAGAATAGGGAAAAGGATTGGGGACAGACAGGGACAGACAGAGGGACAGGGACAAGTTCAGTGACAGGAACAGGGACAGACAGGGACAGACAGAGGGACAGGGACAAGTTCAGTGACAGGATCAGGGACAGGTGGGGACAAGATCACGGACAGGGAGGGTGAAGGTCAGGGACAGGGACAAGTTCAGTGACAGGGACAGAGAAGTCAGGGACAAGGGTGGGGACAGAGTCAGGGACAGGGACAGAATCAGGAACAAGAAAAGGGACAGGACTGGGGACAGAACCAGGGACAGGGACAAGTTCAGTGACAGGATCAGGGACAGACATGGGGACAGACACAGGGACACGGACCAGTGCAGTGACATGATCAGGGTTGGGGACAGGGACAAGATCAGGGACAGTGACAAGTTCAGTGGCAGGGACAGAGAGAGTCAGGGACAAGGGTGGGGACAGGACTGGGGACACACAGTGACAGAGGGACAGGGACCAGACCAGTGACAGGATCAGGATCAAACACAGAGTCGGGGACCAGGGCGGGGACAGGGACAAGTTCAGTGACAGGAACAGGACTGGGGACAGGATGGAGGACAGGATCAGGGACAGACAGGGACAGGATCAGGGACAGGGACAAGATCAATGACAGGATCAGGGACAAGAATGGGGACAGGATGGAGGACAGGATCAGGGACAGACACAAAGGCACAGACCAGTCCAGTGACAGGATCAGGGGACAGGGGCAGGATCAGGGACAGTGACAAGTTCAGTGACAGGATCAGGGACAGAGTGAGGGACAAGGATGGGGACAGGATGGAGGACAGGATCAGGGACAGACATGGGGACAAGGACAGGATCAGGGACAGGGACAAGTTCAGTGACAGGATCAGAGACAGACAGAGGGACAGGAACAAGTTCAGTGACAAGATGAGGACTGGGGACAAGGACAAGGTCAGGGACAGAGTCAGGGACAGACACAAGGACACGGACCAGTCCAGGGACAGGATCAGGGGACAGGGACAAGATCAATGACAGGATCAGGGACAGAGGGACAAGGATGGGGACAGGACCAGGGACAGACAGGGACAGGGACAAGTTCAGTGAAATGATCAGGGACAGAGTGAGGGACAAGGATGGGGACAGACTGAAGGGCAAGTCTCAGGGACAGACAGGGACAAGGATGGGGACAGACAGGGACAGGGACAAAGCCCATCCCCTGGCTGTCCCCTGTCCCCGGGGGCGTGGGGACACGGGTGACGCGGCGCGGGTGGCACCGGCGGGGTTCCTGTTCCCCGGCGGGCGCGGGGCAGGAAGCGGGGGCAGCACCGTCCCTGTCCCCAGACTGTCCCCAGACTGTCCCCACAGTGTCCCCAAGGACCATGAGCGACAGCCCCGACCTGTACGAGACCCTGGAGATCCGGTACCCGCCCCCCCGGGCCCGAGGCGACCCCGGCCCGGCCCGGGCACCGCCACCCGCGCTGTCCCCGCGGTGTCCCCCGTGTCCCCGGGCGCTGGGAACGGCAGCGCTGCTGCTGCTGGCGGCGGCCACGGCGGCCCTGGGAACCCTCTGTGAGTGGGGACAGAGGGGACGGGGTGGGGACAGGGTGGGAGAGGGGCTGGATGGGACAGGGAGTGGGGAAAAGGGTTGGGAAAGGGGCTGGGAGTGGGGATGGGGGTGGGACAAGGGACCGGGAGAGGGACTAGAGACTTGGGAGACTTGGGAGGGGTTGGAGAAGGGCTGGGAGTGGGCAGGGGGCTGGGAAAGGGTGGGAGGAGGGTCGGGAAAGGGGCTGGGAGTGGGGAGGGGGCTGGAGAGGATCCGGGAGCGGGGCTGGGGTCTGAGGAGGAGCTGGGGAGGGGTTGGGAATGAGACTGGGAAAGGGCTGGGGAGGGGCTGGGAGTGGGAGAGGGGTTGGAGATGGGACTGGGGAGGGGAAAAGGGTGGGAGAGGGGTTGGGAAAGGGCTGGGACAGGGCAGGGGGCTGGGAGAGAGACGGAGAATGGGGCTGGGGCTGAGAGGGGCTGGGAGTGGGGTTGGAAGAGGCTGGGGAGGGGTCGGGAGAGGGGCTGGGAGTGGGGATGAAGGTGGGCAGGGAGTTGGGAAGGCGCTGGGAGTGGGACTGGGGTTTGGGGAGGGGTCGGAGAGGGGCTGGGAGAGGGTGAGAGTAGGATGGGAAAGGGGCTGGGAGTGGGGATGAGGGTGGGCGCGGGGCCGGGAGTGGGAGAGGGGCTGGGAAAGGGTGGGAGAAGGGTCGGGAAAGGGGCTGGGATGGGGAGGGAGGTGGACAAGGGGGTGGGAGAGGGACTGGGAGAGGACGGAGACTGGGAGAATGGCTGGGAAAGGGGCGAGGAGTGGGCAGGGGGTGGGAAAGGAGCTGGGAAAGGGGCTGGGACTGGGAAAGGGCAGGGAGCCGGGAGAGGGATTGGGAGAGGGGTTGGAAAGGCACTGGAAGTGAGGAGGGGGCTGGGAAAGGGCTGGGACAGGGGTTGGGAGTGGGGAGGGGGGTGGAGAGGAGTTGGGAAAGGGGATGGGAGTGGGGAGGGAGCTGAGGAGGGGCTGAAGACGAGCTGGGAGCGGGGCTGGGGTCTGGGGAGGAGCTGGGGAGGGGTTGGGAATGCGCTGGAAAAGGGCAGGGGGCTGGGAGAGAACGGGGACTGGGGCTGGGGGCTGGAGAGGAACTGGGAGAGGGGCTGGAAGAGGCTGGGGAGGGGTCGGGAAAGAGGTTGGGAGTGGGGATGAGGGTGGGCGGGCGGTGGGAGAGGGGCTGGGAAAGGGCTGGGAGAAGGGTCGGGAGTGAGGCTGGGGTTTGAGGAGGGGCCGGACAAGGGCTGGGAGTCAGGAATGGGATGGGGAGGGGACTGGGAAGGGACTTAGGGGGGAGCTGGGAAAGGAGTGGGAATGGGACTGGGAGTGGGCAGGGCGCTGGAGAGGGGCTGGGAAAGGGACTGGGAGACAAAGGGAGTAGGGCTGGAGAGAAACTGGGAGTGGGGCTGGAAGAGGCTGGAGAGGGGTCGGGAAAAGGGGTTGGGAGTGGGGGTGAGGGTGGGCGGGCGGTGGGAGAGGGGCTTGGGAGGCGCTGGGAGTCAGGAATGGGATGGGGAGGGGGCTGGGAAGGGACAGGGGGCTTAGGAAGGGGTGGGAATGGGACTGGGACTGGGAGCGGGCAGGGGGCTGGGAGGGGACAGGGACCCCGGGCCAGGGGACGGGGGGGGACAGAGACCTCGTACAGGGGACAGGGACCCCGGGCAGGGTCAGGAGGGGACAGGGACCCCGGGCTGGGGTCAGGAGGGGACAGGGACCCCGGGCAGGGTCCCCGAGCAGGGCCGGGGGTCCTGTCACGTCCCTGTCCCCTCCCAGACGTGCAGAGCCGGGGGGAGCTGCGGGCGGCGCGGGTGGAGCTGGCGGCGGCCACCGACCCCCTGGGGCCCGACCCCGACGGTGAGGGGACCCCGGCACCGGCCTTGTCCCCAACCTGTCCCCAACTGTCCCCAGACCGTGCCTGCGGCCCCCGTTCTGCACCCGCTGTCCCCAAATCCCACCTTGTCCCCAAATCCTGTCGTGTCCCCAAATCCTGCACACAGTCCTTGTCCCCAGCTTCTGTCCCCTGTCCCCAAATCCCGTCTTGTCCCCAAATCCTGCACACAGTCCCTCTCCTCAAATCCTGTCCCCAAACTGTCCCCAGCCCGCAGTCCCTGCCTCTGTCCCCAAATCCTGTCCCCAACCCGTGTCCCTGACCTGTCCCAGTCCTTACCTGCAGTCCCTGTCCCTTGTCCCTGTCCCCAGCCCTTGTCCCTGTCCCCAGACTCTGTTCCCAGCCCCTGTCACCAACCCGTGTCCCCAAACCAAACTCGTGTCCCTGTCCCCGTGTCCCCCCACAGGTGACACCCCTTCAGCGGTGCAGCGGCGGCAGGACCGGCTCGGTGGGTGACAGGGGGAGGTGACAGGGAGTGTGTGACAAGGCCGGTGACAAGGGTGTGACCAGGGCGATGACAAGAGTGTGGCAGGGGGAGGTGACAAGGGCGGTGACAGGGGTGTGGCAGGGGTGTGACAAGTGCAGTGATGGGATTGGACAGTGTGGATGGGGGGGTGTGGCAGGGGGGTGACAAGGGTGTGACAGGAGTGTGGCAGGGGGAGGTGACAGGGGTGTGGCAGGGGAGGTGACAGGGGCAGTGACAAGGGTGTGGCAGGGTGAGGTGACAAGGGTGGTGACAAGGGTGTGGCAGGGGTGTGACAAGGGCAGTGATGGGGGAGGTGACAAGGGTGTGGCAGGGGGAGGTGACAAGGGCGGTGACAGGGGTGTGGCAGGGGTGTGACAAGTGCAGTGATGGGATTGGACAGTGTGGATGGGGGGGTGTGGCAGGGGGGTGACAAGGGAGGTGACAGGGGAGGTGACAGGGGAGGTGACAGGGGGTGTGTGACAAGGGAGGTGACAGGGGTGTGGCAGGGGGTGTGACAGGGGTGAGTAGGGCGGTGACAGGGGAGGTGACAAGGCAGTGACAAGGGGTGTCGCCGTGTCCCCGCAGAGGGCAGTGGCTGTGGAGTGTCAGGCTCGAGGAGGTGACAGGCAGTGACAGAGGGTGTGACAGGGGGAGGTGACAGAGGTGTGACAAGGGGTGTGACGGGGAGTGTGACAGGGGGAGGTGACAAGGGCAGTGGCAGGGACGTGACAGGGGCGGTGACAGAGGGTGTGGCAGAGGGTGTGGCAGGAGGTGGTGACAGTGGTGTCGCCGCGTCCCTACGCATGGTGGTGGCAGGGGGAGGTGACAAGGCGGTGACAGTGGGTGTGACAGTGTTGTCGCCGTGTCCCCACGCAGGGTAGTGACAGGGGGGTGTGACAGAGGGGTGTGACAAGGGGGGTGTGACAGCCCTGTCCCCGTGTCCCCGGCAGGGCGGTGACAGGGGGGTGTGACAAGGGGGTGTGACAAGGGTGTCGCCGTGTCCCCACGCAGGGCAGTGACAGGGGGTGTGACAGGGGGGTGTGACAGCGCTGTCCCCGTGTCCCCGTGCAGGGCGGTGACAGGGGGGTGTGACAGGGGTGTGTGACAGGGGGTGTGACAAGGGGGTGTGACAGCCCTGTCCCCGTGTCCCCGTGCACGGCGGTGACAGGGGGGTGTGACAGGGGGGTGTGACAGGGGGGGTCCCCGTGTCCCCGGCAGGGCGGTGGCTGCAGGCGCTGGCGCTGGGCTGGCGTTACCACCGCGGGAAGATTTACCTGTTCTCGGGCCAGCGGCAGCCCTGGGCCGCGGCCGAGGCCGCCTGTGCGGTGACACACGCGCACCTGGCCTCTGTCACCAGCGCCGAGGAGCAGGTGAGCCTGGGGACACCGCTGGGGACGGCCACCCCTGTCCCTGGCCTGCTCTGTCCCCTGCCAGCTGAGGGGAGTCTGTCTGTGCACCGCTGTGGGCCTGTCCCCAAACCCTGGGAACAGCCCCTGTCCTGTCCCCAAATCCTGGGAACAGCTCCTGTCCTGTCCCCAAATGCTGTCCTGTCCCCAAATCCTCAGAACAGCTCCTGTCCCCAGCCCCTGTCCTGTCCCCAAACCCTGCTCACAACCCCCATATCCAAACCCTGTCCTGTCCCCAAGCCCGTGTCCTGTCTTCAACCCTTGTGCTGTCCCCAAATCCTGTGCACAGCCCTTGCCCTGTCCCCCAGTGCCAGGCACAGCCCCTGTCCCCAAGCCCTGGCCTGTCCCCAAGCCCTGCCCATAGCCCGTGTCCCCAAATCCTGTGAACAGCCCCTGTCCTGAAGCCCTGCCCTGTCCCCAAATCCTGGGCATAGCCCCTGTCCCCAAATCCTGTCCTGTCCCTGTCCCCCAATCCCGGGCACAGCCCTTGTCCCCAAGCCCTGTCCATAGCCCCTGTCCCCAAATCCTGTCCTGTCCCTGTACCCCAATCCCGGGCACAGCCCTTGTCCCCAAGCCCTGTCCCCCACTCTCAGGCACAGCCCCTGTCCCCAAGCCCTGGTCTGTCACCAGCCCTGTCCTGTCCCCAAGCTGTGTCCCCAAATCCTGTCCTGTCCCCAGATCCCGCTCACAGCCCCTGTCCCCAAGCCCTGTCCCCAAATCCTGCTCACATCCCCTGTCCCCAAGCCCTGTCCCATGCCCCTTCACCTGCCCGTGGTTGTCCCCAACTCTTGTCCTCCACCCCCTCCCACCTGCTCATCCTCCTGCCCCTCCCTTCCCATGTCCCCCCAGGTGTCCCCCCTGTCCCCTGCCACACCCTCCCGTGTCCTCTCCTGTCCCCTCTCCCGCTCCCTGTCCTACCTGTCCCCCTCTCTACCCCATCCTACCTGTCCCCCCTTCCCACCCCATCCTACCTGTTCCCCTTGTCCCCTGTCCCTTCCCATGTCCCCTCCTGTGTCCCCTCCCATGTCCCAGTGTCTCCTCACCTGTCCCCGTGTCCTCTCCCGTGTCCCCTCCCCTAGCCCCTCCCATATCCCCTCACCTGTCTCCCTGTCCCCTCACCTGTCCCGGTGTCCCCTCACCTGTCCCCTCCGGTGTCCCCACTGTCCCCAGGCGTACCTGGCCCGCGAGGCCCGCGGTGGCACCTACTGGATCGGGCTGACGGCCACAGGCCCGGGGGGCTCCTGGCGCTGGACAGACGGGACCCCCTATAGCCCAGAGCACAGGTGAGCGGGGCGGGGACACCTGGGGACCTCTGGGGACACCTCTGTCCCCTCGGGCTGAGCGCTGTCCCCGTTTTCCCGCAGTTTCTGGGCCCCGGGACAGCCGGACAGCACCGACCACGGGCAGTGGGGCCGGGAGGGCTGTGCCCAGATCCACCCGGTGGGCGCCGGGCTCTGGAACGACCACAACTGCAACTTCAGCTTCCCCTGGGTGTGCCAGAGGGACCTGAGAGTCCCCTGAGTGTCCCTGAGTGTCACCTCAGTGTCCCCTCGGTGTCCCTTGAGTGTCACCTCCCTGTCACCCCAGGGGCTGTGCCCAAACCCACCCGGTGGTTTTGGGATTCTGGAATGACCACACCTGCAACTTCAGCTTTCCCTGGGTGTGCCAGAGGGACCTCAGTGTCCCCTGAGTGTCCCCGAGTGTCCCCTGAGTGTCCCCAAATGTCACCTCCAGGTCACCTCTGAGAGCTGTCCCCAGGGAGGGGCACGAGGGGTTAGGGGGCATTGGGAGGATCTGAGAATAGTGGGGTGATCCTGCTAATCCTAAAGGATGATCCCTCTTATCCTAAAGGATGATCCCTCTTATCCTAAAGGATGGTCCCTCTTATCCTAAAGGATGGTTCCTCTTATCCTAAAGGATGGTCCCTCTTATCCTAAAGGATGGTCCCTCTTATCCTAAAGGATGGTTCCTCTTATCCTAAAGGATGGTCCCTCTTATCCTAAAGGATGGTCCCTCTTATCCTAAAGGATGGTTCCTTGATCCAGGGGGTCAGATTCCTTCAAAACAATGGGATGATCCCTCCTATCCTGTGGGATGATTCTTCTTATACTAAAGGATGATCCTTCTTATCCTCAAGGATGGTTCATGGATCCAGGGGGCTCAGATCCCCCAGAACAGTGGGATGAGCCCTCTTGTCCTGTGGGATGGTCCCTCTAATCCTAAAGGATGGTTCCTGGATCCAGGGGGGCTCAGATTCCCCCAAAACAGTGGGATAAACCCTATAATCCTAAAGGATGATCCATTTTATCCTGTGGGATGATCCCACTAATCCCAAAGGATGATTCCTGGAACCAGGGGGCTCAGATCCCCCAAAAATAGTGGGATGAGCCCCTTCATCCATGGGTTTCACCCCCCAAAACCAGTGGGGTGATGCCAATAATCCTGTGGGAATATGCTCCTATCCAGGGGGTTCTACCCCACATCCATTGGGATCATCCCCCTTATCCAGGGATCTCATCCCCCATATCCAGGGGGATCATTCCCCAAAAAACAATGGCATCATCCCACCCATCCAGGGGTCTCATCCCCCATATCCAGGGACCTCATCCCCTCCATTTAGGGATCTCATCCCCCAAAACCAGTGGGATAATTCCCCTTATCCAAGAGGATCATCCCCCAAAAACAGTGGGCTCATCTCCCACATCCAGTGGGGTCAATCCCCCAAAAATCAGTGGGATCATCCTCCCAATCTAGGGAATTCATCCCCCATATCCAGGAACCTCATCCCCTCCATTTAGGGACCTCATCCCCCAAAACCAGTGGGATAATTCCCCTTATCCAAGAGGATCATCCCCCAAAACCAGTTGGGATCATTCCCCCTATTTAGGGAATTCATTCCCCATATCCAGGGGTCTCAACCCCCATATCCAGTGGGATCATCCCCCAAAACCAGGGGTCTCATCCCCCCTATTTAGGGATCTCATCCCCCATATTCAGTGGGATTATCCCCCAAAAACCAGTGGGATCATTCCCCCTATTTAGGGAATTCATCCCCCATATCCAGTGGGATCATCCCCCAAAAACCAGTGGGTTCTTCCCTCATATCCAGTGGGATCAATCCCCCATCCAGAGGGATCATTCCCCGTATTTAGGGAATTCATCCCCCATATCCAGGGACCTCATCCCCTCCATTTAGGGATCTCATCCCCCAAAACCAGGGGCATAATTCCCCTTATCCAAGAGGATCATCCCCCAAATGCAGTGGGTTCATCCCCCCAAACCATGGGATCATTCCCCTTATCCAGAGGGACCATCCCCCTATTTAGGGAATTCATCCCCCATATCCAGGGGTCTCATCCCCCAAAACCAGGGGGATCATTCCCTTTATCCACTGGGATCATCCCCCTTTTATCTCAAAATCCCCCAACCCCAGGCCTGTCCCCAATGTCCCAAATCCCTCAGTCACCCCAAATCTGTCCCTGATCAAAGTGTCCCATCCCCTCCCCACCCTCCCCCAGAAATTTTGGGGTTTCCCAAACCCCCCCAGGGATATTTTGGGGACACCCTCAAGTTATTCACGGCTGAGCAGAGAATAAATTGATTTAAATAATGGAAAAGAATGCGAAAAACAAACCAAAATAAGCCCCAAAATACACCAAAAATCCCCAAATAATCCTAAAATAACCTTCCCCCCCAAAAAAAAAGTAAACAAAACCAAATAACCTCAAATAAACCTCCAAAATACCCAAAAAACCCATAAAATACCAAAACCCCGCCACCCAAATAAGCCCAAGATAACCTCCCAAAAAACCCAAAACTCCCCCCAAAAAAATCCAAATCTCACCCAGAAAACCCCAAAACTTCCCCCAAAAAACCCAAATAATGCTCAAAATAACCCCCCAAACAAACACCCAAAATACAAAAAAAAAATCCCCATAAAATACCAAAAAATGCACCCCAAACAGTCCAAAATAACATCACAAAACCCCCAAAATTCCTCCCCAAAAAATCCCAAATCTCCCCCATAAAAAAACCAACAATTTCCAAAAAAACCCCCAAAAATTCCCCCAAAAAACCAAATAATGCTCAAAATAACCCCCAAAACAACCCAACCCGCCAAAAAAACCCCCAAAACCCAAAACAGACCAAAATAAACCCCAAATAAACCCCCAAAATACAAAAAAAAAACTCATAAAATACCAAAAAAATCAACCCAAATAAGCCCAAAAAAACCCAAATAAACCACAACAATTCCCATCCCAAATCTCCCCCAAAAAACCCGCAAAACTCCCTCAAAAATATCCCAAATAACACTCAAAAAAATATCCCAATCTCTCCCAAAAAACCCAATTAACGCTCAAAATAACCCCCCAACCAAAAACCCTCAAAAAAAAAAAAGCCCCCAAAAAATACCCTCAAAAAACCCCCAAAGACAGCGGGGCCAGCTAAAAATTCGGAATATGATTGGTCAATAGAAAGATTGGCGTGGTGTTCAACCAATAGAAGAGGGTTGAGGGCGGAGCCAGGGATAGTGCGGAAGTGCTCACTGCGGCGAGGCGAAGGTGGAGCGGAGTCAGATGATTGACGGGTGCTGTAGCCAATGGGAGGCGGGAATAGGGTCAGGAGGCGGGGTCATGGTAAGGGGCGTGGCTTAAAGGGCGGGAAGTGATCGGGGAAAAAGGAGGGGGCGACATTTGATGGGGGATTTTGGGGACACGGCCTGGCCGGGGGGGGGGGGGGGGAACATGGATGGGGAATGAGATAAGGAGGGGGTGGCAGTTGAGAACCTCCCGGAAGTGCAGGTGAGGGGCGGTTCTCCCGCCTGGGGGGTCCCATGTCACCACCAGGAGGACCAACCCCTGGTCTGGGGGTGTCACTGTCACCTCCTGGGGTTGTGGCTCAGTCCGTGTCTCACCCCGGTGTCCATATTCCATCTATGGTGTCCATATCCTATCCATGGTGTCCATATCCCATCCCGGTGTCCATATCTCATCCCCGGTGTCCATATCCCATCTCGGTGTCCATATCCCATCCATGGTGTCCATATCCCATCCCTGGTGTCCATATCCCATCCATGGTGTCCATATCCCATCCATGGTGTCCATATCCCTTCCATGGTGTCCATATCCCATCCCCGGTGTCCGTATCTCATCCCAGTGTCCATATCCCCCTCCACTGTCCATATCCCCGTGTCCATATCCCATCCATAGTGTCCGTATCCCACCCTGGTGTCCATATCCCATCCCGGTGTCCATATCCCATCTCCGTGTCCATATCCCATCCCAATGTCCATATCCCATCCCAGTGTCCATATCCCCCCTCCACTGTCCGTATCCCAGTGTCCATGTCCCGTGCATGATGTCCATATCCCATCCTGGTGTCCATATCCCATCCCAGTGTCCATATCCCATCCCAGTGTCCATATCCCATCCATGGTGTCCATATCCCATCCCGGTGTCCATACCCCACCCCCGTTGCCATGGCAATAGGATGCTCCCTGCAGGTCACTCCCCCGTTGCCGTGGCACTGTGACCCTTCCAATAAACCCCACCTCCACTGCCTTGGAAATGAGACAGGCCCTTAAAGCCCCACCCTGTTGCCATGGCAATAGGATGCTCCCATGAAGCCCCGCCTCTGTTGCCATGGCACCAGAGACGCTCCCATTAAACCCCACCCCCTGTTCCCATGGCAACGCGATGCTCCCTTTAGGCCACGCCTCTGTTGCCATGGCAGCAGAGATGCTCCCATTAAATCCTGCCCCCGTTGCCATGGTAGCAGAGACGCTATCTTTTAAACCCCACCCCCTGTTCCCATGGCAACGCGACGCTCCCCTCAGGCCACGCCCCCGTTGCCATGGCAGCAGAAGCTCTCCCATTAAACCCCGGCCCCGTTACCATGGCAGCAGAGACGCTCCCCCTTAGGCCACACCTCCCTCACCATGGCACTGGGTCTCTCCCCTCAGGCCGCGCCCCCGTTGCCATGGCACCGGGACGCTTTCCCCAGGCCCCGCCCCCGTTGCCATAGCACCGGGACGCTTTCCCCAGGCCCCGCCCCCGTTGCCATAGCACCGGGACGCTTTCCCCAGGCCCTGCCCCCGTTGCCATAGCACCGGGACGCTTTCCCCAGGCCCCGCCCCCGTTGCCATAGCACCGGGACGCTTTCCCCAGGCCCTGCCCCCGTTGCCATGGCACCGGGACGCTTTCCCCAGGCCCCGCCCCCGTTGCCATGGCACCGGGACGCTGTGGCGGGGCCGCGATGGCGGCCGAGGGTCCCGACGCGGGGCCGGACACGTCGCTGGTGTCCCTGTACCGCTGGCTGGACACGGTGCCACTGTCCGCGACCGCGCAGGAACATCGCCCGCGACTTCAGCGATGGCGGTTGGCCTGGCAGGGACACGGCGGGAGGGATGGGTGACCCCGGGCGGGCTGTCTCCCCATGGCGGTGGCGGTGCCACCCCCTGAGCGTGTCCCCGCTGTCCCCCACGCAGTGCTGGCGGCCGAGGTGGTGAAGTTCTTCTTCCCCTCCCTGGTGGAGCTGCACAGCTTCGTGCCCAGCTGCTCCACGGCGCAGAAAGTCGCCAACTGGGGACACCTCAATAGGTAGGGGACAAGTGCCACCACCCGTCCTCAACCCAGAGTGTCCCCAAGTTGTTCTAGGGGTGGTGTCTCCGTGTTTGTCACACCCGCGTGGCCACAAGAGCCGCCCTGGCGTGCTGCCGGTTTGGATTAGTGTCACCTGTGTCCCCCCCTGTGTCCTCTCTGTGTCCCCTCTCTGTCCTCTCTGTGTCCCCTCTCTGTCCCCTCTCTGTCCCCTCTTTTCCCCTCCTGTGTCCCCTCTGTCCCCTCTGTGTCCTCTCTGTGTCCCCTCTGTGTCCCCTACTGTGTCCCCTCTGTGTCCCTCCTCTGTCCCTTCTGTGTCCCCTCTCTGTCCCCTCTTTTCCCCTCCTGTGTCCCCGCTGTGTCCCCCTGTGTCCCCTCTGTGTCCCCTCTCTATCACCTCTGTCACCTCCTGTGTCCCTCCTGTGTCCCCTCTGTGCCCCCTCTCTGTCCCCTCTGTGTCCCTCCCGTGTCCCCCCTGTGTCCCCTCTGTGTCCCCTCTGTGTCCCCCCTGTGTCCCCTCTGTGTCCCCCTCTGTGTCCCCCTCTGTGTCCCCCCTGTGTCCCCTCTGTGTCCCCCCCTGTGTCCCCCCCTGTGTCCCCCTCTGTGTCCCCCTCTGTGTCCCCCCTGTGTCCCCTCTGTGTCCCCCTCTGTGTCCCTCCCGTGTCCCCCTGTGTCCCCTCTGTGTCCCCTCTGTGTCCCCCTCTGTGTCCCCCTCTGTGTCCCCCCTGTGTCCCCCCTGTGTCCCTTCCTGTGTCCCCTCTCTGTCCCCTCTCTGTCCCCTCTGTGTCCTCTCTGTGTCCACCCCTGTGTCCCCTCTCTGTCCCCTCTGTCACCTCCCGCCCGGGTGTTTTTTCCTCGATTCCCAAATTTTAGGAAAGTGCTGAGTAAGCTGAATTTGCGGCTCCCGGAGGAAATGATCCGAGAGCTGGTTCAGAGCCGGCCGGGAATGGCCGAGCAGCTCCTGCAGCTCCTCAGGGACAAAATCCAGGAGAGGCAGAGGCAGAGGAAAGGAGGGGCCGGGCAGGTGAGGAAATCCCCTGGAAATGGGGAAATCCCGGGAATTGGAGCGTCCCGGGAAAAGTCGGAGAAGCTGGAGAGAGGAAATTGTCCTTGAGTGGGAATGGGATGGGATTTAATAAAAATCATTCCAGGATTCTTCTCTGGAAAAAGGGTGGGAGAGCTGGGAATGTTCCCCTGGAGAAGGGAAAAGTGCAGGGAATGCTCCGAGTCCCTGAAGGGGAAAACTCCAGGAGAGCTGGAGAGGGACTGGGGCCAAGGGCTGCAGGGACAGGACACAGGGAATGGATCCCACTGGGAAAGGGGACATTGGGCTGGGATCTTGGGCAGGAATTGCTGGGAATGGAATTCCCACATTTGCTGGGGCTGCCCCTGGATCCCTGGGAATGCCCAAGGCCAGGTTGGGATGGATTTGGAAAAACCTGGGAGATGGGAAATGTCCCTGCCCATGGAAAGGGTGGAATTGTTGGGATTTGAGGTCTTTTCCTAATCAAACCATTCCAGGATTCTGGAGCCCCTCTGCTCTGGGAGAGCTGGGAATGTTCCCCTGGAGAAGGGAGAAATCCAAGGAATGCTCAGAGTCCCTGAAGGGGAAAACTCCAGGAGAAGCTGGAGAGGGACTGGGGCCAAGGGCTGGAGGAAAAGGGAGATTTTTGTGGGATTTTGGGCAGGAATTCCTGTCTGGGAGGGTCTGGAATTCCAAGAGAATCCCTGGGAATGCCCAAGGCCAGGTTTGGATCCTTTAGGACTGTCCCAGGTGACTTTCCCAGGATTATTTTCTGCCTTTCCCCCTTTTCCCTCCTCTCCCGCAGCCCCCAGAGGAGCCGGAGGCGCTGGATGAGGGCGGATACCTGGACACGGGTAAAAAATCTCAAAAAATCCCAAAAAAAATCCAAAAAAAATCCCAAAAAATCCAAAAAAAATCCCCCCTGCCCCGGGACCTTTTGGGGTCTGGGGCAGGTGACCCCCAATCCATCCCTGTGGGATTTCTCCAGGCCATCCCAAACTCCGGAGCGATTTGGGAAGGGGTTACAGCCAGGAGGGCCCTGCCAGGTGAGGGGACAGGACTCTTTTGGGGTCGGGGGGGTCTTTATGGGGTCACTGCGGGGTCCCAGTGGTGGTTTTGGGGTCACTGAGGGGGGTCAGAGGGTCCCTGTGGTGGTTTGGGGGTCACTGTGGGATTTAGGGGGGTCATTGTGGGGTTTGGGGGTCCCTATGGTGGTTTTGGGGTCTCTGTGGGGTTTGAGGAGTCCCTGTGGGGTTTGGGTGGTCCTGGGGGTGGTTTTGGGGTCACTGTGAGGGTCAGGGGGTCTTTATGGGGTCGCTGTGGGGGTTGAGGGGGTCCTGATGGTGGTTTTGGGGTCACTGAAGGAAGTCAGAGGGTCCCTGTGATGGTTTGAGGGGGTCACTGTGGGGTTTGGGGGGTCTTTATGGGGTTTGGGGGCCACTGTGAGAGTTTGGGGGTCCCTATGGTGGTTTTGTGGTCTCTGTGGGGTTTGGGGAGTCCCTGTGGGGTTTGGGTGGTCCTGGGGGTGGTTTTGGGGTCACTGTGAGGGTCAGGGGGTCTTTATGGGGCCCCTGTGGGGTTTGGGGGGGTCCTGGTGATGGTTTGGGGGTCACTGAGGGGGGTCAGGGGATCTTTGTGGGGTTTGGGGAGTCCCTGTGGGGTTTGGGTGGTCCTGGGGGTGGTTTTGGGGTCACTGCGGGGGGTCAGAGGGTCCCTGTGGTGGTTTGAGGGGGTCACTGTGGGGTTTGGGGGGATCTTTGTGGGGTTTGAGGGTCACTGTGAGAGTTTGGGGGATCCCTATGGTGGTTTTGGGGTCCCTGTGGGGTTTGGGAGGTTCCTGTGGGGTTTGGGGTCACTGAGAGGGGTCAGGGGATCCTTGTGGGGTTGGGGAGTCCCTGTGAGGTTTGGGGAGGGGAGGCTTGTGGTGGTTTTGGGGTCCCTGTGGGGTTTTGGGGTGTCCCCAGGGGGTCAAAGCAGTCCCCACATGGCTCTTGGGGTCCTGATGTGGGTCAGGGGTTCACTGTGGGGTTTGGGTGTCCCTACTGGGGTCAGAGGGTCTCTGTAGGGTTTGGAGGATCCCTGTGGGGTTTGGGGGGTCCCCATGGCTCTCAGAGGGTCCCTGTGGGGTTTGGGGGGTCCTTGTGGTAGTTTGGGGGGGTCCCTGTGGGGTTTGGGTGTCCCTATTGGGGTCAGAGGGTCCCTATGTTGATTTTGGGGTCCTTGTGGTGTTTTGGGGTCCTTGTGGGGTTTGGGGGGTCCTTGTGGTAGTTTGGGGTGTCCCTGTGGGGTTTGGGTGTCCCTAATTGGGGTCAAAGGGTCTCTGTAGGGTTTTGGGGTCACTGTGGGGTTTGGGTGTCCCCAAATGTCCCCAAGTGTCCCAGTGGAGCTCAGCACCATTCCCATGGGATTTGGGGACCCTCGGTGGTGTCACCGCCCGTCCCCACCTCCGTGTCCCCTCTCCAGGGTGACAGTGACAGTGCCCCCCGCCCCGCCCGGGGGTGGCCCTGGGGACATGCGACAGGAGCTGGCGGAGCGCGAGCGGGCGCTGCAGCTGGCGCGGGACACCATCCAGGTCAGCGGGGACACCCCGGGGACACGGGTGACACCGGCCTGGCCACCCCTGTCCTTCTTCATGGGTTTTCCCTGTTCTCCTTTCCCGGATTTTCCTGTTTTTTCCTCGGTTTTTTCCCGGTTTTTCCTCGGTTTTTCTCGGTTTTTTCCCGGTTTTTCCTCGGTTTTTCCCGGGTTTTTTTTCCCAGTTTTTCCTGGTTTTTCTCTGTCCCCCATTCCCGGCTTTTCCTCTCCCCCGCTTCCCTTTTTCTTCCCAGTTTTTTCCTGGTTTTTCCTGGTTTTTCTCGGTTTTTTCTCGGATTTTCCCGGTTTTTCCTTGCTTTTCCCTATCCCCCTTTCCCGACTTTTCCCTGTCCCCCATTCCCGGCTTTTCCTTTCCTCCACTTCCCTTTTTCTTCCCAGTTTTTCCCTGCCCCTCCTTCC
The DNA here is from genome assembly GCF_965231275.1 of Zosterops lateralis. NCBI lineage: Eukaryota > Metazoa > Chordata > Aves > Passeriformes > Zosteropidae > Zosterops > Zosterops lateralis. Next base: position 1,997,473 of record NC_139766.1, read on the forward strand.
CTGCTCTTCCTGGGTTTTCCCGGTTTTTTCCTGGTTTTTCTCGGTTTTTTCCCCGTTTTTCTCGGATTTTCCCTGTCCCCTATTCCCGGCTTTTCCTTTCCTCCTCTTCCCTTTTTCTTCCCAGTTTTTCCCGGCTTTTCCCTGTCCCTCCTTCCTTGTTTTTCCCGGTTTTTCTCGAATTTTCTCGAATTTTCCCGGTTTTTTCCCGATTCTCCTTTCCCGACTTTTCCTTGTCCCCTTTTACCGGCTTTTCCCGGTTCCTCATTCCCTAAAATTTTCCCTGTCCCTCCTTCCCAGCTTTTCCCTGCTTTTTCCTGTCCCCCTTTCCTGGTTTTTCCCTGTCCCTTATTCCCTAAAATTTTCCTTGTTCTCTATTCCCGGTTTTTCCCGGGTTTTCCCGGTTTTTCCTTGCTTTTCCCTGTCCCCCTTTCCCGATTTTTCCCTTTCTCCTTTTCCTGGTTTTTCCCGGCTTTTTTCCTGCTCTTCCTTATCTCCCTATCCTGGATTTTTCCCATTCCTCCTTCCCTAAAAGTTTTCCTGTCCCCTTTTCCCGGTTTTTCCCGGTTTTTCCCTGTCCCTTCTTCCCTAAAATTTTCCCTGTCGCTTTTCCCTGTCCCCTGTTCCCGGCTTTTCCCTTTTTTTCCCTGATTTTTCCCTTTTTTTTCACGATTTTCCCCGATTTTTCCCGATTTTTTCCCGTATTTTCCCAGTATTTCCTGGGATTCCTCCTCTTCCAGCTTTTCCCTGTCCCCTTTTCCCGGTTTTTCCCGGTTTTTCCCGGTTTTTCCCTGTCCTTTCTTCCCTAAAATTTTCTATATCCCTCCCCCGGCTTTTCCCTGTCCCCTATTCCAGATTTTCCCTGTTTTTCCCTCTTTTTCCTGATTTTTCCTGATTTTTTTCCTTTTTTTTTTCCTGATTTTTCCCTTTTTTTTTCCTGATTTTCCCCTTTTTTCCCTGATTTTTCCCATTTTTTTCCGTTTTTTTCCCTGTCCCCCATTCCCAGTCTTTCCCAGTTTTTCCCTTTCCCTCCAATTTTCCCCTAAATCCGGGTGGGTTTTTTTTATTCCCACCACAAATTTCGGGAAGGGCCGGAATTCTTTGGGATATCCAGGATGGGATATTTGAAATTCCCAAATTTTTTAGGGGGGGGGGAAAGGGGAATCCCAAATCCATCGCTGCCCCTCACCTGCCTCAGGTTCCCCATGTCTGGGGACAAAAAAAAACCCCCAAAATTCCCTCTCTGGGAATTTCTGTGCCGGGAATGGGTTTGGGATTTGGGGATTTTGGGGATTTGAGGATTTGGGATTTCGGGATTTGGAGATTTTGGGATTTTGGGATTTCTGGATTTTGGGATTTGGAGATTTGGGGGTTTGGGGATTTTAGGGGTTTTGATATTTTGGGTTTCTGGGATTTGGAGATTTTGGGATTTAGGCATTTCAGGACTTGGGGATTTTGGGATTTTGGGATTTCGGGATTTTGGAATTTCGGGATTTGGGGATTTTAGGGATTTGGGGATTTGGATATTTTGGGATTTGGGATTCCAGGATTTCAGGATTTTGGGATTTGGGGTTTTCAAGATTTCAGGATTTGGGGATTTTGGGACCTTTGGATTTTGGGGATTTGGGGGATTTTGGGATTTGGGGATCTCAGGATTTGGGATTTGGGGATTTGGGGATTTCAGGATTTGGAGATTTTGGGGTTTGGGACTTTTGGATTTGGGGATTTGGTACTTTTGGGATTTTGGAATTTTCGGATTTTGGGGATTTGGATATTTCAGGATTTTGGGATTTTGGGATTTGAGGATTTTGGGACTTCAGGATTTGGGGATTTTGGGATTTGAGGATTTGGGGATTTGGGGATTTTAGGGATTTGGAGATTTCGGGATTTGGAGATTTTGGGATTTGGGGATTTGAGGATTTGGGGATTTGGGGATTTTGGGACTTCGGGATTTGGTACTTTTGGGACTTTGGTACTTTTGGATTTTGGGGATTTGGGGTTTGGGGATTTCAGGATTTGGGATTTGGCTCCTCAAACCCCCCTGGGCACGGGCAGGTCCTGCAGGCCAAGGTGGGGCGCCTGGAGCAGCTGCTGCTCCTCAAAAACCTCCGGATCGACGACCTGAGCCGGCGGCTGCAGCAGCTCCAGGGACAGCCCCGCTGAGCAGCGACAGGGGACACGGCTGTCACCGCACCGCCACACCGGGGACACCGGGGACAGCCCGGGGACAGCCCGGGGACAGCCCGGGGACAGCCCAGGGACAGCCCAGGGACAGCCCCGGTGGCCCCCAGCGCGTCCCAGTTCGCCCAGTTCATCCCAGCGCTGGGGATTAAAGTGTTGGAGCTTGGGAGGGTGAGAGAGACAGTGAGGGGACAGCGAGGGGACAATGAGGGGACACTGAGGGGACAATGAGGGGACATTGAGGGGACAGCGACGGGACATTGTGGGGACACTGTGGGGACACTGAGGGGACAACGGGGAGGACAATGTGGGGACACTGAGGGGACACAGTGGGGACACTGTGGAGACAGTGGTGGGGACAGCAGTGGGGACACCGTGGGGACACTGAGGGGACACTGTGGGGACACTGTGGGGACACTGTGGGGACATTGTGGGAAGAACAGTAGGGACATTGTGGGGACAGTGGGGAGGACAATTTTTGGACACTGTGGGGACACTGTGGGAACATTGTGGGGACAGTGAGGGGACACTGTGGGGACACTGAGGGGACACAGTGGGGACATTCTGGGGACACTGTGGGGACAGTGGTGAGGACACTGTGGAGACACTGTGGGGATAGTGGAGGGGACACTGTGGGGACACCGTGCAGACACTGTGGAGACAGTGGTGGGGACAGCAGTGGGGACACCGTGGGGACACTGAGGGGACACTGTGGGGACACTGTGGGGACATTGTGCGGACATTGTGGGAAGAACAGTAGGGACATTGGGGGGACAGTGGGGAGGACATTGTGGGGACACTGTGGGGACACCGTGGGGACACTGGGGGGGACACTGGGGGGGACAGCAGTGAGGGGACAACGGTGGGGACACTGGGGACACTGTGGGAATATTGTGGGGACACTGTGGGGACACCGTGGGGACACTGGGGGGGACAGCAGTGAGGGGACAACGGTGGGGACACTGGGGACACTGTGGGAATATTGTGGGGACACTGAAGGGGACACTGAGGGGACACTGGGGACACTGAGGGGACATTGTGGAGACATTGTGGGGACAGTGGAGGGGACACTGTGGGCACACTGTGAGGGCATTGTGGGGACAGCAAGGGGACACTGGGGACACTGTGGGCACACTGTGAGGACATTGTGGGGACACTGTGGGGACAGCGGGGGGACACCATGAGGACACCCATGGGGACATTGTGGGGACACTGAGGGGACCCTGTGGGGACACTGTGGGGACATTGTGGGGACATCGTGGGGACAGTTTTGGGGACATAGAGGGGACACTGTGGGGACATTGTGGGGACACCGAGGGGACAGTGATGGGGACACTGGGGGCACTGTAGGAATATTGTGGGACACCATGGGGACACTGTGGGGACAGCGGCGGCGACACTGTGGGGACACCGTGGGGACACCTTGGGGACATTGTGGGGGTGCCGTGGGGACGCCCTGGGGACAGCGCGGTGGGGACACCATGGGAATGCCATGGGGACATCAGCGTGGGGATGGCAGAGTGGGGACACTGTGGGGACATCAGGATGGGGACATGGTGGGGAAACATTGTGGGGACATCAGAGTGGGGACACCTTAGGGACATCAGCGTGGGGATGGGGGACATCAGCATGGGGACATCAGGGTGGGGACACTGTGGGGACACCATGGGGACATCAGGGTGGGGATGGGGGACACTGTGGGGACAGCAGGGTGGGGATGGCAGTGTGGGGACACTGTAGGGACACCCTGGGGACATTGTGGGGGTGCCGTGGCGACACCCTGGGGACAGCGCGGTGGCCGCCGGGATTTAATCCCGTCCCAAATCCCCTTGTTTTTGTTCATCCCGGAGCAAATCCGCGCCCGCCCCGCGCTGGGAGGTGACAGCGACATCCCCCGTGTGTCCCCCCCACCCCCAGGTGACACCCCCAGCCACGGGGACACGCCCAGGGGTGGCCCTGGGGACCGTCACTGTTCCAGAGTGGCTTTTTTAGGGAAAAATTGGGATTTCCGGCCGATGTGGGAATGGAGGGGGGACAAGCCGGGGCCGTGGTGTCCCCTCCCTTGGGGACAAGGCGGGTGCGATGTCACCGTGGCGGTGACAAGGACACGGCCGGGGGCTCTGGGGATCCCTGGGAATGTGGATCCCACATTTCTTGGAATGTGGATCCCAAGTTTTTAATCGTTCCAGCAGCTGGAGCAGCTCCCTGGGGGGTGTGACATTGTCCCCTCTGTCCCTCACGTGTCCCCTCTGTCCCTCACGTGTCCCCTCTGTCCCTCACGTGTCCCCGCTGTCCCTCACGTGTCCCCTGACCCCACTGTCCCCCCGGCGTTCCCGAGGGACAATCCCGGTGCTCTCAGGATGGGAACTGGATGGGAATTTGGCGTGTCCCGATGGGATGTGGCCGTTCCCCGTCCCCTGTCCCCGAGAGAAGGGACACGGAGGGCGGGATTGGGGACAAGGCAGGACAGGGCTGGATGTCCCCAGGCTGGGCGGTGACCAGGGAGTGGGGTGGACTGAGATTGGGATTGGATGGATTTGTGTTTGGGGTTGGCATTGGGCTTGGGGTTGGGATTGGAAGGGTTGGGGTTGGGGTTGGGGTTGGTGTGGGATGGGGATTGGGATTGAGATTGAATGGGTTTGGGTTTGGGTTTGGGTTTGGGCTGGGATTGGGTTTGGATTGGGATTGGTATTGGGATTAGATGAGTTTGGGTTTGAGATTGGGTGTGGGTTTGGATGGGTTGGGGTTGGGGTTGGGATTGGAATTGGGGATTGCAGTTGGGATTGGGATTGAATGGGTTTGGGTTTGGGTTGGGGCTGGGGCTGGGATTAGGGTTGGGATTGGGTTTGGGTTTGGATTGAGATTGGGATGGGATTGGGATGGGATGGGATGGGATGGATGGAACAGACTTGGGATGAGATGGGATCGGGATGAAATGGGATGGGATAAAATGAGATGGGGAGGAAATGCAATGGGATGGAATAGGATGGGGTGGGAAGGAATTGGGATGAAACAGATGGGATGGAACTGGAATGGGACAGGATGAGAGAAAATGAGATGGGGAGGGAATGGGATGGGATTGGGATGGGATGGAATGGAATAGGAAGGAATTGGAATGATTTGGGATGGGATGGGATGGGATGGAGCTGAGTTGAGATGGGATGAGGAGGGATGGGATCAGACTGGGATAAGATAGGATGAGATGGATGGAATAGGATTGGGTGGGATGGGAAGAAATTGGGATGAGATGGACAGGTGGAATTGGGATGGGATGGGATAAAACAATTTGGGAAGGGATGGATGAGTGGAATCAGGATGGGATGGGATGAGAAGAAATTAAATAAAGAAGAAATTGGATGTGATGGGACAGAATTGAAACGGGATAGAATGGGAAGGAACTGACATAATTTGGGATTAGAAGGATCTGATGGAATTGGGATGGGATGTAACAGAATTAGGGTAAAATGGATGAATGAAATTGATTAAATGGATGGTATGGAAGTGAGATGAGATGGAATTGAGAGGGAAGGGAAGGGAAGGGAAGGGAAGGGAAGGGAAGGGAAGGGAAGGGAAGGGAAGGGAAGGGAAGGGAAGGGAAGGGAAGGGAAGGGAAGGGAAGGGAAGGGAAGGGAAGGGAAGGGAAGGGAAGGGAAGGGAAGGGAAGGGAAGGGAAAGCCCCTTAGCTCCGCCCCCTCCCGTTCCCATGACAACATCCCCCGCACCACCCCCGCCGCCCACAAGGGGGCGCCCCGCAGTGCTCTCACTCTCCCATTGGCTGCCCCCTTAGCCCCTCCCCCTAACAACAGTCCCGCCCCTTAGCAACGCCCGTTACGCTCCGCGCGAGGGGGCGTGGCCTGGAGGCGTGACCGGCGTGCGCGCCGACCAACGGCAGCGCGGGATGAGGAGCGCGGCAGCCAATGGGAGCTCGGGGGCGCGTCCCCACAGCGGGAAGCGGGCGGCGGGAGCGGCGGGTGAGCGACACCGGGGGCGAGACCGGGGGGACACCGGGGGACATTGGGGACACCAGGGAGGGCAGCAGAGGGGACCGGGGGACCCCTGAGGAGGGGCGGAGGTAAATCGGGCCTGGGGGAGCTCGGGAGAAAGGCGGGAGGGGCGGGGGGGGCACAGAGGGGATGTCCCCTCACGGTGTCCCCTCATGGGGTCCCCTCCTGTTGTCACCCCCGAGCTGAGCTTTGGTGGCTTTTCCCTCGTCCAGAGTGGCCCCAAAATCCCTGGATTTTTCCTCCCCCCGCCTCCTTCCAGCTCGGTTTGTTTTTATCGCGTTTTTTCCCAAATTAATTTTTTTTAATTGTTATTTTTTTGGGCGGTTTTTTCCCCCCACGGATTTTGCCGGCCTTTCGTTTTGGTGGTTTTTTTTTTTTTTTTTTCACTTCCCCAATTCCCTGTCCCGGTCAGTCCTTTCTGTGGGGGTGAAGAAGAGGAGGAGGTTTGACCCTCCAATTCCATCCAGAGGATTTATTTTTATTTATTTTATTTTTATCTAATTTTTATTTTATTTTTTAAAAAAAATATTTTTATTATATTTAATTTTTATTTTTATTTTATTTTTATTTTATTTTATTATCTTTATTATTTTTTATTTTATTTTTATTTTATTTTTAGTTATTTTTATTTTTAATTATTATTATTATTATTTTATTTTTATTTTATTTTTATTTATTTTTTATTTTTATTTTATCTTTATTTCTTTTTTTATTAATATTTTTATTTTATTTTTATTTTTGCAAATGCCACATCCCCAATTTCCCGTTCATCCCCGAGAAAAGCGATTTTTCAGAAAAACTCCAAGTTATTTTTGTTTGGTTTTTTTTTTTGGGGGGGGGGAATCATCTGCGCTGGGAATAAAAAAAAAAAAAAAAAAAAAATATCCCAAACCTCGCAGCCGTTTTTATTGAGGAAGGAAAAAAGAAAAAAACAAACAAAACCGTTGGGGGAAACTGAGGCACACGCGGAGGGGGAATTCCCAAAATTCCCGCTTTGCCTGGAGATTTCCGGGATGATGGAATTCCCCTTAAATTCCCGCAGAATTTCCGGACGATGCCCCCCGGCCGCTGAACTTGGGGACAGCGACAACAACGACACCGCCAGGGGACAACGACAGATGGCGACGGCCGGCAAAGGTGAGGGGCCTGGACACGGATTTGGGGTTTTTTCTGGGTCTTTTGGGGTTTTTTTGAGGTCTCTCTACCCAGATCCAGGGATTTGAGGGATTTTTCCCTGATTTTTTTGGGTCTTTCTGTCCCTATCCAGGGATTTTCTGGGAGTTTTTGGGCTCCTTCTGTCCCTATCCAGGGATTTGAGGGAGTTTTTGGGCTCCTTCTGTCCCTATCCAAGGATTTTCTGGGAGTTTTGGGCTCCTTCTGTCCCTATCCAAGGATTTTTTGGGAGTTTTTGGGCTCCTTCTGTCCCTATCCAAGGATTTTCTGGGAGTTTTTGGGGTCCCTCTTTCCCCATCCAGGGATTTGAGGGAGTTTTTGGGGTCTCTCTACCCATATCCAGGGGTTTGAAGGATTTTCCCCGATTTTTTTGGGTCCCTCTTTCCCTATCCAGGGATTTGAGGGAGTTTTTGGAGTCCCTCTGCCTCTATCCAGGGATTTGGTTTTTTTCCCCGGAATTTTGTGGGTCCCTCTTTCCTTATCCACAGATTTGGGATTTTTCCCGGAATTTTGGGGGACTCTCTCCCCCTATCCAGGGATTTAAAGGATTTTCCCAGATTTTTTTTGGGGTCCCTCTTTCCCCATCCAGGGATTTGAGGGAGTTTTTGGGATCTCTCTCCCCCTATCCAGGGATTTGAGGGATTTTCCTGGAGTTTTTTGGGGAGGACACGGTGACCCCAATGGTCCAACAGGCTCTGATCCCACAAATCCCACATCCAAGGGATTCCCTGCTCCCACAAATCCCAAATCCCACAAATCCCAGATCCAGGGGATTCCTTGATCCCATAAATCCCCATCCCACAAATCCCCGATCCTGCTGCCACCCCTTCATGTCCCCTCTGTCCCCTCCCGAGGCCACCCGAAGTCCCCGGGCTGGGACCTCCCGATTCCCGGCGGGAATTTTCCCGGGAATTTTCCCTTTCCTCCCGCTCATTCCAGAGCCCCGCAGGGGATGGGGGGGGGGGGTGGCCGAATATTGTCCCCAAGTGCCACCAAAGGCGACAAAGGCATATCTTTGGGATTATTGGGGGATTGGGATTCCCAGACTGGGATTGGGGGAATTTTTGGGATCTGGGATCTTTGGGATCACGCCACGGCGCCATCCAGGAGTGTCCCCTCGCTGTCACCGTGTCCCCTCGCTGTCACCGTGTCCCCTCGCTGTCCCCCCGCCCCGAGGAGCGGCCTTGGGGACCGAACAATGGCGGGACCCTCATTAAATCGCGGCTCATTAAAGCCCGGCTCGTTAATTGCGGGGATTCCCGGCGCTGCCCCAGCACAAAGAGCCTTTTCTTCAGGCGACAAGGGGAGGCGACAATGTGCTCGGCTGGTGACAATCTGCTGCCAGCTGGGAGCGGGGCCCGGCCCCGGGAGGAGGAGGAGGAGGAGGAGGAGGAGGAGGGAAGGGCGGTTTTCCACGTGGAAAATCCCACGGGATTTTGGGCCTCCGTGGGGACAGCGCTGTCCCCAAAGGTAGTGGCCTGTCCTGCTGGCCTTGTCACCTTGCTGGTGTCACCTTCCCCCCTCCCCCGTGTCACCGCCTGGCCCCGAGGAGGGAGCGGAGTCTGCTGAGCTTGGGGACACTTGGGGACACTCTGGGCATGGGCTGGTGGCCGGTCCCTGCTGGGAGAGGAGGTGGCTGTGGTCACCTCTGTCCCTCTGTCCCTGTGTCACTTGTCCTAAGTGGAGTTTGCTGACCCTGGGGACACTTGGGGACACTCAGGGACCCTCTGGGCATGGGCTGGTGGCAGGGCCTTGCCCAGAGGGGTGGTGGCTGTGGTCACTTGTCACCTGTGTCCTTCTGCCCTGTGTCACTTGTCCTAAGGACATCATAGGAGGGATTGGAGTTTGCTGACCCTGGGGACACGTGGGGACACTTGGGGACCCTCTGGGCATGGGCTGGTGGCCGGTCCCTCCTCGGAGAGGAGCTGGCTGTCCCCACAGGTCACCTGGCACACAGGGAGGGGGTGACAAGGAATCCCCTCCTGATGCCACCACGCTCCTCCCGTGGTGTCCCCAACGCGATGCCACCTCCCCTGGAGGGTGAGGGGGACACGGCTGTGACCAGGGCGGGGCTTTGTCACTTTGTCACACCCGCAGGCAGCAAGCTGAAGGGGACAAGAGTGCGCTTCTCCAGCGAGGGGACACAGGGCCACCCCCGGGAGGGGACACGGGGCCACCACCCCCAGGAGGGGACACACGTCCATTTCCAGGAGCAGCTGCACGACTCGGCTGTGATGGTGACACAGGACAAGGACGGCCACTTCCTGGTCAAGGTAGGGGACAACAGCGGGATGTCACCTTCCCCTGGGGACTCCAGAGCTCCCAACTCACTGAAAATTCCCAAATTTTGAGGCGTTCCCAGCCCAGAATTCCCTCCTGAGGGCCGGATTGTCCCCCCAAATTTGTTGTCACATTCGAGTGGCTTTGGGGACACTGGGGACAGGTGGCACTGTCCCCTCTGCCCCGTTTTGGTGACATTGAGGCCACCATTCCCAGTTATCCCAACCACATTCCCGTGGGTGCTGCTGCCTCCAAACAGGGGGTGGGTGACACCAGCAGGAGCCACCCCACGGTGCCACCAACGGTGCCACCAACAACGTGTGGCACCTGCAGCTGCCACCAGCGCTGAGTCACAGCCTCGTGTGAGGCTCTGATCCCAAATCCGGGGGAGGCTGTTGTTGTTTTTCCCCCCCTGCACGTGATTCTTGGGGATGAGGAGGTGGCAGTGCCACCCACGGGGACATGGGGACACGGGGGACACGGGGAGGGAGGGGACTCTGGGGGTTGTTTTTCTCCCAGTGCTGAGCGGGTTTTTTAGGGGGGTTTTAAAAGGGATAAATCTCAGATTTTTTGGGTTTTTTCCCAGGTTTTTTTTTGGGGGGGAAATGAGATTGGAGCTCGTCCAGGTTCCTTGGACATTCCCAGGGATCCAGGGGCAGCCAGAGGAAATCTGGGAATTCCAGCCCAGCCAGGAATTTCTGCCCAAAATCCACCAGAAATCTCCCTTTTCCCAGTGGGATCCATTCCCTGTGTCCTGTCCCTGCAGCCCTTGGCCCCAGTCCCTCTCCAGCTCTCCTGGAGTTTTCCCCTTCAGGGACTCGGAGCATTCCCTGCACTTTTCCCTTCTCCAGGGGAACATTCCCAGCTCTCCCAGAGCAGAGGGGCTCCAGAATCCTGGAACATTTGTGTGGGAAGGGTTTTAAATCCCATCCCATTCCCACCCCATCCATGGGCAGGGACAACTCCCACTGTCCCCGGTGGATCCAGCCTGGCCTTGGACATTCCCAGGGATCCAGGGGCAGCCCCAGCAAATGTGGGAATTCCATTCCCAGCAATTCCTGCCCAAGATCCCACAGAAATCTCCCCTTTCCCAGTGGGATCCATTCCCTGTGTCCTGTCCCTGCAGCCCTTGGCCCCAGTCCCTCTCCAGCTCTCCTGGAGTTTTCCCCTTCAGGGACTCTGAGCATTCCCTGGATCCTTTTCCAGCTGTTTGGGATGATCCCAGCCCGTTGGGGGATTTTGGGCAATTCCACCCTCTGGATTCTCCCTCAGGGATCATTCCCAGCTCTCTCCCTTCCCAAAATGGCTTTTCCCGAGGCTCTGGAGGGTTCTGGTTTTTGTCATGACAGGAGGAATTCTGTGGGAAGAGACACTCCTGCCTTTTCCAGGGACAGCTGGAAAACCTCTCCCTGCTCCATCCCGTGACATCCACGGGGTCGTTACTCCCAAAATATCTTTCCTGGGGAAAAAATCATCGTGTTTTGTTGTCTTTTCCCGATTAAATTATTCCCTAAATTAATTCCTGTTTATTGCTTCCTGAATTTTTTTTAGGGCATAAATTCCTCCCTGGGTTTAACAGGGGGAATGTTTAGGATACGATTCCCTCTCTCCAAATTCTGTCCCCACCTTCCTGGGGATTCTCCAGTGTCCCTTGTCCCCAAGGGGAGGTGACAATGAGTGACAGTGACACTCCAGCTGTGGTGTCACCCCACTCCCACCCCATATCCCTTTTTTTTTTTTTCCAGGTGGGATTCCTGAGGACCCAATACAAGTACGAGATCACCTTCGTGCTGCCCCTCGTGCCCACACTGGAGGAGGACATTTGTCCCCTCCCTGTCCCCAACCCCAACCTGCGCGTCATCAGTGTCACCCCCATGCCAGAAGGTACAGTGTCTCCTCCTTGTCCCCAGTGTCCCCATCCTGGATCCAGCCCCTTTTCCAGAGGTGGGGAAGGGGGAGGCCACACCCAGGTGTCCCCTCAGGGAGGTAACAGTTCCTTCTTCTCTAGGTCCCCAATGTCCCCAAATTCCGTTATTTTGTTGTTGTTGGGATTTTCTTTTCCTGGGGAGTCTCTGGGTGAGCAGGGACAGGGACAAGGACAGGAACAAGGATTTGCTCCAAGAGGTGCCACCCTCCACTTTGGGGACAATTGGGCACTGCCACATCCACGGGATCCGGGAGCAGGGACAGCTGAGTGTCACCCGGGGCTGGTGGCACTTCCTTGGGGACATGGGTGCCACTCCGAGGTCACCGCAGGTCCCTGGGGTCCCATCCCAGTTGTCCCACGGCCAATGGATGCTGTGTCCCACCTCGCTGTCACCTCCTGGCAGTGGGGACAGGGCAGGGACGGGGCTTTTCCCACCCGCCACTGGCTCCGTCCCTAAAAAGTGGTTTAGGGTTTGTTTGGAGATTCCCAACTGGGACTGGGATTGAGATCGGGATTGGGATCAGGATTGGGGATGGGATCAAGACCAGAGTCAGGACAGATATTGGGACCAGGATTGGAGCCAGGACTGGGTTTGGGACTGGGATTGGGACTGGGATCGGGACCAGGATCAGAGCCAGGACTGGGCCTCGGATCAAGACAGGAATCAGGACTGGGATTGGAGCCAGGAGCCAGGATCGAGGCTGGAATCGGGACCGGGACCAGGATTGGGACTGGAATTGGGATTGGGATCAGAGCCAGGATTGGGGCTGGGATCAAGACCAGAATCAGGACCGGGATTGGGACCAGGATTGAGGCTGGGACTGGGGCTGGGATCAGGATTGGGGCCGGGATCAGGATTGGGGCCGGGATCGGGATTGGGGCTGGGATCAGGATTGGAGCCAGGATGAGGACTGGGGCCGGGATTGGGGCTGGGATCGGGACTGGAGCCAGGATCAGGATTGGACCCAGGATTGGGATTGGAGCCGGGATCGGGACTGGAGCTGGGATCGGGGTCTCTCCGGGGCAGGGGAAAAGAGCCCTGGAGAATCCCCTCGAGTGGGGGTAGTACAGGCAGGGCAGGGAGGGGAAGGGCAGGACAGGGAGGGGACAAGGGAGGGCAGACGGGACAGGCAGGGAATATTCCAGCAGGGTGGGAAGAGTTCGGGGAGGACAGGGAAGGGCAGGGAGGGTTCAGGAATGGTAGGGAGGGTAAGGAAGGTGCAGGCAGGGAGAGGAGGGCACAGGCAGGGCAGAGAAGGTCCTGGAGGGCAAGGAAGTTTCAGGGAGGTTTGAGGAAGGTCCAGGCAGGGCAAGGAGAGCACAGGCAGGGTGAGGAAGGTTCAGGAAGGTGCAGGCAGGATGAGGAGGGTTCAGGCAGGAGAGGAAGGTGCAGGCAGGGTGATGAGGGCACAGGCAGGGCAGGGAAGTTTCAGGGAGGGCTCAGGCAGGGTGAGGAGGCCACAGGAAGCTCGGGCAGGGTGAGGAGGGCACAGGCAGGGTGAGGAGGGCGCAGGAAGCTGCAGGGTAGGTGAAGAGGGCAGAGAAGTTTCAGGGAGGGTTCAGGAGGGCACAGGCAGGGTGAGGAGACCACAGGAAGGTATGGGCAGGGTGAGGAGACCACAGGAAGCTGCAGGCTGGGTGAGGAGGGTGCAGGAAGCTGCAGGCTGGGTGAGGAGGGTGCAGGAAGCTGCAGGAAGGGTGAGGAGGGTGCAGGAAGGGTGAGGAGGGTGCAGGAAGCTGCAGGCTGGGTGAGGAGGGCACAGGGAGGTACAGGGTTGGTGAGGAGGGCAGAGAAGTTTCAGGGAGGGTTCAGGAAGGTTCAGGCAGGGTGAAGAGGGCACAGGCAGGGTGAGGAGGGCACAGGGAGGTGCAGGCTGGGTGAGGAGGGCTCAGGAAGGGTGAGGAGGGCGCAGACAGGCACAGGCAGCACTCGGGCCCCCTCTCCATGTCCCCTGTCCCCCCCAGGGCACAGCGTGCGCTGCGAGTACACGGCCAGCAAGGAGGGGGTGCTGATGGAGGAGCTGCTCCTGGCCGGACACGGCCCCCAACACATCAAGGTCACCATCCAGGCCCGGGTCATGGGTAAGGGGGGCTCTTGGGGGGGTTCTGGGGTCCCTTCCTGTCCCCTCCTCCCCACCACCAGGCTCAGTCACTCTTCCCAGTTGTCCCAGCTCCAGGGCATTGCTGAGTAATCACCCAAAACAGGTGATTCCATTCAAAAAATTCCCCAGCCCAGGGGTTGATGAGAGCGCTGGGAAGGGGTGAAGAGAGGGGGTGAGGGGTGTCACCAGGTCCTCTATCCCTGGAAGCCCCCATCGTCCCTGGGATGTCCCCTGTCCCTGGGACCCCTTTGTCATTGGGACCTCCCCCCATCCCTGGGACCCTCCCCAAAACCCCAACACCCCCCTTGCTCCCCGTGTCCCCCACCCCATATCCCAGCCCCCCCGAGGTTGTTACTACCCCTGAGGTTGTCACCACCCCTGAGCAGTGACCACAGCGGTGACACAACAAGGGACAACATCCCCCACCCTGGCCCGGCATTGCTTGGATGGGACAAACCCCCTAAAAACCCTAAAAAAAGGGGAGTTCCCACCCACCCCAAAAGGGACAGAGAGCTGTCCCCAAGCTGTGTGTCCCCTTGACGTACCCAGACCAGTGTTCCCAAAAAGGACAGAGAGCTGTCCCTGAGCCATGTGTCCCTTTGTTGTCCCCTGAGCCATGTGTCCCCATGATGTCCCCCGAGCCGTGTGTCCCCTTGATGTCCCCAGACTGTTCCCACTCTCCGCAAAAGGGACAGAGAGCTGTCCCCGAGCTGTGTGTCCCTTGCTGTCCCCAGACCATTGTTTCCACCCTTCCCAAAAGGGACAGAGAGCTGTCCCCTGGGCCGTGTGTCCCCTTGATGTCCCCAGACCGGCATTCCCAAAAAGGACAGAGCTGTCCCCAAACTGTGTGTCCCCTGCTGTCCCCAGACCAGTGTTCCCAAAAGGGACAGAGAGCTGTCCCCTGAGCTGTGTGTCCCCTTGATGTCCTCCGAGCCATGTGTCCCTTTGATGTCCCCAGACCAGTGTTCCCAAAGGAACAGAGAGCTGTCCCCTGAGCTGTGTGTCCCTTTGCTGTCCCCTGAGCTGTGTGTCCCCTTGATGTCCCCAGACCCATGATCTCACTCTCCCCAAAAGGGACAGAGAGCTGTCCCCGAGCTGTCCCCCAAGTCATGTGTCCCTTTGCTGTCCCCGAGCTGTGTGTCCCCTTGCTGTCCCTTGAGCCATGTGTCTGCTTGCTGTCCCTTGAGCTGCATGTCCCCTTGCTGTCCCCAGACCCGTGATCCCATCCTCCCCAAAAGGGACAGAGAGCTGTCCCCAAGCCGTGTGTCCCCTTGATGTCCCCAGACCGATGTTCCCAAAAAGGACAGAGAGCTGTCCCTGAGCTGTATGTCCCCCTGCTGTCCCTAAACCATTGTTCCCACTCTCCCCAAAAGGGACAGAGAGCTGTCCCCAAGCTGTATGTCCCCTGCTGTCCTCAAACCAGTGTTCCCAAAAGGGACAGAGAGCTGTCCCTGAGCTGTGTGTCCCCTTGATGTCCCCAGACTGTTCTCACATCCCTAAAAGGGAAATAGAGCTGTCCCCTGCTGTCCTCCAAGCCCTGCGTTCCCTGCTGTCCCCAAGCCATGTGTCCCCTGCTGTCCCCTGAGCTGCGTGTCCCCTTGATGTCCCCCGAGCCATGTGTCCCCTGCTGTCCCCTGAGCCATGTGTCCCCTTGAGGTCTCCTGAGCCATGTGTCCCCTTGCTGTCCCCTGAGCTGTGTGTCCCCTTGCTGTCCCCAAGCCGTGTGTCCCCTCACTGTCCCCCAAGCCACGTGTCCCCTGCTGTCCCCTGAGCCATGTCCCCTCGCTGTCCCCTGAGCCGTGTCCCCTGCTGTCCCCAGACCGTCACCACGGGACGCCCATGCTGCTGGACGGGGTGCGCTGCGTGGCGGCCGATCTGGAATACGACTCGGAGCAGAGCGACTGGCCCGGCTTCGACTGACCCCAAACCCCACCCCGGGGGTGTGGGGGGGTCCCCAAAAATCTCCAACGTTACAGGACGGTCCCCCCCAAAAGCAGGAGGAGGGACCCTCTCCCACCCTCCCCTCAGCTTGTCGCTGCTGCCGCTGCTTCGCCCTCACCCTGGGGTGGGTTTTTTGGGGGAATTGTGCCTCTTTTGGGGTGGGAATTCTTTTCCTCTTTTTTGGGGTGGGGGGAGGAATTTTGCCTGTGGAATGTGGGGCGGACCCCAGGAGTCCCCCATGGCTCTGGGGTTGGGGCTGCATCCCCCAGCCATGTCCTTGTGTTGCTGCCAGCGCCTCTTTTTTGGGGTCTTTTTGTTTTTCTCAGTTTTTTCCTGTTTTTTCCCTTTTTTTTTCATCACGGTACAAGGACCAGGAGCAGTTTTTCAGGAGGTTTTATGTGCCTATATATATATATATATATATATATAAATATAAAGATATCTTACATGCCTGGGGAAGGGGTTAAAGTACAAAATCCCACCTCGGGAAGGAGGAAAATCCCACTGGGAATGGGGTGAGAGCCCAGAGCCCCTCCATGAACCTCCCCAGAGGGACAGGGGACACCCCCAGGGGACATCCCCAGGTGGACAATCCCAAATAATCCCGGATGGGGCATGGGGAGGGGTCATGAGGAAAATTCCAGTTAAAGGGGGACTGGGAGAGGGTGGGGGACAGGGATTGGGGTCCCCAGGATAATGGGGGGAGGTCTCAGTCTGGGAGGGAACCGATGGTGGCAGGTCCTGGGATGGTCCCCACAAGTGACAGGAGATCTCAGCTGGAGTGGAAATCCATGGTGGCATCTCCAAGAAGGTCTCAGTTGGACAGGAAGTCAATGGTGGCACATCTTGGGCGGTCTCAGTTGCACAGGAAGTCGATGGCATCTCAGGAAGGTCTCAGTTGCACAGGAAGTCAATGGTGGCGCATTCTGGGCCGTCTCAGTTTGACAGGAAGTCAATGGTGGCATCTCAGGAAGGTCTCAGTCGGGCAGAAAGTCGATGGTGGCATCTCAGGAAGGTCTCAGTCGGACAGGAAGTCAATGGTGGCATCTCCAGGAAAGTCTCAGTTGCACAGGAAGTCAATAGTGGCATATCAGGAAGGTCTCAGTTGCACAGGAAGCCAATGGTGGCAGGTCCCAGAGGTCCCCACGATGCTGGCGGGGTCTCAGCTGGAGATGAAGTTGATGGTGGCATCTCCCAGGGCTCCTCGGTTGGACAGGAAGTCAATGGTGACATCTCCAGGAAGGTCTCAGCTGGACGGGAAGTCGATGGTGGCAGGTCCCAGGGGTGTCCCCACAATGACAAAGACTCTCAGTTGAACAGGAAGTCGATGGTGGCATCACCTGGGGGGGTCTCAGTGGGACAGGAAGTCGATGGTGGCAGGTCCCGGGGATGTCCCCACAATGACAAAGACTCTCAGCTGGACAGGAAGTCAATGGTGACATGTCCCAGGGTCCCCTTAGTTGCATAGGAAGTTGATGGTGGCACATCCTGGGTGGTCTCAGTTGGACAAGAAGTGGATAGTGGCAAGTCCCAGGGGCCCCTCAGTTGGACAGGAAATCAATGGTGGCACATCCTGGGTGGTCTCAGTTGGACAGGAAGTCAATGGTGACACATCCCAGGGTCCCCTCAATTGGACAGAAAGTTGATGGTGACATGTCCCAGGGTCCCCTCAGTTGTACAGGAAGTCGATGGTGGCACATCCCAAGGGCCCCTCAGTTGAACAAGAAGTCAATGGTAACACATCCCAGGGGTGTCCCCACAATGACAAAGACTCTCAGTTGGACAGGAAGTCAATGGTGGCACATCCTGGGTCCCCTCAGTTGGACAGGAAGTCAATGGTGACACGTCTCAGGGTCCCTTCAGTTGGACAGGAAGTCAATGGTGACACATCCCAGGGGTGTCCCCACAATGACAAAGACTCTCAGTTGGACAGGAAGTCAATGGTGACACATCCTGGGTGGTCTCAGTTGGACAAGAAGTGGATAGTGGCCCGTCCCAGGGTCCCCTCAGTTGGACAAGAAGTGGATAGTGGCATGTCCCAGGGTCCCCTCAGTTGGACAGGAAGTCAATGGTGACACATCCCAGGGTCCCCTCAATTGTACAGGAAGTCGATGGTGGCACATCCTGGGTGGTCTCAGTTGGACAAGAAGCGGATAGTGGCACGTCCCAGGTGGCCTCAGTTGGACAGAAAGTCAATGGTGACACATCCCAGGTCCCCTCAGTTGGACAGGAAGTCGATGGTGGCCCTGACACTGCGCGCCGTGCGCGTGTCCAGCGCGGTCACCTTGATCTCGGTGTCCCCGAACTGCATGCTGGCGCGGATCTCCCGCCGGCCCCGCGTGTCCCCCGCGTCCTCCAGCTCCAGGCTGATGGTGCCGCACTTCCTGACGCCGGGGTCGGTGATGTACACCACGTCATCCCTGTCACAGCAGTAGATGTTGATGATGGTCCTGCGCTGGCCGGGCCGGGCCGGGCAGTAACTCCTCTGGACCACCTCCCCCAATGCCACCGACTGGTCCACGGTGACAAACTTCTCGAAGATGTCGGTGCACCAGTTCTTGCCCTCCTTGACCAGCAGCTTCTCCCGCGGGTGCTTCCCCTCCACGAACTTGTTGAGGACGCCGACGCCGTAGGTGAGCGGGGAGCGCCGCACCCGCACCACGCCGGGGTCCAGGCCAAAGAGCACGGCCCCTTTGAGGATGGTCAGCCCCACGTCCTGAGGGACGATGACCCGGCAGCGGTGGCCGAAGGCGGCCTGCACCGCCCGCTGCAGCATGGCCGACTCGGCAAAGCCGCCCACCAGGAACAGGAATTTGACGCCGTGCACCTCGGGTTTCTTCAGCAGGGTGTCTGCAGGAAAAGCGGGGAGAGGTTTGGGATTGGGTTGGTGGAGGAATGGGGTGTGGGGAAGGGATGGGGGTGATTCAGGGGGGTATCAGGGATGTGGGGGAGTCCTGGAATGGGTGTGGTTTCATGGGTGGAATGGGGTCCCAGGGACAGGGAGGGTCCCAGGGACAGGGAGGGTCCCAAGGACAAAGGGGGTTCCAGGGACAATGGGAATTCCAGGGATAAAAGTTTTCCAGGGACGAGGGGGGGTTCCATGGACAAGGAGGGTCCCATGGACAGTGGGATTCCAGGGATAAGGGAGGTTCCAGGGACAATGGGATTCCAAGAATAAAATGTTTCCAGGGACAACGGGGATTCCAATGACAAGGGCAGTTCCAGGAATGGGGAATCCCAGGGACAAGGTGGGTTCCAGGGACAGGGGTGGTCCTAGGGACAGTGGGATTCCAGGGATAGAAGGTTTCCAGGGACAAGGAGGGTCCCAAGGACACGAGGGTGCCAGGGGGTGGTCCTAGGGACAATGGGATCCCAGGGATGAAAGATTTCCAGGGACAAGGGGGATTCCAATGACAAGGACAGTTCCAGGAATGGGGGATCCCAGGGACAAAGGGCGCTCCAGGGACAGGGAGGGGTTCCAGGGAGAATGAGAATTCCAGGGATAAAAAAAGGTTTCCAGGGACAAGGGCTGGTCCAAGGGGGTTCCAGGGACAGGGGTGGTCCCAGGGACAAGGGGATTCTAGGGACAGGGAAAGTCCCAGGGATAGGGGTGGAGTTCCAGAGTGTGGGATTGTCCCAGGGACAGGGATGGGGATCTCTCGGGCATGGGATGGTCCCAAGGACAGGGGGGCTCACAGGGACAGGGGTGGTCCCAGGGACAGGAAGAATTCCAGGGATGAAGGGGCTCCCAGGAACAGGGTGGGGATGTCCCAGAGATGGAAATGGTCCCAGGGACATGGGGTGGGACAGGGACAGGGACAGGGGTTTCCCATGGCTGGGCGTGTCCCACCGATGTGCTGGATGATGTGGCTGATGGTTGGCTGGAACAGCTCGTTCATGGCCTCGGGGGACATCCGCAGCATCCCTTGGGACGACCACTTCACCAGGTTGACACTTGGGGGGGACAAACAGGGGACACGGGCATGACCCTGTCCCTCCTGGTCCTTCCCTGGACCTACCACCCCTATCCCACCTTCCCCCTCTCTCCCACCCCAAATCACTCCCTCGGTGTCCCCACGCCACCAAGACTGTCCCCATGCCCCGGAGACGTCCCCAACCCTGGTCACCCCTCACTTGCTCTTGCGGAGCGCGGTCTCGACGTTGTGGCCGCGGTGTTTGCGGTAGAAGTCGATGAAGGAGAAGGGCAGGGAGATGTTGAGGGGGCTGGAGCGGCTCGGGGCAGCCGCACGCTTCCTGGCCTCGAAGGCGATGGTCAGGTCCACCCAGGCCGCCGGACGCTTGGCCTTGAAGGTGGCGATGAAATCGTCCCCGAAGATGTGGCACAGGAGCTTCTCGAAGGCCAGGTCCACACCCACGGCGCCGTAGGGACCTCCTGAGGGGACAAGGGTGGGCTCAGGAGGTGGCCCCGTGGTAGCCGTGTCCCCCATGGCAGCTGTGTCCCCTATCAGCGTGTTCTGCCACATCTCTGTGTCACTGTGTCCCCCACATTGCCATGTCCCCGTGTCCCCCATCACCACGTTCTGCCACATCTCCGTGTCACTGTGTCCCCCACATTCCCATGCCCTCTGTCCCCCATGGTGGCCGTGTCCCCCATCACCACGTTCTGCCACATCTCCATGTCACTGTGTCCCCCACATTCCTATGTCCCCATGTCCCCCATCACCACGTTCTGCCACATCTCCGTGTCACTGTGTCCCCAACATTCCCATGTCCCCGTGTCCCATCACCACCTTCTGCCACATCTCTGTGTCCATATGTCCCTCACATTCCCATGTCCCCACGTCCCCCATCAGCATGTCCTGTGGTCCCCATGTCCCTGTGGCACCCACACCCCCATGTCCCCCATCCCCATGTTCTCATGTCCCCCTTCCCCTGTCCACCATCCTGATGTCCTCATGTCCCTTGTCACTGTGTCCCCATATCCTCCATGTCCCCATGTCCTCTGTCCCCATGTCCTTGTCTCCCCCATGTCCCTCGTGTCCCCCATCCCCATGTCCCTGTGGCGCCCCCATGGTCCAGGTCCCACGTCCCCATGTCCCCACGTCCCCATGTTCCCCACATCCCCACCCTCAGGTCCCCACACATCCCCGTGTCACCCCATCACCACGTCCCCATGTCCCATATCCTTGTGGCATCCATGTCCCCCACGTGCCCCTGTCCCCTCCACCCCAGCCCCTTGTCCCTCTGTCCCCTCTCACCCATCATCTCCATCCTCTCTGCCCCACCTCGTCCCCCTAACTCACTCCTGTCCCTCCTTGTCACCACAATTCAACCTCCCTTCCCTCTGTCCCCTCTCTGTCCCCTCGGTCCTCCTGCACTTCCCCGCGGTGCCACCAGGTGGAGCCACAGCCTCACCCACCACCCTTTCATGGTCCCAGCCCGGATTTGAGGTCCCGGCCCAGGTTTGGGGGTGCCAGACCGGGTTTGGGTCTCAGCCTGCGTTTGGGATCCCAGCCCGAATTTGGGGATTTCAGCCCAGGTTTGGGGTCCCAGCTTGTGTTTGGGGGTCCCAGACTGAGTTTGGGGGTCCCAGCCCGAGTTTGGGGTCTCAGCCAGAGTTTGAGAGTTCCAGCTGGGTTTGGGGGTCCCAGCCTGGGTTTACGGTCCCAGACCGAATTTGGGGGTTTCAGCCCAGATTGGGGGTCCCAGCCCGAGTTTGAGGGTTCCAACCCGGATTTGGGGGTCCAAGCCGGGTTTGGGGTCCCAGCCTGGATTTGGGGTCCCAACCCGAGTTTGGAGGTCCCACCCCGGGTTGGGGATCCTGACCTGGGTTTGGGGTCCCAGCCTGAGTTTAGGGTCCCAGACCGAATTTGGGGGTTCTAGCCTAGGTTTGGGAGTCCCAGCTGGATTTTGGGTCCCAGCCTGGATTTGGGGTCCTGGGAGGATCCCAGAACGGGGAGGATAAAGGATGGACAGGGATCCTCATCCCACCCGAGGCCTTGTAGAGCTCCTTCAGCGTCCCCTGCGGCTTCTCGATCTGGTGCACGGTCAGATCCACCGTCCCCCCGCCACAATCGGCCACGATGTACCTGTCACCTGCGGGGGGGAGGGACACAGTGACAGGGTGGCGGCCCTGGGTGACCCTCCCCGCCACACCCACCCGCGGGGACACAGGGAAAATGAACCAAAATTTTGGGAATTGGGGAAGGGGCGGAGAGACGATTATATGGGATGGTGGCAGGGAGACCCCGCCCCTGTTTTGGGGTCAAGGGACAGACCCCACCCGTGTCACCCCCTGGCAGGAGCGCACTGGGGGTGGCTCTGCCACGGTGGGGACAGCCAGGGGGATCCCCGGGATCTGGGAATCTCCAGTGGGGACCCCCACCCGTGTCCCCCCACCCTCGTACCTGCCTGCATCTCCGACCAGAGCTCGCCCACTCCCGACTCCACCAGGAAGGTGCGGCTGTGCCGGGATCGCCGGAGCTGCTCCCGGGCTGGGGGACACGGACCGGGGTCAGGATCCCCCCCATTTCTATGGGATCTACCCCGTTTCCTTGGGATTTCCCTCTATTTCCATGGGATCCACCCCATTTCCTTGGGACCCCCCATTTCCTTGGATCCTCCCCATTTCCTTCGATCCACCTCATTTCCATGGGATCCACCCCATTTCCTTGGGATCCATCCAATTTCTGTGGGATCTTCCCTATTTCCATGGGATCCACCCCATTTCCATGGGATCCGCCCCATTTCCATGGGATCCGCCCCATTTCCTTGGAATCCACCCTATTTCCTTGGGATCCACCTCATTTTCATGGGACCCCCTCATTTCCATGGGATCCACCCCATTCCCTTGAATCCACCCCCTTCCCTGGGATCCATCCCCTTCCCTGGGATCCAGCCCATTCCCTGGGATCCACCCCATTCCCGCCGTGGGGTCTGGACTGGGAGCACTGGTGACTCCTCCCCTCCATCCCAATATGGACCCCAGTATGACCCATGGGCTGATCCAGCTTTCCCATTGCCCCGCTGTGATCCCAAAGGATCCCTCTGGATCCCATGGGATCTCCCTGTGTGCCCACCCTCGATGCCACCTCCGCCCCGACCCCACAGCCCGGGTGGGGTTTCCTCTGCTCCTCCCTCGTCCCAGGGACATCAAAGCCTCCCGGAAGGGCCGGGATGGATTGGGAAAGGCGGGGTTATCCTGGCACATTTTTGGATAATTCCTCATCCTCGGGATCAGCTCGAGCAACCCCATAAATCCCACAGGACCCCAAATCTCCGTCTGTCTGGGATCGCCACCAGCACATCCCAGTTCTGGGGCTCGGTCCCAGCTGGGCAAACTGGGGCTGTCCCAGTAAAGCCCGGGGTCTCATCCATGGGGGGACAGTCCCTGGAGGTGGCCCAGGGACACGGGGTGGTGGCCGAGGTGGCAGGAGGGGGACACGGCTTGGAGGTTTGTGGGAAAGCAAAAAAAAAAAAGCCCTGGATTTGGGGAAGGGGGAATGGGGTGCCTGGGAATGAGGGGTCTGGGTATGGGGTCTCTGGGAGCAGGGGGGACTCTGGGAATGGGGGTGTCTGGGAATGGGGAGTCTCTGGAAGCGAGAGGTCTCTGGGAATGGAAGGTCTCTGGGAATGGGGGGACTTCCCCAGCCATGGCAGCTGGTGGACCCTCCAGACCTGACATGCAGGGCTGGATCCCATTCCCTGCTCCTCTGGCCCTATCCCAACCCCATTTCCTGGGAATCCCCCATTCCCTGGGAATTCCCCTCACCCTGCCAGAAGCTGGAGTCAATGGGGTGTGGGGGCTCGTCCCCATCCCTATCCTGACCCCATTCCCTGGGAATTCCCCTCACCCTGCCGGAAGCTGGAGTCGATGTTGAGGGGGGTCTCGGCCCCGTTGGCCGGGGGGCGGCAGCTCAGCTCGATCAGCTGGTGCAGCCGCAGCTTGCGGCAGTAGATGGAGGCGGCCTCGGGCTCCAGCGCGATCAGCAGCTGCTCCGGCGTCT
Source organism: Zosterops lateralis (assembly GCF_965231275.1). Lineage (NCBI taxonomy): Eukaryota > Metazoa > Chordata > Aves > Passeriformes > Zosteropidae > Zosterops > Zosterops lateralis. The sequence goes on from NC_139766.1 coordinate 2,021,045, forward strand.
CCGGGGACACCAGCCCGGCCTGCGGGGACACGCGGTGACATGGTGGTGACACGGCGGGGATGGGGATTGGGGGTGTCCTTGTCCCCTCGGTGCTCACACGGATGTGGAATTGTGGAGTGTGGAGAACACAACACTCGTCAAAGGTCTGAATGTTCACCCAAAAACTCAACGGAGCAATCAAGCACCCAAGGCATGACCCAAGAGCTGAAGCAACAACACAAACACCCGGCTGACCACACAACCACCCAACCACTCAACCAACCAACCAATGAATGACCTGACCACCCAACTAACCAATGAATGACCTGAACACCCAACCAACCATCCAACCAACTACCCAACCTGTCATAAATACATCCAGCCACTCAACCAACCAACCAACCAATGAATGACCTGACCACCCAACCAACCATCCAATCAGACACTCAACCTGCCATAAATACATCCAACCACACAACCAACCAACCAACGACCTGACCACCAAAACAACCACCAAACCAATCATCCAACCTGCCATAAATCCATCCAACCACTCAACTAACTACTCAACCAATGAACAACCTGACCATCCAACCATTCAACCAACCAACAACCTGACCACCAAATCAACCACCAAACCATCGACCTGACCACCCAACCATCCATCCAACCAAAGACCTGACCACCCAACCAACCACACAATCACCCAGCCCGTGCCCCAACCACTCAAACAACCACCCGACCAGTCAATGCTCAATCATCCAACCACTCAACCAATGACCCAGCCAACCAGTGAACTGGCCAACGTCCTGAAAAGCAAACCAACTGCTCAACCGACCAACCAACCGCTCAACCAATGACCCAAGCACCAACCCAATCACCCAACCAATGACCACCTGTTCAACCAACCACCCAACCAATGACCCACCCATTCAACCAACCAACCAGCTGCTCAACCAACACATCAACCAACAACACGACCACTCAACCAAACAACTGCTCAACCAATGACCTGATCACCAAACCCAACCCTTGAACAACTCAACCAGCCACCCAACCATCCACTAAACCACCCACATGGCAAATTATCCACCCACCCACCCAAGAACTTTTGGTTGGGTTGGGTTGGAAGGACCTTAAATCTCATCCAATTTCACATTACACTATCCCAGGTTGCTCCAAGTCCCAGTGTCCAACCTGGCCTTGGACACTGCCAGGGGCAGCCACAGCAAATCTGGGAATTCCAGCCCAGCCCCTCCCCACCCTCCCAGCCAGGAATTCCTTCCCAAGATCCCACCTAACTCTACCCTCTGGCAGTGGGAACTCATTTTGAGGGAGGAAGGGGATACCCCAGAGACCACAACCCCTGTGAGGGTCACCACGTGGTCACCCTCAGGAGTCCCCCCACCTTGTAGGCCGCTTCCCTCATGAACTGCTTGGCCGGCTGCTTCCAGATTGCCGGCACGGTGAGGACCCAGCGGATGGCGTCGCTCTCGGGCAGGGATGGACACTGGTCCTTCAGCTCCTGCCAGGGGACAAGCAGGAGGTGACGCCTGGGGGCTCCCGGTGAATCATGGACTGGTTTGGGTTGGGAGGGACCTAAAATCCCATCCAGTCCCACCTGGGGACACTTCCCGCTATCCAAAGTGGCTCCAAGCAGGGAGAGACCTCAAATCCAGCCCCACCCAGGGAAACCTCCCACTATTCCAGGTGGCTTCAAGTTTGAAGGGACTTTAAATGCCATCCAGTCCCACCCAGGGACATCTCCTGCTATTCCAGGTGGCTCCAAGTTGAGAGGGACCTTAAATCCAATCCAGTCCCATCCAGGGACACCTCCCGCTATTCCAGGTTGCTCCAAGCCCCAATGTCTTTGGACACTTCCAGGGATAGAGCAGCCACAGCTTCTCTGGGAATTCCATTCCGGGGCCTCCCCGCCCTCACACGGAGAGGACACAGAGGATTCCATTTGGGAAGGAGGAGGAGGAGGAGGGATGGAGGTGGCCCCACCTGCACCGCGTGCTGCTTGAAGAAGCGCAGCGCGTGGGCGAACACCTCCAGCGCCGCCATCTTCTTCCCGTTGACGGCTTCCAGCTCGGTTTTCATGGTCAGATCCTGCCGGGAACAGCAAATGGATCACCCGAGGGGCTGGGAGGAGGCCAGATCCATCACCAAACCTCAGGAATTTGCTCATCCCCCTGAGCCAACCGCAACAGGTGAGGCTCAGGCACCTGAAGCTTTGTGCAGCCACATCCACCCACTATGGACCAGCTCAGATGGGAGAACATCAAATTCACCCATTAAAATGAGCTAAAATTAGAGGTTTTTCCAACATTTCCATCCCCAGCCTGGCCAGGATCCCCCTGGGAGGACCAGGAACATCAGGATGGGAGCCAGGACTCACGCTGGTGCTGTGGATCTTCATCTTAAACTTCTCGAAGTAGAACCACTCGCGGGCCTCCTCGGGGTCCAGGTCGTGGTAGTAATCGCGGGCGGTGTAGCCGAAGCTGTGGAACGCCCCCTCCGGGGTCAGCAGGAGGCTGGTGGGGGTCTTCTGGTTGGCCACGCCCGGGTCCCCCCCTTCCCATTTCCTGCAAAGAGGAGCCAAAGAGAAGCAGGTGAACTTCCAGGGAATGGGGTCCTGCCAGGTTTGATTTGGTTTTATGGGCGGGGTCTGAAGGACTTTAAAGGGGGACAAAGGAGGAGGGGTGATGTTGCTCCATCCCCTGAAGAATTTCATGGAATTCCAGACTGGTTTGGGTTGGGAGGGACCTTGAAGATCACCCAGTGCCACCCACTGCCATGGGTAGGGTCACTTCCTACTATCCCAAGTGGATCCAAGTCCATCTCAACCTGGCCTTGGACAATTCCAGGGATCCAGGGGCAGCCCCAGCAAATGTGGGAATTCCATTCCCAGCAATTCCTGCCCAAGATCCCAGCCCAATGTCCCCTTTCCCAGTGGGATCCATTCCCTGTGTCCTGTCCCTGCAGCCCTTGGCCCCAGTCCCTCTCCAGCTCTCCTGGAGTTTTCCCCTTCAGGGACTCTGAGCATTCCCTGCACTTTTCCCTTCTCCAGGGGAACATTCCCAGCTCTCCCAGAGCTGAGTTGCTCCATCTCTGGGAATATCTTCATTCCACACCTTTCCACCCACCACTTCCAGGAATCATCTCCCACCAACCCAACTTCTGACCATTTTGGGGGCCACAAAAGCCCTTTCCCTGCTCCGGGAGCAGCTCGGGGGCCTCTGGCAGGTGCTCACCTCATCATGTGGATGGCCTCGGGGTCGCTGGTGAAGCTGAAGGCGTAACCGCTGGAGGTGGTGCCGAAGTCGATGGCCACCACCACGGAGAAGGACGGCGCCTGCTGGGAACGCGCCTCGCTCCGCTGGAAGGCAAGGAATGGGATCAGCTGGGGCTGGCTGATGCCAGAAAAAGAATAAAAACCTCAGGAAGTTTTTTTTTCTCCTATGATTTTTGGGATTTTTTTCCCGGATTTTCACCCAATTTTGTGATTTTTTCTTCTTACGCGTCTTCAGCTCATTGGGAAAAGTATTTCATGGGGTGGGTGTGGTTGTTCCCAAAGGCAGTTCCCACGGGACACAGGGATTTGGGCAGCTCTGGAGAGGGATGGGCACCATGGGAGCAGCCAGCGTGGTTGGGGAGTCCTGGTTTTATTGTGGTTTATTTTATCTATTATTTTATTCCCCCTCACTTGGACCCTGAAATCAGAGCTGAGATTCCCAAAATCCTTTCCTGTGTCCGGTCTCAGTCAAATGGAGATAGTCCCAGGTCTCCCCACGGGTCACTGAACCCAAACCCTTCACGGGGAAGGACTAGGTGGACTACTTTGGACTGGGTGACATCATCTCAGGTGTCCCCATGTGTCACTCAGCCAAAATCCTTTCCTCTGTCCAGTCTCAGTCTAAGGCACGTTGTCCCAGGTGTCCCCAAGGATCATCCAGTCAAAAACCTTCCCTGCCACCAACCTCACTCTAAGGGACATTGTCCCAGGTGTCCCCAAGAGTCATCCAGTCAAAAACTTTCCCTGTGACCAGTCTCAGCCCAAGGGACATTGTCCCAGGTGTCCCCAAGGATCATCCAGTCAAAAACCTTCCCTGTGTCCAATCTCACCTTGTCCCAGGTGTCCCTAAGGGTCACCCAGCTGAAAACCACCCCTGACACGAAATCTCACTCCAGGGGACATTGTCCCAGGTGTCCCCAAGGATCATCCAGTCAAAAACTTTCCCTGTGACTGATCTCACTCCAAGGGACATTGTCCCAGGTGTCCCCATGGATCACTGAACCAAAACTGTTCCGTGCTCCCCATCTTGGACTAGGTGACACCATCCCAGCTGTCCCCAGGTGTCACCCAGCCAAAATCCTTTCCTGTTTCCAATCTCACTCCAAGGGAACATTGTCCCACGTGTCCCCAAGGGTCACTCAGCAAAAAACCTTCCCTGTGACCAGTCTCACCTTGTCCCAGCTGTCCCCAAGGGTCACCCAGCTGAAAATCCCCCTGGCCCAGGTGTTTTGGGATGTCCCCACTGCTGCTCCCACACTTTTCCTGTCCCCACCCCTCCTCCCTGTCCCTGTCCCTTCCCTCCAGGGCTGTCCCCGTGCTAAAGACACCCTAAGGATGTGACAAGGCCCTGTCCCCGTGTCACCAGGGGAAGCTGGAAGCCTCGTTAACTTTTTTGATAAGTGAGGACAGGGAGCTGGCCAGGAAAAACCGCCGGGATCAGCAGGGAAGAGGCGGCTGGCACAGGAATGTGCAGGGATGAGGAATTCCGGGGAGGATCCAGCTCTGGAACGCGGCCTCCCACACCCAGCAGGAGTTTTGAGGGATGAATTTTTTCCTGCTGGGTCGTTCCAGAGCTGGGAAACCCCTCCAGTCCTGAATATCCCACGGATAAAGGTCGTGGGGATGGACTGGCCCATCCTATGGGGCTGGAGGGGACGGAGGTCGGACTGGGGGAAGGATCAGAGGGGGAAAGGACAGAGGGACAGCCCCCAGAGACCTCACAGTGGCCTTATTGGGATCCCAAAACAGCTTTACTGGGATCCCACTATGGCCTTACTGGGACCCCACAGTGGCCTTACTGGGATCCCAAAACAGCTTTACTGGGATCCCACTATGGCCTTACTGGGATCCCACAGTGGCCTTACTGGGATCCCAAAACAGCCTTACTGGGATCCCACTATGGCCTTACTGGGATCCCACAGTGGTCTTACTGGGAACCCCATAACAGCCTTACTGGGATCTCACCACAGCCTTACTGGGAATGGCATAATGGTCACACTGGGACTCTACAACTGCCTTACTGGGAATGCCCCATAACAACCTTACTGGGATCCCACAACAGCTTTACTGGGACCCTACAACTGCCTTACTGGGGCTGCACAGTGGCCTTACTGGGAACCCCACAATGGCCTTACTGGGAACCCACAATGGCCATAGTGCAACTTCATAACAACTTTACTGGAAACCCCACACTGGCCTTACTGGAAACCCCATAATGGCCTTACTGGGACCCCAAAATTGCCTTACTGGGAACACAATAATGGTTTTACTGGGAACCCCACAATGGCCATACTGGGACCCCACAGTGGCCTTACTGGGACCCCACAATGGCCATAGTGCAACTTCATAATGACCTTACTGGGACCCCACACTGGCCTTACTGGGACCCCATAAAATGGCTTTACTGGGACCCCACACTGGCCTTACTGGGACCCCATAAAATGGCCTTACTGGGACCCCACACTGGCCTTACTGGGACCCCATAAAATGGCCTTACTGGGACCCCACACTGGCCTTACTGGGAACACCATAATGGTCTTACTGTGACCCCACTATAGCCTTACTGGGAACCCTCTATTTGCCTTACTGGGACCCCACACTGGCCTTACTGGGAACCTCATAATGGCCTTACTGGGAATTTCACAACGACCTTACAGGGAACTCCATAATGGCCTTACTGGGACCCCACACTGGCCTTACTGGGACCCTATAAAACGGCTTTACTGGGCCCCCACACTGGCCTTACTGGTCCCCCCAGGGCCGTACTGGTGCCGCACTCACCGGTGACTGGGATGGTGTCAGTGGGGCGATGCTGCAGCTGTCGTGGGGTGTCCCCGGGGAGCCGGGCGGGGACGGCGTCGGGCACCGCTCACCGTTGGCACCTGGGGACAATGACAGGTGAGTCTGGGTGACCCCAGTGTCCCCAAAGACCCTTCCCCAAGGAGACACCACCCAGGACATCCCAATCCAGGGTGGGAAGGGATCAAAGGATCACAGTCCTTCCTAAAGACCTTTTCCCAAGGAGAGACCACCTGGGACATCCCAATGGAGACAGATCTGGGGTGGGAAAGGATTCCACAGCCCTTTCCAAAGTCCTTTTCCCAAGGAGAGACCACCTGGGATATCCCAGACCAGGGTGGGAAGGGATCAAGGGATCCCAGCCCTTCCCAAAGACCCTTCCCCAAGGAGAGACCATCCAAGACATCCCAATGGAGAAGAATCCAGGTGGGAAGGGATCCCATCTCTTCCCAAAGATTTTCCCCAAGGAGAGACCACCTGGGACATCCCAATCCAGGTGGGAAGGGATCCCAGCCCCTCCCAAAGACCCTTCTCCAAGGAGAGACCACCCAGGACATCCTGATACAGGATGGGAAAGGATCCCACAGCCCTTCCCAAAGACCCTTCCCCAGGAGAGACCACCTGGGGACACCCCGATGCAGATGGATCTGGGGTGGATTTGGTGATGGTGGGAACAGAGTCACTGTGGGGGCTCCAGATGTGGAGCTCATAAAATCATGGAACTGTGGGATGGTTGGAGTTGGGAAGGTCCCTAAATCCCATCCAGTGCCACCCCATCCATGGGCATGGACACTTTCCATTACCCCAGGTGGCTCCGACACTTCCAGGGATGGGGAAGCTGCTCTGGGCCAGCAGATGGAAAGTTGGGATTAGTGGGAACTGGGGAAAATTTGGGAAGAGGGAAAGAAAACATCTGTGGCTCAAATCCATGGAGAACCAGTTAAGGAGGGTGGGTCCAGCTCAGACCCCTGGCCACACTCCAAAACACCACCAGGAATCTGGGGTGGGGACCTCAGGGATCATGGTCCCTCCTCCTCTTCCTCCTCCTGGAGCCATCCCAGCCCCCTCCAGCAGCAGAATTCCAGCCCCGGGGAGCCCCGATGATCCCAAAATTGAGATGGGATGAGCTCCAGAGTCCCCACCCCACACCGGGGACACGGGGCTGTCCCGCCCACGCTGCCTCAGGCACCTGGCTCTAATTAGCAGCCGTCGTTAATTAATCACCGCCCACGGAAGAGCCGCTGGACAGACTCCAGCTGGAAGGAGCTGGGGGAGCTGACGGAGCGGCTTTCCCAAGGGATTGGGATTGGGATGGGGTAAAATGTTGGGAATGGGGTGTGGGGTCCAGACAGTGATATCAGGAAGGTGAAGGGACTGTGGGCCCAAAATCTGACCCTTGGGATTGCCAATCCTGCTGGGATCCTGCTGGGATCCTGTTGGGATCCAGCCGGGATCGAGGCCATGGAGCGGGGATGAGCAGCGGCCGCTCCCAGCCAGGCTCTGGAGAAATTTGGGAACAGCAGAGGAGGTTCCAGGGTTGGAGGGATTTGGAAACAGAGGAGGAGGTTCCATGGTTGGAGAAATTTGGGAACAGAGGAGGAGGTTCCGTGGTTGGAGGGATTTGGGAACAGCAGAGGAGGAGGTTTCATGGTTAGAGGGATTTGGGAACAGAGCAGGAGGCTCTGTGGTTGGAGGGATTTGGGAACAGAGGAGGAGGTTCCGTGGTTGGAGAAATTTGGGAATAGAGGAAGAGGTTCCGTGGTTGGAGAAATTTGGGAACAGAGGAGGTTCCGTGGTTGGAGAAATTTGGGAACAGAGGAGGAGGTTCTGTGGTTGGAGAGATTTGGGAACAGCTGAGGAGGTTCCGTGGTTGGAGAAATTTGGGAATGGAGGAGGTTCTGTGGTTGGAGGGATTTGGGAACAGCTGAGGAGGTTCCGTGGTTGGAGAAATTTGGGAATGGAGGAGGTTCTGTGGTTGGAGGGATTTGGGAACAGAGAGGTCTCCCCAGGGAAGAGCCAAACTCCATCTCTCCTTCCCCAGTGTCCAGACAAACCCACCCTGGCTCCCAGTGCCACCAGTTTGCACTGGGACAGCCACTGGGACACCCTCGGGAAGCTCCGGAGCCCCAGGGAATGCTCTGGGATCCCCCAACAACAGCAGGATCGGGATTGGGATTGGCATTGGAATTGGGGTTGGGATCGGTCTCATCCCAATTTCCCATGTCTGGCTCAGAGCCACATCACAGAGCTGGGGACAGTGACAGCCCCGGAGCGGTGACAGTGACACGTCTGCTGTCCCCTACACCTGCTCCGTAAGTGCTTTTCCCTGTATCTGTGTCTGTCCCATAAATATTTGATCCCAGACAAACGGGAACCGTCTCTCGGCCGCCTCCGCGTGCGACGGAGCCGGGGAGACCCGTGACCCCCCCAGAGAGCCTGGGACATGAAACCTCGTTCCTGCGGAGAAGGATCGGGATCGGGATCGGGCGGGGAATTCCTGCCCCACAGGCCTCCACAGTCCTGGTTTGGTTTGGGGTGGAGGGATCAGGTTTGGGATAGAAGGATGAGGTTTGGGATGGAGGGGTCAGATTTGGGATGGTGGCTCAGGATTGAGAAGGAAGGAGGTGGGATGGAAGCCTCGAGTTTGGGATGGCAGGATCAGGTTTGAGATGGAAGGATCAGGTTTCGGATGGAAAGAGCAAGTCTGGGATGGCAGAAGGAGGTTTGGGATGGAGGGATCAGGTTTGGGATGGTGGGATCAGGTTTGGGATGATGGGATGAGGTTTAGGATGGAGAGATGAGGTTTGGGATGGCGAGCTCAGATTTGAGAATGTGGAATCAGGATGGGGATGGCAGGATCAGGTTTGGATGGAGGGCTAAGATTTGGGATGGAAGGATGAGGTTTGGGATGGAGAGATGAGGTTTGGGATGGTGGGATCAGGTTTGGGATGACGGGATGAGGTTTGGGATGGAGAGATGAGGTTTGGGATGGCACAATCAGGTTTGGGATGGTGGGATCAGGTTTGGGATGGAGAGATGAGGTTTGGGATGGTGGGCTCAGATTTGGGGTGAAAGGCTCAGGTTTGAGATAACAGGCACAGGTTTGGGATGACAGGCACAGGTTTGGGATGGAGGGCTCAGATTTGGGGTGGAAGGATTAGGTTTGGGATGGAATGATCAGGTGTGGGATGGCAGGATCAGGTTTGGGATAACAGGATCAGGTTTGGGATGGCGGGATCAGGTCTGGGAATGTGGGATCAGGATTGGGATGGAGGGCTCAGATTTGGGATGGCAAGATGAGGTTTGGGATGATGGGATCTGGTTTGGGACATTGGGAGGATCAGGTTTGAAATGGCAGGATGAGGTTTGGGATAGTGAGATGAGACTTGGGATGGCAGAATCAGGTTTGGAATGGAGGGCTCAGATTTGGGATGGTGGGATCAGGTTTGGGATGGCAGGATCAGGTTTGGGATGTAAAGATCAGGTTTGGGATGGAAGGACACATTTGGGATGGTGGGATCAGGTTTGGGATGGAACAATAAGGTTTGGGATGGCAGGATCAGGTTTTGGATGGTGGGATCAGGTTTGGGATGGAGAGATGAGGTTTGGGATGGTGGGCACAGATTTGGGGTGGAAGGATTAGGTTTGGGATGGGATGATCATGTTTGGAATGGCAGGAGGAGGTTTGAGATGGAGGGATCAAGTTTGGGATGGTGGGATGAGGTTTGGGATGGCGGGATCAGGTTTGGGATGGCGGGATCAGGTTTGGGATGTAAAGATCAGGTTTGGGATGGAAGGACACATTTGGGATGGTGGGATCAGGTTTGGGATGGCAGGATCAGGTTTGGGATGGCGGGATCAGGTTTGGGACGGCAGGATGAGGTTTGGGATGGCAGGATTAGATCTGGGATGGAGGGCTCAGATATGGGATATAAGGATTAGGTTTGGGATGGAATGATGAGGTTTGGGATAACAGGATCAGGTCTCCTCCACAGCTGGTCCTGGCTATCCCAGTGTGGGAGCTGCAGAGGGGACACAGAGTGGGGACAGCAGGACCTGGACATGGAATGACCATCCTGGGGCGGGGGGGGCGGGGGGGGGGGTCAGGGGACATCCCAGCCAGTGCCACCCCCTGGGGACATCCTCACCCATCCTCAGGCTCTGCATCCCGGGCTCCAGGAGCATCGCCATGGCCGCGCCGCCACCTGCAAAAGAGAGGGACAAAATCCATCCCCGTGAACCCTCAGTGTCCCCTTGGTGTCCCCAGTGTCCCCAGTGTCCCCTCAGTGTCCCCTCAGTGTCACCCCATCCCAAAAACCACCCCGTGGATGAGGCTGGGATTTGTGGGGTCGGCAGGAGGGGACCCCAAATCCCAGCTGGGATTTGTAGGGTCAGGAGGAGAGAACCCCAAATCCAGGCTGGGATTTGTAGGGTTGGCAGGAAAAGACCCCAAATCCAGGCTGGGATTTGTAGGGTTGGCAGGAAAAGACCCCAAATCCAGGCTGGGATTTGTAGGGTCAGCAGGAGAGAACCCCAAATCCAGTCTGGGATTTGTAGGGTCGGCAGGAGGAGAAGACCCCAAATCCAGGCTGGGATTTGTAGGATCAGGAGGAGAAGACCCCGAATCCAGGCTGGGATTTGTAGGGTTGACACAAGAAGACCCCAAATCCAGGCTGGGATTTGTAGGGTCGGCAGGTGAAGACCCCAAATCCAGGCTGGGATTTGTAGGGTCAGGAGGAGGGGACCCCAAATCCCAGCTCACAAGGGGGTGTGACTGTCCCAGTTTGGGACACGGACAATTGTCACCGCCCAGGGTGTCCCCAGGTGTCACCGTGGGGACAGGGACACGAGTTCCCGTCACCGAGCAGCTCAGACAGATGTGCAGGATCCAGATGTGCAGGGCACAGCTGTGTGGAAATCGCTGCTCCTGCACATTTTTAAAAGCCTGGGGGTGGTTTTTTTTGGGGGGGATTGTTAAGGAAAAAAAATCCCAAAAAAAAATTCCAGGGATTTTAACCCAGCCTGGAGCAACCCCAAATCTTTTTTTCCTGGGATAACACCCCAATTCCTGGCTCCCTTCCCGACCCCACAGCCTCCCCCCCAAAAAAAAAAAAAAATCCCAAAAAAACCCTCGAGTGGGGAGGTTTTCCCTGGAATTTGGGGGGTCCAGCTCTGGCCACCCCAGAGCTGTGTGAGGTGACACCCTGGGGGGTCCTGAGGGTGGTCCAGGGTTTTTTTCTGCCAAAATTATTTTTTTTGTCCATCAAAATAGGTTTTTTTGGGGTTTTTTTTCCATCAAAAATGGGGCTTTTCGCATCAAAATGGGTTTTTTCCACCAAAATGGAAGGTTTTTCCATCAAAATGGGGGTTTTTCCCACCAAAATAGGAGGGTTTTCCATCAAAAATGGGACTTTTCCACCAAAATGGGGATTTTTTCCACCAAAATGTTTTTTTTTTTTCCACCAAAAGGGGGGGTGGGGGGGGGGGTGTCCACCAAATTCAGGTTTTCTCCACCAAAATGGAGATTTTTTTTTTCCACCAAAATGGGGGATTTTCCATCAAAAATGGAGTTTTTCCCACCAAAATGTTTTGGTTTTTTTCCAAGCAAAATGAGGGGGTTTTCCATCAAAACGGGCGCTTTTTTTCATCAAAAATGGGGATTTTTTTCACTAATTTTTTTTTCCACCAAAATGGGGCTTTTCTCATGAAAATGGGGTGGGTTTTTTCACCAAAATATGACTTTTTTTCCACCAAGATGGGGTTTTTCCCACCAAAAATGTGGCTTTTCCCACCCAAATGGGGATTTTTTTCCACCAAAATGGGGAGTTTTCCTGGCCAGGAGAGTGGATGTCCCCAAGCCCTCCCAGGTGTCCCCAGGCCACCCTGTTGTCACCCAGGGGACACAGGAGGGACACTCCCCCCCCCTCACTCTGGGGGTCCCTTTCCAGGGCGGGATCCCGGGGATTTTTGATTTTTTTTTTTTTTTTTTTAGGATTTTCCACCGTTTCCGCCTCTGCGGGGAGTTCACGGAAACGGGGAAAGGAAACAAAGTTTGGGATCGGGATCGGGGCGGGGGAGGCGACACGGGCTGGGGACAGCGGGGACAGCGGGGACAGCGGCCGGGCCGGCGGGGTGACCCCATAACTCGGGGTGATGTCACAACTCAGGGTGTCCCCATAACTCGAGGTGACCCCATAAATTCGGGTGTCCCCACAACTCGGGTTTATCTCACAACTCGAGGTGACCCCATAAACTTGGGTGTCCCCATAATTCAGGGTGATCCCACAAATTCAGGGTGATCCCACAAACTCGCGGTGATCCCACAACTCAGGCTGTCCCCACAAACTCAGAGTGTCCCCATAATTTGGGGTGTCCCCATAACTCAGGTTGTCCTCACAAACTCGGAGTGTCCCCACAAACTCTGGGTGTCCCCATAATTCGAGGTGACCCCACAACTCGAGGTGACCCCATAAACTTCCTACCACCTCGGGGTGTCCCCACAAACTCAGAGTGTCCCCATAATTCGGGGTGATCCCACAAATTCAGAATGACCCCATAATTCGGGTGTCCCCACAACTCGGGTTTCTCTCACAACTCGGGGTGACCCCATGAACTTGGGTGTTCCCATAATTCAGGGTGATCCCACAAATTCAGGGTGACCCCACAAGCTCGTGGTGACCCCACAAATCGGGTTGATGTCACAACTTGGAGTGTCCCACAAACTCGGGTTGTCCCCATAACTCAGGTTATCCCCACAAACTTGGAGTGTCCCCACAACTCAGGATGACCCCATAACTCACATAGCTCAGGGTGATCCCACAACTCGGAGTGTCCCCACAAACTCTGGGTGACCCCAAAAACTCGAGGTGATCCCACAACTCGGGTTGATGTCACAACTCAGAGTGTCCCACAAACTTGGGTTGTCCCCATAATTCGGGGTGACCCCACAACTCAGGTTGTCTCCACAAATTCGGAGTGTCCCCACAACTCGGGGTGACCCCATAACTCCAGGTATCCCCATAGCTCAGGGTGATCCCACAACTCGGGTGTCTCCATAATTCGGGGTGTCCCCATAACTCGGAATGTCCCCACAAACTCGGGGTGACCCCATAATTCAGGGTGGCTCCACAAACTCAGAGTGTCCCCATAATTTGGGGTGTCCCCATAACTCGGAATGACCCCACAAACTCGGAGTGTCCCCACAACTCATGGTGACCCCATAATTTGGGGTGATCCCACAAACTCCCTCCCACTTCGGGGTGATCCCACAGCTCAGTGTGATCCTACAACACGGGGTGTCCCCGTAACTCAGGTTGTCCCCACAACTCGGGGTGACCCCACAAACTCGTGGTGATCCCACATACTTGGGGTGTCCCCACAAACTCTGGGTGACCCCATAATTCAGGGTGATCCCACAAATTCGGGGTGATCCCACAAAATCGTGGTGATCCCACAACTCAGGGTGTCCCCACATACTTGGGGTGTCCCCACAACTCAGGGTGTCCCCACATACTTGGGGTGTCCCCACAAACTCTAGGTGACCCCATAATTCAAGGTGTCCCCACAAACTCGGAGTGACCCCATAACTCTGGGTGACCCCAAAACCTTGTGATGATCCCACAAATTCGGGATAATCCCACAACTCAGGTTGTCCCCACAACTCGAGGTGACCCCATAGCTCGGGGTGTCCCCACAACTCAGTGTGACCCCACAAATTCGGGGTGATCTCATAAACTCGGGGTGTTCCCATAAACTCAAGTGTCTCCATAACTCGGGGTAACCCCATAACTCAGGTGTCCCCACAACTCGGGTTTCTCTCACAACTCGGAGTGACCCCATGAACTTGGGTGTCCCCATAATTCAGGGTGATCCCACAAACTCCTGGTGACCCTACACACTTGGGGTGTCCCCACAACTTGGAGTGACCCCACGAACTCGGGGTGACCCCACAAACTCGTGGTGACCCCACAGGACCCCTGTGAGGCTCAGGGCAGTTCTGTGACTCCCATCCAGATGTGCTGGGACAGAAGCAGCTGTTTGTCCCCAAATTCCCGCGGTGCCAGGCCAAGGGGTTGGGAACACCCCAAACCCTCCAGGGAAGCTCTTGTGGGGTTTGGGGACACCCCAAATCCTCCAGGGAAGCTCTTGTGGGGTTTGGGGACACCCCAAATCCTCCAGGGAAGCTTTTAGGGTTCCCTGGAGCCTTTCCCTGTCCCCTCGGCCCTTGTTGGGACACACGAGTCCCCCGACACGAGCTGCCACCTCTGCACGGTGTCACAGCGGTGTCCCTGTGGTGTCCCCTGGTGTCCCCAAAGGTCCCCGTGGTGTCCCCAAAGGTCCCAGCGGTGTCCCCAGTGGTCCCCATGATGTCCCCAATGGCCCCCGTTGTGTCCCCAGTGGTCCCCACAGTGTCCCCAAAGGTCCTGGCGGTGTCCCCAATGGTCCCCGTGGTGTCCCCAGTGGTCCCCGTGGTGTCCCCAATGGCCCCAGCAGTGTCCCCCAGGACAGACCACACAGGGACAATGTCCCAGCGGTGTCCCCAATGGTCCCTGCGGTGTCCCCAACGGTCCCCGTGGTATCCCTAAAGGTCCCGGCGGTGTCCCCCAGGACAGACCACACGGGGACAATGTCCCAGCGGTGTCCCCAGAGGTCCCGGCGGTGTCCCCGCGGTGTCCCCGCAGGTCCCCGCGGTGTCCCCCAGGACAGACCACACGGGGACCGTGTCCCAGCAGTGTCCCCAAAGGCCCCAGTGGTGTCCCCAAAGGTCACGGCGGTGTCCCCTAGGACAGACCACACGGGGACAATACCCCAACGCCCACCCCCTTTTCCCCCCCGCGCCCCCACAACCCCCCACCCCACAATTCCCACCAGGAACACCCCACCCCCCCAATGCCACCCCCTGGATGTCCCCAAACCGCACAGTGACCCCAGGACGCGGTGCCACCTCCCTCCGTGTCCCCAAACCCTCCTGTCCCCCCTCCCTCCCTCTCTCCCTGCTCCCTCCGGCCACTCACCGCTCTCTGTGTGTGTGGGGTGGGGTGGGGGGACACAAATTAGGGGTGTGGGGACCCCTCGGGGCTTTGTCACCGGGCTCGGTGGCCCTGTCGCTGTGTCCCCGTGTCCCGCCCGCGGTTGTGGCTGTGTCCCCGCCGGGGGCCCCGCGCAGCCCCCCGCGCTCTCCGGTTTCCTCCCACTCCCTCCCTGGGCCCGGCCCGGGCAGCGCCTCAAATTGCAATTCCAGCTGCAGATGTGGGAGGAGGAGGAGGAGGAGGAGGAGGAGGAGGAGGAGGAGGAGGAGGCAGGACCAGCCCCAATCCCGGATCCTCCCGCCGCTCCCCGCCCGCCCGCGGCCACCCAGAGAGAGGGGACAAGTGTCCCCAAGCCGGGCGGGATGGGGGGGACACCCCACACCCCACCCCAGTGTCACCCTGGGGTTGTCACTGCGTGTCCCTGGCTGTCACTGGTTTGTCACCCTGGTTTGTCACTGGCTCTGTCCCCAGCTCGGGGATGGTCCCGGGATTCTCCTCCCCGCGGTCCGGCCCCGTCCCCAAAGGGGGGTCCTGGGTGGGGTTGGGGTGTGAGAGGGGGGTCACAGATTTGGGATCTGAGATGGGGGATCCCGAGGGGGGGGAGCAGAGCCTGGGGGGTCGCAGATTTGGGATCAGAGCTGGGAGATCCCAGATTTGGGATCAGAGCCCAGGGATCCCAGATTTGGGATCAGAGATGGGGGATCTTGAGCATGGGAGCAGAGCCCAGGGGATCCCAAGAGGGGGATCAGAGCTGGGGGGATCCCGAGGGTGGGAGCAGAGCTGGGGGGATCCCGAGGGTGGGAGCAGAGCTGGGGGGATCCCGAGGGTGGGAGCAGAGCTGGGGGATCCCAGATTTGGGATCTGAGATGGGGATCCCAAGGGTGGGATCAGGGCTGGGAGGTCCCAGATTTGGAATCAGAGCTGGGAGATCCTGAGGGTGGGAACAGAGCCCGGGGTATCCCTGATTTGGGATCGGAACTGGGAGATCCCAAGGGTGAGAACAGAGCCCGGGGGGTCCCAGATTTGGTATCAGAGCTTGGAGATCTCAGATTTAGGATCAGAGCTGGGAGATCCTGAGCATGAGAGCAGAACCTGGAGGACAGATTTGGGATCAGAGATGGGAAATCCCAAATTTGGGATCAGATCTGTGGCATCCCAAGGGTGGGATCAGAGATGGGAGATCCCAGATTTGGGATCAGAGCTGGGAGATCCCAAGGGTGGGAACAGAGCCCGGGGGGTCCCAAATTTGGGATCAGAGCTGGGAGATCCTGAGCGTGAGAGCAGAACCTGGAGGACAGATTTGGGATCAGAGATGGGAAATCCCAAATTTGGGATCAGATCTGTGGCATCCCAAGGGTGGGATCAGAGATGGGAGATCCCAGATTTGGGATCAGAGATGGGAGATCCCAAGAGTGGGATCAGGGCCCGGGGGGTCCCAGATTTGGGATCAGAGATGGGGGATCCCGAGGGTGGGATCAGAGCCCAGGGGGTCCCAGATTTGGGATCAGAGCTGGGAGATCCTGAGGGTGGGAGCAGAACCTGGGGGACAGATTTGGGATCAGAGATGGGAGGTCCCAGATTTGGGATCAGAGCTGAGCTGTCCCAGATTTGGGATCAGAGCTGAGCTGTCCCAGATTTGGGATCAGATATGGGAGATCCTGAGCACAGGAGCAGAGCCTGGGGTGTCCCAGATTTGGGATCAGAGCTGGGGGATCCCGAGGGTGGGAGCAGAGCTGGGAGATCCCAGATTTGGGATCAGATCTGTGACATCCCAAGGGTGGGATCAGAGATGGGAGGTCCCAGATTTGGGATCAGAGCTGGGAGATCCAGAGGGTTGGACAAAGCCTGGGGGATCCCAGATTTGGGATCAGAGCTCTGAGACCCCAAGGGAAGGAGGCAAAGGGTCCATCCTGTCATTCCCAAAATTGTCCATAATGGGAAGAATCCACCCGTGGGAGCCACAAAAGCAGAATATTGGGATCGTTCTGACAGCCGAGATATTTGGGATCATCGGGATCACCGAGTCGGGAGCGCTGGGATAATTGGGATGGTCGAGATAATCGGGATCAGTTGGATCATTGGGGTCACTGAGATTGCCGGGATGGCTGAGATAATTAGGATTGTTCACATCATTAGGATCACTGAGATCATGGGGGTTGTGGGATCATTGGGATCAGTGAGACTGTTCAGAACACTGGGGAAACTGGGATAATTTGGAGCACTGAGATTGCTGGGATCATTTGGATCATTGGGGTCACTGAGATCACTGGGATCATTGGGATGAAACCCCTGGGATCATTGGGATTGGTGAGACTGTTCAGAGCATCAGGAAAATTGGGATAATTTGGAGCACTGAGATTGATGGAATCATTTGGATCATTGGGGTCACTGAGATCATTGGGGGGGTTGGGATCATTGAGGTTTGGGATCATTTCATCTGTTGGAATCACTGAGATCATTTGGATCACTGGGATCAAACCCCTAGAATCATTGGGATCAAGGTCAGGAAACCCCTGGGATCATTGGGATCATTGGGATCAAGCCCCTGGGATCATTGGAATCATTGGGATCAAGGTCAGGAAACCCCTGGCATCATTGGGATCAAACTCCTGGGATCATTTGGATCAAACCCCTGGGATCATTTGGACCAAGCCCCTGGGATCATTGGGATCAAACCCCTGGGATCATTGGGATCATTGGATCAAGCCCCTTGAATCATTGGGATCATTGAGATCAAGCCCCTGGGATCATTGGAATCATTGGGATCAAACCCCTGGGATCATTGGGATCAAGATCAGGAAACCCCTGGAATCATTGGGATCAAACCCCTGGAATCATTGGGATCAAGCCCCTGGGATCACTGGGATCAAACCCCTGGAATCATTGGGATCAAGGTCAGGAAGCCCCCAGAAATCATTGGGATCAAACCCCTGGGATCATTTGGATCATTGGGACCAAACCCCTGGGATCATTGGGATCAAACCCCTGGGATCATTGGGATTAAGGTCAGAAAACCCCTGGGATCATTGGGATCAAACCCTTGGGATCATTGGGACCAAACCCCTGGCATCATTGGGACCAAACCCCTGGGATCATTGGGATCAACCCCCTGGAATCATTGGGATCAAGGCCAGGAAACCCCTGGCCGGGAATGCGGTGACCTGGAGCGGGACATGCTGTGACCACGGGGGTGACACCGGTGGGGGACACCGGGGAGGGGACAAAGTGTCACCCCCTAAACCAGGAGACCCCAAACCCCAAAGGGAACAGGCGAGGGCTTTCAGAGCAACACTTGGGATTATCCTGGGGCCGCACTGGGATTTTTTGGAGGTGTCCAGGTGTCCCAACCCCCCCAGCCCTGGCTGGCCCCGCTGTCCCCGAGCCGGGGAAGGTTCTGGAGGGTGGGGACAGGGACAAGGGCGGGGGCTCCGCCCGTGTTTGCGTCCCTGGCGGCCCGACAGGGATGAGGTAGCGCTTTCCGGGAATTCAGGCCCGGCCCATGGAAATGCCGCCGGGACAGGAAACCCGGGAACAGCAGGACGGAGAACCCGCGGCTGGGAAACCAGGCCGGAGCCACAGCCGGTGGGGACACCCGTGTCCCCCTCCAGGACAGCGGGGTGGCAGCGTGTCCCCAGCCCGGGAGTGGGACAGCACCTCCCCTCCCTCCCAGCGCTCCCAGTTTGCTCCTTCCCAGCTTTTCTGGGGACAAACTGGGACTTCCCAGGCCTGGAGCTGCGGGGGGTTGGGAGGAACCTTCATCATCATCATCATTGGAGTGGCAGCGTGTCCCCAACCCAGGGACAGGACACGGACAGCCCCTCCCCTCTCTCCCAGTGCTCCCAGTTTGCTCCTTCCCAGCTTTTCTGGGGACAAACTGGGATTTCCCCAGCCTGGACCTAGAGCTGGTTTATAGGAACCTTTTTCTTCATCATCATCATCATCATCACCGGGGTGACATAATGTCCCCAACCCGTGACAGGACACAGACAGACCCTCCCTCCCTCCCAGTGCTCCCAGTTTGCTCCTTCCCAGCTTTCCTGGGGACAAACTGGGATTTCCCCAGCCTGGAGCTGCAGTGGGTTTAGAGGAACCTTCACCATCATCATCATCATCATCATCATCATCATCATCATCATCACCGGGGTGACATCATGTCCTCACCCAGGAGTGGGACAGGACACGGACAGCCCCTCTCCTCCCTCCCAGTGCCCCCAGTTTGCTCCTTCCCAGCTTTTCTGGGGACAAACTGGGATTTCCCGGGCCTGGAGCTGCAGCGGGTTGGGAGGAACCTTCATCACCACCATCATCATCATCATCGGGGTGACATCATGTCCCCAACCCGGGAGCTGGGACAGGACACAGACAGCCCCTCCCTCCCTCCCTCCCTCCCAGTGCTCCCAGTTTGCTCCTTCCCAGCTTTTCTGGGGACAAACTGGGATTTCCCGGGCCTGGAGCTGCAGAGGATTTAGAGGAACCTTTTTCTCCATCATCATCATCCCCATCCCGCACGGATGGGGATAACCGGGATGCAAACCGGGATGGGGGACATTGTCCCCACTGTGGCACCGAGGTGACCCCAAGGCCGAGGGGACCCCACAGGGGAGGGGGTGCAGCCACCCCCAGCCCAGCCCCAGTCCAGCCCCCCCTTTTCCCGGTTTTCCCGGTTTTTTCCCGGCGCTCCGGGAGCGGGGCTGGATCCCACCCAGCGAGGGAAGGGCTGGATCGTTTCCTTCCTTTGCCCTCGCCCCGCCAAGGGCAGCGCGCCCGAGGGGCAGGGCCGTGCCACCCCAATTCCCCAATTCCCAAATTCCCCATTCCCGGGACCCCAGCCCAGCCCGAAATCTGCCATTTCACATTCCCGGGATCCCAGCCCATCCCAAAGCCGCAATTCCCACATTCTCGGAACCCCAGCCCATCCCATCCCAAAATTTGCCATTCCCACATTCCCAGGGTCCCATCCCCTCTCAAAATCTTATTCCCGGGATCTCATCCCAAAATCTGCCATTCCCACATTCCCAGGATCCCATCCCATCCCGAAATCTGCCATTCCCACATTCCCAGGATCCCATCTCATCCCAAAGCTACAATTCCTGGGATCCCATCCCAAAATCTGCCATTCCCAGGATCCCATCCCATCCATAATCTGCCATTCCTGGGATTCCATCCCATCCCAAAATCTCAGTCCCATGTTCGCGGGATCCCATCCCAAAATCTCATTCCTGGGATCCCATTCCCATCCCAAAATCTGCCATTCCCGCATTCCCAGGATCCCACCTCATCCCATTCCCGGGATCCCATCCCATCCCAAAGCCGCAATTCCCACATTCCCGGTGACAAGCCCGGGAATGAACACAGGTACACACACTCCATGTGCACACACCTGTTCACACACACACACACACACACTCCATGTGCACACACCTGTACACACACACACACACACACACTCCATGTGCACACACCTGTTCACACACACACACACACACACTCCATGTGCACACACCTGTACACACACACACATACACGCTCCATGTGCACACACCTGTTCACATACACACACACACTCCATGTGCACACACCTGTTCACACACACACACACATACACGCTCCATGTGCACACACCTGTTCACACACACACACACATACACGCTCCATGTGCACACACCTGTTCACACACACACACACACACACATACACGCTCCATGTGCACACACCTGTTCACACACACACACACACACTCCATGTGCACACACCTGTTCACACACACACACACACACTCCATGTGCACACACCTGTTCACACACACACACACTCTCCATGTGCACACACCTGTTCACACACACACACACACACTCCATGTGCACACACCTGTTCACACACACACACACACACACTCCATGTGCACACACCTGTTCACACACACACACACACACACTCCATGTGCACACACCTGTTCACACACACACACACTCTCCATGTGCACACACCTGTTCACACACACACACACACCATGTACACACACCTGTTCACACACACACACACACACACTCCATGTGCACACACCTGTTCACACACACACACACACACACCATGTGCACACACCTGTTCACACACACACACACTCCATGTGCACACACCTGTTCACACACACACACACTCCATGTGCACACACCTGTTCACACACATACACACACACACACTCCATGTGCACACACCTGTTCACACACATACACACACACACTCTCCATGTGCACACACCTGTTCACACACACACACACACACTCCATGTGCACACACCTGTTCACACACACACACACACACACACTCCATGTGCACACACCTGTTCACACACACACACACTCCATGTGCACACACCTGTTCACACACACACACACACACTCCATGTGCACACACCTGTTCACACACACACACACTCCATGTGCACACACCTGTTCACACACACACACACACACTCCATGTGCACACACCTGTACACACACACACACTCCATGTGCACACACCTGTACACACACACACACACACACTCCATGTGCACACACCTGTTCACACACACACACACTCCATGTGCACACACCTGTACACACACACACACACACACTCCATGTGCACACACCTGTTCACACACACACACACACACACTCCATGTGCACACACCTGTACACACACACACACACACACTCCATGTGCACACACCTGTTCACACACACACACACTCCATGTGCACACACCTGTACACACACACACACACACACACTCCATGTGCACACACCTGTACACACACACACACACACACACTCCATGTGCACACACCTGTTCTCACACACACACACACACTCCATGTGCACACACCTGTTCACACACACACGCTCCATATGTACACACCTGTACACACACACACACACTCTCCATGTGCACACACCTGTTCACACACACACACACACTCCATGTGCACACACCTGTACACACACACACACACTCCATGTGCACACACCTGTTCGCACACACACACACACACACACACTCTCCATGTGCACACACCTGTTCACACACACACACTCCATGTGCACACACCTGTACACCTGTACACACACACACACACACACACACACACTCTCTCTCCATGTGCACACACCTGTTCACACACACACACACACACACACAGGCCGTGCCATGGCGTCCGCTCTGTCCCCGTGTCCCCTGCCAGGATGTCCCTGTCCCTGCCATGGGGTCCCCCAGTCCCTCTATCCCCATATCCCCTCCCGGGATGTCCCTGGTTGTGCCACTGGGTCCCCCTTGTCCCCATGTTCTCTCCCAGGGTACCCCTGTCCCTGCCACGGTGTCCCCCTGTCCCCGTGTCCCCATGTCCCCTCCCGGGTGTCCCTGGCTGCCCCCCAGCCCTGCTCTGGGGGTCTCTCCGGGCTCCCCCCGCTCCAGGGGCTGCTCTGGGGGTCTCTCCGGGCTCCCCCCGCTCCAGGGGTTGCTCTGGGGGTCTCTCCGGGCTCCCCCCGCTCTGGGGGTCTCTCCGGGCTCCCCCCGCTCCAGGGGCTGCTCTGGGGGTCTCTCCGGGCTCCCCCCGCTCCAGGGGCCGCTCTGGGGGTCTCTCCGGGCTCCAGGGGCTGCTCTGGGGGTCTCTCCGGGCTCCCCCCGCTCCAGGGGCTGCTCTGGGGGTCTCTCCGGGCTCCAGGGGCCGCTCTGGGGGTCTCTCCGGGCTCCCCCTGCTCCGGGGGCTGTTCTGGGGGTCTCTCCGGGCTCCCCCTGCTCTGGGAGCTGCTCTGGGGGTCTCTCCGGGCTCCCCCCGCTCCCGAGGCTCTTCCCGGCCCCGGGCCGGCCGGAATTCTCCAGTAAAAAGAAAAACAAACCGTGAGGGGCTCGGAACGGGGCGGGGGCTGCGGCAGCGCTGCCGCCTCGTCTGTGGGGTCCCCAAAGGGGTGGGCTGGGGTCCCCAAAGGGGTGGATTTGGGTCCCCAAAAGGGTGGGTTGGGGTCCCCAATGGGGTGGGTTGGGGTTCCCAAAGGGGTGGTTTGGGGTCCCCAAAAAGGTGGGTTGTCGCCTCTCCTGAGGGGTTAAAATCCGGGAATTCCTGGAGTTGAGGGAGGGAAAAGTGACTCCCACCCTGTCTGGGATCTGTCCCCATTGTCCCACTGTGGGAGAATTCACATTTCCCACATTTCCTACATTTCTCATATATCCAACATATCCCACATATCGCACTCCCCAATATCCCACATATCCCACATATCCCATATTTCCCACATTGCCCATATATCCCATTCTCCAATATCCCATATATCTCATATATCAAACATATCCCACATATCCCACATTTCCCATATTTCCCACTCCCCAATATCCCACATAGCCCACATATCCCACTCCCCAATATCCCCAATATCCCACATATCCCATATTTCCCACATTTCCCATATTTCCCACATATCCCATATTTCCCACATTTCCCATATTTCCCACATATCCCAGTCCCCAATATCCCATATATCCTATATACCAAACATATCTCACATATCCCACATTTCCCATATTTCCCACTCCCCAATATCCCACATATCCCACTCCCCAATATCCCATATTTCCCACATTTCCCATATATCCCACATTTCCCACATTTCCCACATTTCCCATATATCCCACTCCCCAATATCCCCAATATCCCATATATCCCATATATCCCTCAGATCCTGTATTTCCCACATATCCCACATATCCCACTCCCCAACATCCCAAACATCCCCTCTGGGGCACCCCAAACTCCGGGATCTCTCCTGGCCAGATAAGGCCAGAGGGATTTGGGGAGCCGGGAATTCCCCAGGATCTCACAGCCCACCCTCAGTCACTCTTTAGGCAGAAAAAATAAAGATTTGGATTAAAAAAAACCCGACTTTTCCCACCCTCCCGCAGGAAAAGGGAAGAACCCCCTCCTCCTGCAGCTGCCAGCACTGATGGTTCAGGTCCTGAAAGGCGTGAAAAGAGCCAAAACGAGGAGAAAAATGCAAAAGGATGTCACAGAGAGGAAAACACGTCTCGGGGACACGGATCAGCCACCGCAATTCCCCCGCTCCCGGCAGTGCTGGGAGCCAGAGCGGTGTTGGGGACATCGATGTGACAGCGGCCACCCCTGAGCCATGTTCCAGCACTTTGGGATCCCAGGAATGCTCAGGATGGGATGGGAGCGGTCAGGAGCATCGTGGATTTGCTCCAGCAGCCAAAAATTGCCCAAGTTTCGGCTCCGAGCGCTGCAGAGGGGACAAATGTCACCGTGTCCCTGTAGGAGCATCCGTGACTTACAGGGACAAGGGACTCTGAAAACTTGAGATATTCTGGAATATGTGGGTTTATTACGAGGGTGGTGGGTAAAAAGGGCCTTTTGCCTTCAGACACCAGCCTGGGCTGGAGGGGACCCCAAAGAGAGAATGGGGAGAGAGAAAATAAGAGGGTTTGGGCCAAGAAGGGAGAGAGAGAGCAAGGCGACAGGGGGAAGAGTGCAGGGAAAAGAGAGCAGGGAAAAGAGAGCAGGGAAAAGAGAGCAGGGAAAAGAGAGCAGGGAAAAGAGAGAGGGGAAAGAGCAGGGAAAAGAGCAGGGAAAAGAGCAGGGGGGGAAAAGAGCAGGGGAAAGAGCAGGGAAAAGAGCAGGGAAAAGAGCAGGGGGGAAAAGAGCAGGGGAAAGAGCAGAGACAAGAGAGCAGGGAAAAGAGCAGGGAAAAGAGAGCAGGGAAAAGAGAACAGGGAAAAGAGAGAGGGAAGAGAGAAGGGAAAAGAGCAGAGACCAGAGAGGAAAAGAGAGCAGGGAAAAGAGAGAGCGAGGTCCTGGTTACAATCCATTCTATCTCCTTTTGTGATGAATATTCTAATTTACAGTGACCAACTGATACAAGACACAAAATCCTATAGAATATCCAGACACAAAATCCTATAGAATCTCCACACAGCCTATAAGAACTGCCACATTACCATGTGTTATATTTTAAACTCTAAAAACTACTCTTTAGACCTTTCTGTTTTGCTCCATTGACCTTTGGATCCCTCAGCCAGCAGAAAGGTCTTGTTCAATTAAAAGGGATTCAATTAAAAAGGTAATTGTTCAATCAAAAGAGATTCTCCTTCAGCTGGCCAGGCTGTTATTTTCAGGTTATACAGTAACTAAGGCTCAGTATCCTACAATTCAAAGCCAATTTTTATTTCTATTTCGATTACAGGTTTCATATTTTCAGAATCTTTTGCTAAGCAATCATATTGATAAGGTTTCCCTGATTCATCTTCCCCAACAGGTGACAGCTCTGGGGTGTCCCCCCTCCTGGAGCTGGGAACTCCTCAGGGAAAACACCGGGATGGGGGAGGATGCCTGAAAACATTCCCAACTTTCCCTGAACTCCCCCTCAGGCAGGCGGGAGTTCCAAGCCGCGGTTTTTCCTGCCAGGAGTTTTGGCAGGAATCGCCTTTTTTCCTGCCAAAACGAGACGTTTCCAACCCCAAAGCTGCTGATGTTGTTCCTCATCCCAAACCTCCCACGGGTGGGAAAAGCTGTTCCTCATCCCACACTCCCTCCAGGTCCCTCGGCCTCTGGAATCACCGGGAATCTCCTGGCGCTGGGGAGATTCCAAGGATCCCAAACAGCTCCCGGGGTTTCTTGGAAAAAGGGACACAGCCAAAATCCCTGTGTCCCTGAGTGTGGGAGGATGGAGAATCCTCCTGAGGAAGGATGGGAATGTCGTGGCTCCAGGAGGATGGGGCATCATCCCAAGCCAGGATGGAGCTGTCCTGGATCCAGATCTGGGAATTTGGAACATCATCCCAAGCCAAGATGGGGCTCTCCTGGATCCAGATCTGGGAATTTGGAACATCATCCCAAGGAAATAAAGAGATATTGAAGTTCAGGGTTTGGGAGATTGGAACATTATCCTGAGGGAGGTGGGAATTTTGTGGCTCCGGGATGGGAGGATGGAACATCATCCTGAGAAAGAATGGAGCTGTCCTGTATCCAGATCTGGGAATTTGGAACATCACCCCAAGCCAAGATGGGGCTCTCCTGGATCCAGATCAAGGAATTTGGAACATCATCTCAAGGAAATACAGAGACATCGAAGTTCAGGGTTTGAGAGATTGGAACATTATCCTGAGGAAGGATGGGAATGTCGTGGTTCCAGGAGGATGAGGCATCATCCCAAGCCAGGATGAGGCTGTCCTGGATCCAGGTCTGGGATTATGGATCATCATCCCAATCCAGGGTGGGGACACTGTGTCTCTGGGTGTAGGAGGATGGAGAATCCTCCTGAGGAAGGATGGGAATGTCCTGGCTCCAGGAGGATGAGACATCATCCTGATCCAGGATGGAGCTGTCCTGGATCCAGATCTGGGAATTTGGAACATCATCCCAAGCCAGGATGGGGCTGTCCTGGATCCAGCTCTGGGAATTTGGATCATCATCCCAATCCAGGGTGGGGACACTGTGGCTCGCGGTGTGGGACGATGGAGAATCCTCCTGAGGAAGGATGGGAATGTCCTGGCTCCAGGAAGGTGGAGCATCATCCCAAGCCAGGATGGAGCTGTCCTGGATCGAGATCTGGGAATTTGGAGCATCATCCCAAGGAAATACAGAGACATCGTGGCTCAGGGTTTGTGAGATTGGAGCATTATCCTGAGGGGGGTGGGAATTTTGTGGCTCCAGGGGTGGGAGGATGGAACACCATCCTAAGAATGGAGCTGTCCTGGATCCAGGTTTGGGAATTTGGAACATCATCCCAAGGAAATACAGAGACATCGAGGATTAGGGTTTGGGAGATTGGAACATTATTCCGAGGAAGGATGGGAATATTGTGGTTCCAGGAGAATGGAACATCATCCCAAACCAGGATGGAGCATTATCCTGAATCCAGCTCTGGGAATTCAAAACATTATCCCAAATTGGGATGGGATATCCCAATCCAGGTCTGGGAATTTTGAACCTCATCCCAAATCAAGATGGGGCTGTCCTGGATTCAGATTTAGGACAATGGAACATCATCCCAAATCGGGATGGGGCTGCCCTGGATCCAGCTCTGGGAATTTGGGGCATCATCCCAAAATGAGATGGAGCTCTCCTGGATCCAGCTCTGGGAATTTGGAGCATCATCCCAAATCAGGATGGGGCTGTCCTGGATCCAGATTTAGGACAAATGGAACATCATCCCAAATCGGGATGGGGCTCTCCTGGATCCAGCTCTGGGAAATTTGAACATCATCCCAAAATGGGATGAGGCTGTCCTGGATCCAGATTTGGGAATTTTGAACATCATCCCAAAAGGGGGTGGAGCTGTCCTGGATCCAGCTCTGGGAATTTTGAACATCACCCCAATCCAGGATGAGGCTGTCACATCTGGATTTGGGATCCCCATCACGGACAGCGACCTCCGCCCAGCCAGACACCATTTGGGCAAAGCAAACCCTGAGATTTTTGGAATTTTGGAGATTTTGGAGCCAAACCACCGATCCCTTCCATCCCCCAGAGCGTCCCTGCCTGCCCTGAGCGCTGCGGCAGATTTAGGAAATTTCCATTTAGGATGGAAATTAGGAATTAGCGCAGCAGCGGGGCCATGTCAGATCCCATTACCCCGGACCATTATCCCTGCCGGTGTCGCAGGAATAATTCACATCCCGCTCCTCCTCGGGGACCTCCCGCCTGGCCCCAGAGTTAATGAGGCGTTTGGGATCACTGCCTCCATCCCGGCGCTCCCAGAATGTAAAAGTCAGGTCCGTGCATTAGGAATTGATTTTCTTGGGGTTTTTTTTCCGCTCCGAAGCTCGAACAAGGGAATGGATGAGGCTCCGGGATGAGCGGAATGAGACCCAAAATGTTTTCTTTGGAGCCGGGCGCCAGCTCGGCCTGAAATTGCTGCTGGAATGAGACCAGGAATTGGAGTGGAAATTGGGACTGGGGGTTGTGAATTCCTGGATTTTGGGGGTCCTGAACACCCTTAGGGTGGAAATTTGGGCTGGGGGTTTCCCAGGGTGGCGACTGGAGCAAAGACATTGTGAATCCCTGGATTTGAAAGACCCCAAACATCCCAGAGTGGAAATTTGTGCTGGGGGGTTTGTGAATTCCCTGGATTTTGAGGGTCCCAAACATCCCCAGGGTGGAAATTGGGGCTGGGGGTGGTGAACTCCCAGATTTTGGGGGATCCCAAAAGCTCCCAGGGTGGAAATTGGGACTGGGACATTGTGAATTCCTGGATTTGAAAGATCCCAAACACTCCCAGGGTGGAAATTTGGGGCTGTGGGGTTGTGAACCCCCAGATTTTTTGGGTCCTGAACATCCCCAGGGTGGAAATGGGGGCTGGGGGGAGCCGAGGAGACAAGAAACCAGGAGGAACTGGGAGCACTGGGGGGAGGGAACTGGGGTAACTGGGAGCACTGGGGTGGGATCGAGGGGCTCTGGGGAGAGAGCAGGAGTAGATGGGGGAACTGGAGGAACTGGGAGGGATTGGGGACAGGGGGATCTGTGGGAGAGCAGAAACCAGGAGGAACTGGGTGAACTGGGAGTACTGGATGGGGAAAATGGGGTAACTGGGAGCACTGGGGTGGGATCGAGGGGCTCTGGGGAGAGAGCAGGAGTAGATGGGGGAACTGGAGGAACTGGGAGCAACTGGGAGGGATTTGGGGCAGGAGGATTCGGGGAGAGCAGAAACCAGGAGGAACTGGGAGAACTGGGAGTTCTGGATGGGGAAAATGGGGTAACTCGGAGTCCTGGGGTGGGATCGAGGGGCTCTGGGGCAGCCCCAGAGAGCAGGAGTAGATGGGAGAACTGGAGGAACTGGAGGAACTGGGAGGGATTGGGGACAGGGGGATCTGGGGGAGAGCAGAAACCAGGAGGACCAGGGTGAACTGGGAGCACTGGGAGGAGGGAACTGGGGTAACTGGGAGTGCTGGGGTGGGATCGAGGGGCTCTGGGGCATCTGGAGGAGCCCAGCAGGGCCGGGGAAACTGGGAACACTGGTGGGGACTGGGGAAAGCTGGGGAGGAACTGAGGGCAGCCTGGGGTTGACTGGGAATACTGGAGTGGGATTGAGGGGAGCTGGGGGCAACCAGAGAGAGCTGGAGGAGATGGGGGAACTGGGGGGAACTGGGAGAACTGGGAGGGATTGGGGACAGGCGGATTCAGGGAGAGCAGAAACCAGGAGGAGCTGGGTGAACTGGGAGTACTGGATGGGGAAAATGGGGTAACTGGGAGCACTGGGGTGGGATCGAGGGGCTCTGGGGAGAGAGCAGGAGTAGATGGGGGAACTGGAGGAACTGGGAGGAACTGGGAGGGATTTGGGGCAGGAGGATTCGGGGAGAGCAGAAACCAGGAGGAACTGGGAGCACTGGGAGTACTGGATGGGGAAAATGGGGTAACTGGGAGTGCTGGGGTGGGATCGAGGGGCTCTGGGGAGAGAGCAGGAGTAGATGGGAGAACTGGAGGAGCTGGGAGGGATTGGGGACAGGGGGATCTGGGGGAGAGCAGAAACCAGGAGGACCAGGGTGAACTGGGAGTACTGGGAGGAGGGAACTGGGGTAACTGGGGTAACTGGTAGTAACTGGGTGTACTGGAGGAGCCCAGCGGGATGCGGGAGGGGCCCAGGGGAGAGCCGAGGTTAACTGGGAGTAACTGGGAGGAGGGAACTGGGGTAACTGGTAGTAACTGGGTGTACTGGAGAAGCCCAGCGGGGTGCGGGAGGAGCCCAGGGGGGATCCAGGAGCCGCCCAGCCTCACCCGGGGCCTCATTCCCGCCCCGGTGCCAAAGCAAACACTTCCCCGGGGCCGCGTTCCCAGGCCGGGGTGACCCTTGGGGACCGGCAGGGGAGGGGAGGGGACAGCGCGGGGCCGGGATCCCATTACCTGCCACCCCCCTGCCCTCCCCTCTGGAGCCGCATTCCAGCCCGAGGGAATCCAGATGTGCGCGGGGTGGGGCGTCCCCAACATCTGGCTGGGGTGACCTCGGGATTCTCAAGGTTTTTGGGATTTTTTTTCTCTCGGTTTGGGATCCCACAGCTTTTCCCAGTCCCCCCCCAAGCCAAAGGAAACCGCTCTGTGTTGACTCAGGTGCCAGTGCCCGGTGTCAATTTATTATTATTTTTTATTTTATTTTATTTTATTTTATTTTATTTTATTTTATTTTATTTTATTTTATTTTTATTTTGCTTTATTTTATTTTGCTTTATTTTATTTTATTTTTTTTTATTTTATTTTTATTTTATTTTTATTTTGCTTTATTTTATTTTATTTTATTTTTATTTTATTTTTATTTTATTTTATTTTATTTTATTTTGCTTTATTTTATTTTGCTTTATTTTATTTTATTTTATTTTGCTTTATTTTATTTTGCTTTATTTTATTTTATTTTATTTTATTTTATTTTTATTTTATTTTTATTTTATTTTGCTTTATTTTATTTTGTTTTGTTACATTTTATTTGTTTTGTTTTGTTTTGTTTTATTTGTTCTTTTCCTTCAGCTTTTCACGCCAGGAAAGGGAAAGGAGGGGAAACGCGGGAGGAGCTGGAAGGGAATCCGCCTCATCCCTCCTCTTCCTCCCTCTCCCTGTTGGGAAATGGAAAAAAAATAAGAGTTTTCCACCCCAAATCCCCGTTCCATTTCCAAAACACGGATTTTCTCCCGGGATTTTGGGGTTCCCTGGCACGGCAGGATGAGTGATTTATCCCCGCTCTTCCCGTGGCTGTTTTCCCTCTCCCACAGCCGCATTCCCGGTTATCTCTCGGGTTATCTCGCCGCCCATCCCACATTCCTGCCGGGCCCGGAACGATCCCGCCCGGCCCGGGAACCAGAGAGGGACACCAGGGGGACCCCGAGCCACGGCGGGGACACCGCGGGGACAGGGCGGGGACGGGGACAGGGAGGGGCTGGCACGGGAGGATGGCGGTGCCCAGGAAAGGTCTCATTCCCAGGAAAGTTCTCATTCCCAGGAAAAGTTCTCATTCCCAGGAAAGTTCTCACTCCCAGGGAAGTTCTCATCCCCAGGAAAGCTCTCATTCCCAGGAAAATGCTGGTCCCAGGGAAATGCTGGTCCCAGGAGGATGTTGGTCCCCAGGAAAGTTCTCATCCCCAGGAGGATGCTGGTCACAAGAGGATGGTGGCCCCAGGAGGATGCTCACCCCTGGGTGGATGTTGGTCCCCTGGAAGGTTCTCATCCCCAGGGAAGTTCTCATTCCCAGGAAAATGCTGGTCCTAGGGAAATGCTGGTCCCAGAAGGATGTTGGTCCCCAGGAAAGTTCTCATTCCCAGGAAAGTTCTCATTCCCAGAAGGTTCTCATTCCCAGGTGGATACTGGTCCCAGGAAAATGCAGGTCCCAAGAGAGTGTTGGTTCCCTGAGAGGTTCTCATCCCCAGGAAAGCTCTCATTCCCAGGGAAGTTCTCATTCCCAGGTGGATGCTGGTCCCAAGTGGATGTTGGTCCCCAGGATGGTTCTCATTCCCAGGGAGTTTCTCATTCCCGAGGAAGTTCTCATTCCCAGGAAAATGCTGGTCCCAGGTGGATGCTGGTCCCAGAAGAGTGTTGGTCCCCAGGAAAGTTCTCATCCCCAGGTGGATGGTGGTCCCTAGGAAAGCTTTCATTCCCAGGAAAGTTCTCATCCCCAGGAAAACTCTGGTCCCAGGTGGATGCTGGTCCGCGGGAAAGTTCTCAATCCCAGGGAAGTTCTCATCCTCAGGAGGACACTGGTCACAGGAGGATGCTCACCCCCAGGTGGATGTTGGTCCCCTGGAAGGTTCTCATTGCCAGGGAATTCTCATTCCCAGGAAAATGCTGGTCCTAGGAAAATGCTAGTCCCAGGAAAATGCTGGTTCCAGGAGTGTTGGTCCCCTGGAAGGCTCTCATTCCCAGGTGGATGCTGGTCCCAGGTGGATGTTGGTCCCCAGAGAGTTTCTCATTCCCAGAGAAGTTCTCATTCCCAGGAAAGCTCTCATTCCCAGGAAAATGCTGGTCCCAGGTGGATGCTGGTCCCAGGAAAATGGTGGTCCCCAGGAGAGTGTTGGTCCGCAGGAAAGTTTTCATCCCCAGAGAGGTTCTCATCCCCAGGAAAACTCTGGTCCCAGGTGGATGCTGGTCCCCAGGAAAGTTCTCAATCCCAGGAAAGTTCTCATCCTCAGGAGGACACTGGTCACAGGAGGATGCTCACCCCCAGGTGGATGTTGGTCCCCTGGAAGGTTCTCATTGCCAGGGAATTCTCATTCCCAGGAAAATGCTGGTCCTAGGAAAATGCTAGTCCCAGGAGTGTTGGTCCCCAGAGTGGATGCTGGTCCCAGGTGGATGTTGGTCCCCAGAGAGTTTCTCATTCCCAGAGAAGTTCTCATTCCCAGGAAAGTTCTTATTCCCAGGAAAATGCTGGTCCCAGGTGGATGGTGGTCCTCAGGAAAGTTCTCATTCCCAGGGAAGTTCTCATTCCCAGGTGGATGCTGGTCCCATGAGGATGTTGGACCCAGGTTGGTCACCAGGGAAGTTCCCATTCCCAGGAAAATTCTGGTGCCAGGTGGATGCTGTTCTCAGATGGATGTTGGTCCCTAGGAGAATTCTCATTCCCAAGAAGGTTCTCATTCCCAGGTGGATGCTGGTCCCAGGAAAATGCTGGTCCCAGGAGGATGCTGGTCCCCAGGAAAGCTCTCATTCCCAGGGAGGTTCTCATCCCCAGGAAAACTCTGGTCCCAGGTGGATGCTGGTCCGCGGGAAAGTTCTCAATCCCAGGAAAGTTCTCATCCTCAGGAGGACACTGGTCACAGGAGGATGCTCACCCCTGGGTGGATGTTGGTCCCCTGGAAGTTTCTCATTCCCAGGGAATTCTCATTCCCAGGAAAATGCTGGTCCTAGGAAAATGCTAGTCCCAGGAGTGTTGGTCCCCAGAGTGGATGCTGGTCCCAGGTGGATGTTGGTCCCCAGAGAGTTTCTCATTCCCAGGGAAGTTCTCATTCCCAGGAAAATTCTGGTGCCAGGTGGATGTTGTTCTCAGATGGATGTTGGTCCCTAGGAGAATTCTCATTCCCAAGAAGGTTCTCATTCCCAGGTGGATGCTGGTCCCCAGGAAAGCTCTCATTCCCAGGGGGGTTCTCATCCCCAGGAAAAATCTGGTGCCAGGTGGATGCTGGTCCACGGGAAAGTTCTCATTCCCAAGAAAGTTCTCATCCCCAGGGAAGTTCTCATTCCCAGTTGGATGCTGGTTCCAGGAAAATGCTGGTCCCAGGAGAGTGTTGGTCCCCTGGAAGGTTCTCATTCCCAGGGAGCTTCTCATTCCCAGGAAAATGCTGGTCCCAGGTGGGTGTTGGCCCCCAGAAATGTTCTTTCCCAGGATGATCCCTGTCTCCTGGAAGGTTCTCATTCCGGGGAGGATCCTGGTTCCCAGGAAAGTTCTTTCCCAGGAGGATCCTGGTTCCCTGGAATCTCATTCCCAGAGGGATCCTGATCCCCAGGAAGGTTCTCATTCCCAAAATTATCCTGATCTCCTGGAAGGTTCTCATTCCCAGAGGGATCCTGGTCTCCTGGAAGGTTCTCATTCCCAGAAAGACCCTTTCCCAGATTTCCGTGACTTTCCATCCACTTTGGCTTCCCAGGATAATTCCCTTTTCCAGCTGGTCCCACCCTGGGCCTGGAAAGAAGAACTGGACAGGACCAGGAGAGCTCCAGAACCTCCTGAGCTTCTGTGGAGCTGGAACAACGTGGGGACAACCCTGGCATGGGACGAGGCCCCTGGATGTCCTGGAAAAGGGGGAATCCAGGGAAAGGGACTGGGATGGGCCTTTCCCCTTCTGGATCCCACTGATTCCCACCACGGGAATTTTGGGAGAGTCCTGGAAGATCCAGGGGTCTCATCCGAGGGAAACGGCCCACAGCCGTGCCAGGGTATGGCTTTGGGTTTTATCTTCTTTTATTTTTTAATTATTTTTTTATATATATATCTTTTTTTCTTCTGTCAGACTCGGGATTAAACGCTCCAGAGACAAACGTCGTGTTCAGACTCAGATTAATTATTTATTAATTCTTATTTACTCTACAGTCCAACAAATTTTGAAGTTTTAGCTGACAAAGTGAAAAATTTACAAGGCCTTTTAAGCACAAACTTTAAGAATTAAGAAGTCCAACGAAGAAATGACACCTGAATTATTTTTACTTTTTTTAACCCAATAACCGACCACCCATGGTCTACAATGTGGATTTTTTTCTACCCAGTTAGAAAATTGGGTAGAAATGACAAAATTTTCTACTCAGTTACCACCCAGACCCGGGAAGAAGAAGATGAAAAATCCTCCTCCACCTTAAATCCTCCTAAATCCATGCTTTATATATATATATATATATATATATATATATATATATATTACTATATTCTAAACCCTTAAATTTTAAGTTTTCCACCTTTTGACATCACACGCTCCTATCCAAACTACACACCCGTAATTCTGGTTCTGTTATTTAATTTTTGGAAGCCTTTTCCACGCCCTCAGGTGGAACGCAGTGGGTTTTTTTGGGGGGTCAGTGCCTGTCAGCACAGAAATCCTGGAATTCTCGGAGTTCCAGCTCCAGGGCAGGGCGGGCCCGGCGCTGCTCGGGGGGGGAAGTGAAAGGGAAACTGAGGCTCCGGAAGGGGGGGCAGAGAGGGGTTGGAGCTGGGTCGGGCTGTCCCGGCTTTTCCTCCTGCCCAGGGATGGCACGGAGCTCTCCTGGTGCCAGGGCAGTGCCTGGTGCGCCTGGCACAGGGATTGGCACGGATTTCGGTTCTGAGAGCCCACAGGGATTGGCACAGCCCCAAATCCAGGGGCTCACCAGGATTGGCACAGCCCCCAAAATCCATGAGCCCACCAGGATTGGCACAGCCCCCAAATCCATGAGCCCACCAGGATTGGCACAGCCCCCAAATCCATGAGCCCACAGGGACTGGCACAGCCCCCAAATCCGTGAGTTTACTGGGACTCCAGAACTCTCAAATCCAGGAGTCCACCAGGATTGGCACAGTCCCCAAATCCATGAACCCACCAGGATTGGCACAGACCCCAAATCCAGGAGTTTACTGGACTCCAGAACTCTCAAATCCAGGAGCTCACCAGGATTGGCACAGCTCCCATCTCCCACTGGGACTGGATCATTTCCCAAATCCAGGAGCCCACTGGGATTGGCACAATTCCAAAATCCAACAGCCCACTGAGACTGGCACAACCCACACACCAAGAGACCACCAGGACTGTCAGAGCTCCCAAATCCAAGAGCCCATCGGGTTTGGCACAGCTCCCACACCAACAACCCACCAGGCCTGGCACAGCCCCCATTCCATGGTCTCACCAGGACTGGCACAGCTCCCCATTCCAAAAGTCACCAGGCCTGGCACAGATCCCAAATCCAAAAGCCCATTGGGATTGGCACAGCTCCCCTCTCCCACTGGGACTGGATCATTTCTCAAATCCAGGAGCCCACCAGGACTGGCAAAAGCCCCACACTGGCAACACTCCAGGATTGGCACCAATCCTATTTCCAAGAGTCCACTGGGATTGGCACAGATTCCGAGTGCAAGAACCCACAGGCCTGGCACAGCTTCCATTCCATGGCCCCACCAGGACTGGCACAGCTCCCCATTCCAAAAGCCACCAGACCTGGCACAGCTCCCAATTCCAAAAACTCACCGAGATTGGCACAGGTCCCAAATCCAAGAGCCCACCAGGCCTGGCAGAGCCCCCAAATCCAGGAGCCCACCAGCACTGGCACAGCTCCCATTCCATGGCCCCACTAGGACTGGCACAGCTCCCCATTCCAAAAGTCACCAGGCATGGCACAGCTCCAGATTCCAAAAAAACCCACCAGGAGTGGCACAGTTCCCAAATCCATTAGTCCACCCAAACTCACACAACTCCCAAATCCAAGAGCCCACTGGGATTGGCACAGCTCCCAAATCCAAAAACCCATCAGGACTGGCATAGGCCCCCATTTCAGGAGCCTCCCAGGACTGGCACAGCTCCCAAATCCAAAAACCCACCCAAACTCACACAACTCCCAAATCCATGAGTCCACCAGAACTGGCAGAGCTCTCAAATCCAAGAACCCACAGGCCTGGCACAGCTCCCATTCCATGGTCCCACCAGGACTGGCACAGCTTCCAATTCCAAAAGTCACCAGACCTGGCACAGCTCCCAAATCCAAAAACTCACCGAGATTGGCACAGGTCCCAAATCTAAGAGCCCACCAGGCCTGGCAGAGCCCCCAAATCCATGAGCCCACCGGTCCTGGCACAGCTCCCACATCAACAACCCACCAGGCCTGGCACAGGTCCCAAATCCATGAGTCCACCAGGCCTGGCACAGCTCCCATTCCGTGGTCCCACTAGGATTGGCACAGCTCCCCATTCCAAAAGTCACCAGGAATGGCACAGCTCCCAGTTCCAAAAAACCCACCAGGACTGGCACAGTTTCCAAATCCAAAAACCCACAGGCCTGGCGCAGCTCCCATTCCATGGTCCCACCAGGACTGGCACAGCTCCCAAATCCATGAGTCCACCAGCATTGGCACAGTTCCCAAATCCAAAACCCCACCCAAACTCACACAACTCCCAAATCCAAGAGCCCACTGGGATTGGCAGAACTCCCAAATCCAAAAACCCATCAGGACTGGCACAGCTCCCATTTCAGGAGCCTCCCAGGACTGGCACAGCTCCCATTCCAGGAGCCTCCCAGGACTGGCACAGCTCCCAAATCCAAAAGCCCACCCAGACTCACACAAATCCAACTCCCAAATCCAGGACCCCCCCCCAGGACTGGCCCACCCCCCTCCAGTCACCCCGGTGGTCTCTGTGACCCTTTCCCAGGGGGTGGCACCGCCGGGGGGGCCCAGGGGGGCCCTGGGCATGTCCCTGCTGACTCAGCATCCCGCTGGCACAGCCCTGGGACTGCCCGAGGCCCTGCAGGGCACGTTCCCACACTGCCAGGGGACACAAGGTCGGGCACTGACCCCGAGGGGTCACCCAGTGCCACCAGTGCCACCAATGTCACCAGTGCCAGCAGTGCCACCAACCCGGGGGGCTTCACTCCAGGTGCCAGAGCTGGATCAGCCTCTGTGTCCCCACAGTGCCTGAGAATTCGTTTGGGAATTTCTTTTCCTGCCTATGGGGACAGCTCCCACTGTCCCAGGTGGATCCAAATCCATCCCAACCTGGCTTTGGACATTCCCAGGGATCCAGGGGCAGCCCCAGCAAATGTGGGAATTCCATTCCCAGCAGGAATTCCTGCCCAAGATCCCAGCCCAATGTCCCCTTTCCCAGTGGGATCCATTCCCTGTGTCCTGTCCCTGCAGCCCTTGGCCCCAGTCCCTCTCCAGCTCTCCTGGAGTTTTCCCCTTCAGGGACTCTGACCATTCCCTGGATTTTTTCCCTTCTCCAGGGGAACATTCCCAGCTCTCCCAGAGCTGAGCTGCTCCAGCCCTCAGAGTGTTCAGCATTCCCAGGACCACCAGAATCCCTCTTGGTACCACAGGAGGACAAACACCATCACTGCCAACATTCCCCTTTTCCTTCTTTCCCAGTTTATCCACTGAGCATGAATCCCACAAAGGATATCCCGGGACTGGGTTGGGATGGGTTTTCTTGGCCTTTTCCTCCCAATTCCCAGCAAAATTCCAACCCCATCCCTGTCAGGATGATGAGGTTGGATTCCATCCAAGACACAACAAAAAAAATTCCAGAAGTATCAGCACCGATATCCCAAAATCTTCCCACGGGGAATGAAAATCCAACCCAGCCCCACCAGCGGAACCCTAAACACGGAGACCTCGGGACACCCCAATCTCCACCCTGGCCCTGAAACAAAACACAGAATTAGGGAAAAGCTGCCGCTGCCACCACTTCCCAAAAACCGAGGCAGGGACATTAAAGAGGGAAGTGCTGCGGTTTGGGGCTCCTCGCCCTCCTCCCCCCCCGCCCTCCCCGCTGATAAAGGGACGTCCCTGGGCTCGGGGACAGGCGACATCCCCGTGTCACCGTGGTGGAGGTGGCACCGCCAGGTAACGGCGCCGTGGTTCTCCAGGGATGGGAAATCCTGGGAATTCCGGGTGGGGTTTGGTATGAGGGATAGGTGTAGTTGGTGGAGGATCTCTTTGGGATGAGCTTTGTGCTTCTCCAGGAGGGAAGCATCTGGAATTCCGGGAATCGCATCCAGCCTTGGATGGGGGGTCACATCCATCCCTTATCCCCAGGAATGGTGTCCCACCACCCTCACAGTCCCTGTTTCTCTGGTTTTTTGGGATGTGATGGAGCTGAAGGGTCCCACATTGGGAATGTTCCCTCTCCGTGCCAAAAACTGACTTTTAAACCGCAGGGATGGGCGGAAAGTTGGAAAAAAATTTCTCCCTCTGAAGGTGGGAAAGGTCCTGGAATGGAATTCCCAGATTTGCTGTGGCTGCCCCATCCCTGGAAGTGTCCAAGGCCAGGTTGGACAGGGTTTGGAGCCACCTGGGATGGCAAGAAATGTCCCTGCCCTTGGGAATGAGATGAAATTTCAACCCCTCCCATCCCAACCCATCCCTTAAATCCCATTTAGCGACACCAGGGACACTTTTCCCCTCCCCGGGTCGCTCCAAACCCCATCCAATCCCACACCAAAAAGTGTTTTCCTAGAAATATTCACAACCCCTGCAATTCCAGGAGCGGCGGGGCCCCACTGTCCCTTCTGGCTCCATCCCTTGGGATCCCCGAGGAACCCCCAGGAATCGAAACCGGGACAAACCCGGGAGAAGAAACGAAACTTGGCCCCAGCACCAGTCGGGGTTGGATCTTCCTTCCCCTTCCGACACCAATCCCGTGACAATTTTGTGGCTTCACATCATCCCCCCTTCTCCCTCTCTGAGCATCCAGGGGCCACCCCAGCCTTTCTCTAGGAAAAACAAAAAAAAAAATCCCAAACCCAACCCAAGCTCTCTTTCTCTAGGAAAAACAAAAAAATCCCAAACCCAACCCAAGCTCTGCGGAGCGGGAAATCCAACCCCGAAATCCAAAGGAGGAAATTGGATCCAGATGTGGGGAAAGGAGGGATGGGCCAAGGAAAGGGATGCGGGAGAGGGAAAGGGGGGCTGGGAGAGGCCCAGGAGTGCTCAGGGTGGGATGGAAACTGTCATTGGCCTGACCAGTGATTTCCCTGGCCTTGGGAGGCAGCTCAAGGGGAAATTGTTCTGGTTGGTCACGGAACGATGAGGGGGAGAGGCGGAAAGGGATGTCAGGAGTTTGTCTGGAGCTGCAAAAAGTTGTAAAAAAGCTTTGAATAATTCTCTGGTTATTTTTGGTTTTCATCTTCTTTTCCTTTTCTTGCTTTCCTTTTGCTCTTTTCTTTTTCTTTCTCCCTTTTTCCTTTTCCTTCTCCTTCTCCATTTTCTTGTTCCTTTTTTCTTTTCCTTTTTTCTTTTTTTTTTTTAATTTTTTCTTTATCTTTCTTTTTCTTTTCCCTTTTCCCTTTCTTTTCTCCTCTTGCATTTTTCTTCCTTTCCTTTTCCCCTTTCCCTTTCCCCCTTTTCCCTTTTCCCTTTTCCCTTTTCCCTTTTCAATTTTCCCCTTTTCCCTTTTCCCTTTTCCCCTTTTCCCTTTCCCCCTTTCTCCTTTTCTTTTTCCCTTTTTCCCTTTTTCCCTTTTTCTCTTTTCCCTTTTTCCCTTTTTCCCTTTTTCCCTTTTTCTCTTTTCCCTTTTCCCTTTCCCTTTTTCCCCTTTCCCCTTCCCTTCCCTTCCCTTCCCTTCCCTTCCCTTCCCTTCCCTTCCCTTCCCTTCCCTTCCCTTCCCTTCCCTTCCCTTCCCTTCCCTTCCCCTCTTTTCCCTTCCATTTTCCGTGCTGATTCCAGCGGTGCTTCCAACGGGATTTATCCCACATGGATCCACCCCACCCATCCCAAGGTTCTCAGCCACCTCCTCTTGTCCCCAGGGTCCCCTGTGGCACCGTCACCCCGTGTCCCCCGTGTCCCCCGTGTCCCCTGGCAGTGTCACCATGCACCTGCCCTGCTGCCTCGTGCTCCTGGCCAGCCTCGTCCCGCCAGGTATGGGGACAATGACACCCCTGGGATTGTCCCCTGTGGGACTGGAGGCCGCGATTGTCCCCTGTGGGACTGGAGGCCGCGATTGTCCCCATGTGGGTGGGAGCAGGAGCCAGGCAGGAATTTGGGGGATTTGTTGGGATCCCACTCTCCTGACGGGTCAGGGACAGGGTGACAAGGGGACAGTAAGGACGAGGAGCCAGGGTGAGGAGAGGGGCTGAGGAAATAAATTCGGGCAGCCAGGAGGTCACTTTCCCCTTTTTCCTCATTATTTAGGCCCAAAAGATCCCCCTTCTCCACCCCAAAACCTCCTCTTGGAGGGGTTCATCCCAAATCCCTTCTCCGACCTTCCATGAGCTGACGTGTCCCCAGTGTGTCCCCAGTGTGTCCCCCAACGTGTCCCCAGCGTGTCCCCAACGTGTCCCCAAGTGGAGACACTTCCAGCTCCCTGATCCCGATTTTCCCTGGCACAGCCCTGGGCTCCTGGGGGGTCTCCTACCCCGAGTCCCTCAAGGCCAGCAGCGGGTCCTGCCTGGTTGTCCCCTGCACCTTCAGCTACCCCGCGGAGGTGACAACGGCCGATGGCATCGTGGCCATCTGGTACAAGGACTACGAGGGCCAGAAGACGGTGGTGTTCCACTCCACCACCCCCCAGGACGTGGATTCCCGTTTCAAGGGTCGTGCCCAGCTCCTGGGGAACCCCAGGGCCCGGAATTGCACCCTGCTGCTGCGGGGGGTGACACCAGGGGACAGCGGGCCCTACAGGTTCCGCTTCGAGATCATCAACGGCGACCGCTGGTCGGCCTCGCGGGACATCGCCCTGAGCGTTTCGAGTGGGTAAAACACCGAAATTCCCCCCAAAAAAATCCCCTTTTTGCTCTCCCCACGTGGTCATCCTGCCCTCTGCTCTCCATCCCAGGGGATCCGGAGCGTCCCAGTGTCACCGGCAGCCAGGAGCACACCGAGGGACAAAGGGACACCTTGGAGTGCTCCACGCCCTACGTTTGTGGTGACGTTGTTCTGCGCTGGGAGGGTTATGACCCCCAGGTGTCCGAGGTGTCCGGCCACGTCCGGCTGGACACCAGCGGGGTCAGCCAGCAGGTGACCCTGAGCAGCTCCTTCTCCTGGAAGGACCATTCCAAGAAGCTGCTCTGCCAGGTTTCCAACGGAGCCAAGAGTGCCAGCACGGAGGTGGTGCTGCGGGTCAGGCGTACGTGGGCCGGGGACATGGGGACACTTCTGTCACCCCCTCCTTCCCTGTAGTGTTTTCCTCCTGCTTCTCCCTCCCTTTCCTGCTCCCTGTCCCTTAGGTGCCACCTGCTGTCACCCACCTCCCCTTTTCCCCGTGCCAGGCTGGTGATCACCACGTCCCTCTGTCCCCTTTTCCCTGGTGACAGTGCCCTGTCCCCACCATGTCCCTCTGTCCCCTTTTCCCTGGTGACAGCGCCCTGTCCCCACCATGTCCCTCTGTCCCCTTTTCCCTGGTGACAGCACCCTGTCCCTGGTGACAGCACCCTTTTCCCTGGTGACAGCACCCTGTCCCCACCACATCCCCCTGTCCCCCCCCACAGATAGCCCCAGGGACATCCAGGTGTCGCTGAGCCCTTCCTCGGGGAACATCGGCGTGGGTGACACGGTGACACTGAGCTGCCAGGTCGGCAGCAGCCACCCCCCGGCCTCGGGGTACAGCTGGTACAAGGACGGGGTGGCCGTGGGCACCCAGAGGGAGCTGGCCCTGCAGGGGGTGCGCCGTGAGGACCACGGGAGGTACCACTGCGAGGCCCGCAACGCCCTG
This sequence comes from Zosterops lateralis, assembly GCF_965231275.1. Lineage (NCBI taxonomy): Eukaryota > Metazoa > Chordata > Aves > Passeriformes > Zosteropidae > Zosterops > Zosterops lateralis. The sequence continues at coordinate 2,062,987 of NC_139766.1, forward strand.
GGGACAGGGGTGTCACCTCCTGTCACCCTCCGCGTGTTCTGTGAGTGCCACCGGAGCTCTGGAGGGGTGGGACATAGCTGAGTGGCACGGACTGGGTGGAGGTTTGGGAATTGGGGTGGCCGTGCAGGAGGAGGGTGGTGTCCCCCACTGTGTGTCCCTTGTCTTTGTGATCCTGGAAAATGGGGAGGGATTTCCAGCCAAGGAGAGGGAGGGGAGCTGGGAAAGGGGTGGGAGCTTGGGGAGATCCAGAGCTGTAGTGGGAAGGGGGAATTCCTGCTATCCCAGCTGGATCCAAATCCATCCCAACCTGGCTTTGGACATTCCCAGGGATCCAGGGGCAGCCCCAGCAAATGTGGGAATTCCATTCCCAGCAGGAATTCCTGCCCAAGATCCCAGCCCAATGTCCCCTTTCCCAGTGGGATCCATTCCCTGTGTCCTGTCCCTGCAGCCCTTGGCCCCAGTCCCTCTCCAGCTCTCCTGGAGTTTTCCCCTTCAGGGACTCGGAGCATTCCCTGCACTTTTCCCTTCTCCAGGGGAACATTCCCAGCTCTCCCAGCCTGGCTCCAGAATCCTGGAATGGTGTGATTAGGAAAAGACCTTAAATCCCATCCCATTCCACCCTTTCCATGGGCAGGGACACCTCCCACTATTCCAGGTGGATCTAACCTGCCCTTGGACATTCCCAGGGATCCAGGGGCAGCCCCAGCAAATCTGGGAATTCCAGCCCAGCCCCTACCCACCCCACAGGGTTAAAAGCTCCTCTTCCCACCCAATCCCACAAAAAAAGACAAATCCCAACCTTCCCTTCCTGAGCATCTTCCCCCAGACCCCCCAAACCCCCCTGTGCCCACCCCAAAACATGACAGACCCTTCCCCACCCACCATGAGTTTTGCCCTCAGGACTTTGCCCCAAAGCCAAGTGTCCCCAAGCTGGTGGCAAGGGACAAACCCAAAAGTCTGTTGTCACCCCTGAGGGGGTCCCATCTTCCCCAGGCTCTGGAACGGGGAGTTTGGGGTGGCAGAGTCCTGTTTTCCTGTCCCCAGGGCCACCCTGACCGTGTCCCCTCTCCCTCAGCCGCGGAGATCTCGGCCAGCCCCGCGGCCGAGGTGCGGGAGGGGACGGCCACCACCTTGTCCTGCAGTGTCCCCGAGCGGGAGGGACACCCCGAGGAGCTCACCTACACCTGGTACAAGAACGGGGTGTGGCTCCAGGACGGCCCCGCGCACACCCTGGTGTTCCCCGCGGTGACAGCCGGTGACACCGGCTACTACTCGTGCCAAGTGACCAACAGCCAGGGCAGTGACACAGCCCCGGCCATCGGCCTCAGCGTGACGTGTGAGTGCCACCACCTCCTGCCACATGGTGTGGAGGTTTGGGCAGTGTCAACCCCCCAAAATCCAGGAAATCCCACCCAAAATCCAGGAAATCCCCCCAAAAAATATTCCTGGGAAAGCCTCTCCCTGAGCACCCCAAGGGCAGGTAGGGGAATAGTCAGCCCTGCTGGTTGAATTTTATGGGAATACAAAAAATTTTGGCCATGAGCTGGGTGTGAAGATCTATGGGATCTGTGGGATCTATGGGATCTATGGGATGGGATTGGGAATGGGAATGGGAATGGTAATGGGAATGGTAATGGGAATGGGAATGGGAATAGGAATAGGAATAGGATTGGGATTGGGATTGGGATTGGGATTGGGAATGGGAATGAGAATAGAAATGGTGTGGGATTGGGATGGGAATGGGAATGGGAATGGGAATGGGAATGGGAATGGGAATGGGAATGGGGTGGGATGGGATTGGGAGTGGGAATGGGAATAGGAATGGGAATGGGGTGGGATGGGAATGGGAATGGGAATGGGAATGGGAATGGGAATGGGAATGGGAATGGGGTGGGATGGGAATGGGAATGAGAATGGGAATTGGAATGGGGTGGGATGGGAATGGGAATGGGAATGGGAATGGGAATGGGAATGGGGTGGGATGGGAATGGGAATGAGAATGGGAATTGGAATGGGGTGGGATGGGAATGGGAATGGGAATGGGAATGGGAATGGGAATGGGAATGGGGTGGGATGGGAATGGGAATGGGAATGGGGTGGGATTGGGATGGGAATCGGAATGGGAATGGGGTGGGATTGGGGATGGGAATGGAATCTATGAGACCTATGGGACTGATGGGATGGGTGAAGGTGACATTAAGTGACATTTGGGACGTGTCCATCACAGCATCTCCCTCCATTCCATAAGATCTGGGGAAGTTTCTCATGGATCCATTCCATAACATCAGTGGAGGTTTCTCATGGATCTCCTCCATTCCATAAGATCTGGGGAGGTTTCTCATGGATCCATTCCATAACATCAGTGGAGGTTTCTCATGGATCCCCTCCATCACATAAGATCTGGGGAGGTTTTTCATGGAGAACCCAGTGGGATAAGAACATCTCAAGGAGGTTTTGAGGGGGGGAAAATAACCCAGCCACGTTTCGGTTGTGACAATTTTTGGGGTAAATCTGACCCGGTGACACACGGGACAAAGCAGATTGTGACATCCAGGTTGGGTGGGGGGACATGTCCCATCCCCTGGAAGTCCCCAAGGCCAGGATGGGAGAGCAGAAGGTGTCCCTGCCCAAGGGACCAGCTGGGATTTAATGTCCCCTCCCACCCAAACCACTCTGGGATTTTTCCCTGCGGCCGCACCACAAGGACATCCCAACCTCATCCTCCTCTCCCATCCCACAGATCCGCCCCGAATTCCCACCCTCACGCTCTTCCAGGAGACCCAAGGTGGCCGGCTGGTCATTGTCCTCTGCTCTGTGGACAGCCACCCTCCGGCCACCTTGACCATCGACCGCGATGGCACCGTGGTGGCCACTAGCGGGGCCGAGGTGACCCCACGCCAATGGCTCAGTGTCGCCTCCTCCCGAAATTCCCTGCAGCTGGAAATTCGGGATGCAGGGCCCCGGGATAACGGGAATTACGGCTGCACTGCCACCAACGTCCATGGCAACGCCAGTGCCACCAAGGTCCTTGTCACCCGCGGTGAGTCCTGGGGTGAGGTGACACTGCTGGGTTTGGGGCGATGATGAACCCACAAAAATTTGGGGGGACATGCACAGCCCACAGAGCTGAAGGGACACCTGTGGTGGCACTGGGGGACACACAGTCCTGGGGGCTGTGTGGTGTCCCCTCCTCAGCTGCTTTTGGAGGGTTTTGCTTCCCAAAAATCCCAAAAATCTGTAAATTCATCCAAACTTTTCTGCCCCATCCGTCCCCACCAGTCACTGACCCCCAAGTTTGGATAATTTGGGGGTGACAGAGGCAGCAGAAGGAGAGAAAAGTCCTAAAGGATGTGATCCTTTAGGATCCCAAAAAAAAAACAACCCAAAAGAGAGAAAAAAAAACAACCCAATTCCAGAGAAATCAAACCTGGATTTGGGTGTCCCAGTGGGGAACTGAAGTCGGACGAGGCCCAACCAGTGGGAACAGGGGACTGAGAAAAAAATCACCTGGATAAAGCCGGCACTTGGAAAAAGTGGGAAAATGTCAGGAAAGGGTCAGGAAAGGCCCCGTTTGCAAGGAATGTCACCCCACAAAGACTCCACAGGCCCTGGTGAGGGAGGGGACTCATCTAGATGGATCCACAGGAAGGATTTCCCTCTTTCCCTGATACCCCACCCCTCCTGCAGCCGCAGAGCTCCGGATCCAGCCCTCGGCGGAGGTGACGGAGGGGACCGCGGTCACCCTGACCTGCCTGGGGACAGGGGACACGGCTCAGAAGCCGCTCTACACCTGGTACAGGAACGGCCGGAGGCTCCGGGAGAGCTCCTTCCCCACCCTGGAATTCCCCTCAGTCCGTGGGGAAGATGCCGGTGCCTTCCAGTGCCAGGTCCAGGCAGGGAACGGCAGCGACACGTCGGAGGTTGTTCCGCTCCGAGTGCTCTGTGAGTGTCCCTGAGGGAATCCCAAAGGGTCCTGGGGCTGAGATGGGGGTGGTCCCACCCTGAGGTTTCCCCTCATCCCCCCCAGGTTTGGCCAAGGAGCTCTTGGGTAGGGTGAAAATAAATCTGGGAGTTTTGGAGGAGGAATTTGGGGAATTCCTGTCGCTAGACAAGCACGAAAAGAAGGACACTCACACAGTGTCAGAGCAAAAGAAAAGGATGTTTAGTTGGGATTTCGATTTATATAGTTTTTGGAGTTTGATCAGGGGTTGGAGGATGAGGTTTCCACCTCCCCGACCCCGCTGGTCAGACTAGAAGTCCATCAAATGTTCCTCCTCCAAAGAGGAATGCGCAGTTTTCAAAACTTCACTTTTTGTTTACCTGAAAGTCCGCGAGAAACTCCAGTACAAGAATGCAAACATCAGGAGGCTGGAAAAGATCAGGGTGACAAATTCCCACCTTCCCAAGGATTTCAAGAGCAATAAATGGTGATAGAGCCACAAATGGGTTGGGCTTTTGGGGTCAAGGGGTCGTTGTGACCCCTCTGCCATGGGCAGGGACACCTCCCACAAGGCCAGGTCCAACCTGGATGTCCAGGAGTTTCTCAGGCAGCACTGGAAGCATCAATCCCTTGGATTCTGAGGGTTTTCCTGATGGATCCAGCCGTGTTTTATCCCTTTTTGGGTTCATAGGGACCTCAAAGCCCTTCTTATTTCAGCTCCTCTCCTACTTATTCCCAGATTATTCCAAACCCCATCCAACCTGGATGATCAGGCAGTGCTGGAAGCATCGATCCCTTGGATTCTGGGAGTTTTCCCAATGGATCCAGCCATGTTTTATCCTTGATTTGGGTTCAGAGGGACCTCAAGCCCTTCTTATCCCAACCCCTCTCCTCTTGGCAGGGAAACCTCCCACTAATTCCCAAATTATTCCAACATGGATGATCAGGCAGTGCTGGAACCATCAACCCCTTGGATCCCGGGAGTTTTCCCAATGGATCCAATGGTGTTTTATCCCTGATTTGGGTTCAGAGGGACCTCAAAGGCCTTTTTATTCCAACCCCTCTCCCCTTGGCAGGGAAACCTCAAACCTCCCACTTATTCCCAGATTATTCCAACCTGGATGACCAGGCGGTGCTGGAAGCATCAACCCCTTGTTTTCTGGGAATTCTCCCACCCTCACAGATCCAATTTTCCCCCACAGACCCTCCGAGGCAGCCGGTGCTGAGCTCGTTCCTGCAGAACCAGGGAGGACGCCTGGGCGTCATCCAGTGCTCCGTAGAGAGCGATCCCGAGTCCAACCTCACCCTCCGGAGAGGGGACGAGGTTGTCACCTGCACACAGGGCTGTCCCCAAGCCACCAGCCCCAGGGTCCTCGTCACCAGGTCCTACAACAGCCTGAAGGTGGAAATCCGGGATGTGGTGGTGGAGGACGAGGGGGTTTACGTGTGCCAGGCTGGGAATTCCCAAGGAAGCGCCAGCACCGCTGTGGATTTCAAGGCTGACAGTGAGTGGGGACAGGGGACAGGGGACAGGGGACAGGATGGTGGCATCTGGGAATGTTCTGGGAGAGGGGAGTGTGGGAAGGGAATGATGGGGAAGGAGGTGAGCTCAGGAGGTGGTGGCAGGAGGAGCAGAAGTGTCACATGGAAATGTCACCTACATGGAATTGTGACCTACATGGAAATGCCATATGGAAATGACACATAGAAATGTCACCTACGTGGAATTGTCACGTGGAAATGGCACATGGAAATGGAATGTGGAAATGACAAGTGGAAATGGCACCAGGAAATGGCACCAGGAAATGACACACGGAAATGTCACCTACGTGGAATTGTCACGTGGAAAATCCACATGGAAATGGAATGTGGAAATGACACGTGGAAATGGCACATAGAAATGGCACATGGAAGTGGCATGTGGAAATGGCGCATGGAAATGGCACCTGGAAATGGCACCAGGAAATGGCACCAGGAAATGGCACATGGAAATGGCACGTGGAAATGGCACGTGGAAATGACAGGTGGAAATGACACGTGGAAATGCCACTTGGAAATGACACGTGGAAATGATACATGGAAATGCCACACGTCCATGAAATCCAGACATGGTGGCTCCCCCATGAACATTCCAGCCCCCGGTGGGGATTCCCTGGCTGTGTGTGACAGGAACACCAAGCAAAACGTGGCCAAGGGATGTCCCTGGGCTGGTGGCACTGCCAGGGTCAGAGCTCTCCCCACTGTGGCACTGTGGGATCAGCTGGGATTTGCCCTCTGGGGTGGCCACACTGTCCTTTGGTGGCTTTGGGGCGTTGTCACCCCACTGTTGACACCACACCCCGTTTCCTCCTGCCCACAGCTGCCAACGTCACCGTGTCCCCATCCCCCCGTGTGCTGGAGGGTGACAATGCCACTCTCACCTGTCACCTGAGCAGCGGCTCCACGGCTGTCCCTAATGTCACCTGGTACCACAATGGGCAGGAGGTCACCAAGGGCTCGGCCACCTCGCTGGAGCTGTGGCCGGTGCTCGGCAGGGACGCCGGGCTGTACCGGTGCCAGGCCGGCACTGCGGGCGGCAGCCGGAGCTCTCCTGATGTCCTCCTGGATGTGCTGTGTGAGTTCCTTTCCCTTTTCCTTTTCACTTTCCCTTCCCTTTCCCTTTCCCCTTCTCTTTCCCTTTTCACTTCCCATTCTCTTCCCTTTTCCCCCTTTTCCTTTCAGTTTTCCCCTTCTCTTTCACTTTCCTGCTCCCTTTTCCTTTTCCTCTTTTTCCCTTTCCCCTTTTTCCTCTTTCTCTTTTCATTTTCCTTTTCCCCCTTTTCCCTCTTTTCTCCTTTTCCCCTTTTTCCTCTTTCTCTTTTCATTTTCCTTTTCCCCTTTTCCCCCTTTTACCCTTTTCCCTCTTTCCTTTTCCTTTTCCTTTTCCTTTTCTCCTTTCCCCCTTTTCTCCTTTCCCCCTTCTCCCTTTTCCTCTTTTTTTCCCCCATTTCATTTTCCTTTTTCTCTTTTCCTTCCTTTTATTTCCTCCTTTCCCCTCTTCCATTTCCCCTTCTCCTCTTCTTTCCCTTCCTCTTCCCCTTCCTCTCTCCCTCTCCCTTTTCCCTTTTCCCTTTTCCCTTTTCCCTTTTCCCTCTGCCCTTTTCCTTTTTCCCTTTTCCCCTTTCCCTTTTCCCCTTTCCCTTTTCCCCTTTCCTTCCTCTCCTCCCCTCTCCTCCCCTCCCCTCCCAGCACCCCAGAGCAGTGACCCCTCCCCAGGCCCCCTCTCCCGATGCCATTCCCAGCCTCTCATCCCATTCCCCCCTCACAGACCCCCCCAGGGACCCTCTCCTGGAGGTTTTCCTGGAGGCCCAGCGTGGCTCCCTGGCCATCTTCCAGTGCTCCGTGGCCAGCAACCCCCCGGCCCAGCTGGCCCTGTTGCGGGACTGGGAGCTGGTGGCCACCAGTGCTGGCGGGAGCAGCCCTCGGGTCACTGTCACCGCTGTCCCCAACTCTCTGCGGGTGGAGATGCGGGAGGTGACGCTGGCTGACGATGGCAGCTACTGGTGCACGGCCACCAACGCGCACGGCTCGGCGAAGACACGGAGCTACCTGCGGGTGCAAGGTGGGGAGTCTGGGGTCTGGGGATTGGGGTGGGTTGTCCCAAGGGAATGAGTGTGTGTGTGTGTTCCCAGTGCCACCAGAGCCTTCCCAGTGCCACCAGATCCCTCCCAGTGCCACCAGATCCGTCCCAGGCATCAGAGGGGTCCATGTGTCTGTGCTCCCAGTGCCAGCAGAACCCTCACAGGGATTAGAGTGGTCTATCCCATGGGAATGACCACATGTCTTCTCCCAGTGCCACCAGAGCCCTCCAGGTGCCATCAGATCCCTCCCAGTGCCATCAGTGGGGTCCATCCCATGGGAATGACAGCCTGTCTGTAATCCCAGTGCCACCAAATCCCTCCCAGTGCCACCAGATCCCTCCCAGGGGTTGGAGTGGCTCATCTCATGGGAATGACCATGTGTGTGTGCTCCCAGTGCCACCAGATCCCACCCAGTGCCACCAGATCCCTCCCAGGGGTTGGAGTGGCTCATCCCATGGGAATGACCACGTGTCTATGCTCCCAGTGCCACCAGATCCCACCCAGTGCCACCAGATCTCTCCCAGTGCCACCAGGTTCCCCCCACAGTGTCACCCCCTGCCCATATTCCAACAACTCATCCCTGGGCATCTCCAGGAGGAGTTGGGGACACCCGAAGGGGACAGGGAGCACCAATATGACATTGGAGCTGTCCCAAATCCTCGGACAGAGTGGGAATGTCACGCCCCACAGGTTATGGAAGCAATGAGGGGACAGTGCCCAGCTCTGCCCTGTCCCCTCTGAGCTGGCACTGTCCCTACTCCAGCCGCCCGAGTCCTGATCTCACCGTCCTCGGAGGTGCTGGAAGGTGACAGCGTGTCACTGACGTGCCAGGTGGCCGGAGAGCCACCAGGTGACACCGTCTACTCCTGGTACAAGGACAGCAAGTGGCTCCAGGAGGGTCCTGACAGTGTCCTCGTGCTGTCCCCTGTCACCAGCGCTGCCACCGGGCTCTACCACTGCCGGGCCCGGGGCTCCGCGGGGACCAGTGTGTCCCCAGGTGTCACCCTGAGTGTCTCCTGTGAGTGGGACCTGCTGGGGACTGAGGAGAGGGGACGGGACAGGGCAGGATGGGGAAGAGTTGGATTGGGATTGGATGGATTTGGGTTGGGGTTGAGATGGATTGGGATGTGGATGGGTTGGGATTGGGATCAAGATTGGGAATGGAATTGGATGGGATGGGTTTGGGTTTGGGTTGGGACTGGGATTGGATGGGTTTGGGTTGGGATTGGGATCAGGATTGGGAATGGAATTGGATGGGATGGGTTTGGGTTTGGGTTGGGACTGGGATTGGATGGGTTTGGGTTGGGATCGGGATTTGGAATGGGATTGGGATTGGGATGGGGATTGGATGGGTTTGGGTTTGGGTTGGGACTGAGATTGGATGGGTTTGGGTTGGGGTTGGGATGGAATAGGATGGGATGGCATGGGATGGGTTTGGGTTCAGATTGGGATTGGCTGGATTGGAGTTGGGGGTGGGGATGGCATGGCATGGCATGGCATGGCATGGCATGGCATGGCATGGCATGGCATGGCATGGCAGGAACAGAATTGGGATGGGAAGGGATTAGGATGATTTGGGATAAGATGGGATCGGGATGAGATGGGATGGGATAAAATGAGATGGGGAGGAAATGCAATGGGATGGAATAGGATGGGACAGGAAGGAATTGGGATGAAATGGATGGGATGGAACTGGAATGAAACAGGATGAGAGAAAATGAGATGGGGAGGGAATGGGAGGATTGGGATGGGATTGGATGGGATGGTTTGGGATGGGATGGGAAGGAATATAGATGGATGGGCTGGAGTTGAGATGGGATGAGAAGGGATGGGATCAGATTGGGTATTATAGGATGAGATGGATGGATGGAATAGGATTGGGATGGGAAGGAATCGGGATGATTTGGGATGTGTTGGGAATTGGGATGGGATGGGATGGTGCCAATGGGATGGCACCACTGGAATGATGCCAATGGAATGGTACCAGTGAAGTGGTGCCGATGGGATGGGATGGTGCCAATGGGATGGGATGGTGCCAACGGGATGGGATGACACCCCTGGAACAATGCCATTGGGATGGTGCCAACAGGATGGTACCACTGGAATGGTGCTGAGATGGGATGGTGCCAATGGAACAGTGACAATGGAATGGCACCACCGGAATGCCACCCATGGGATGTCACTGAGCTGGACGCTGTCACCTCGCTGTGTCCCCGGGGGTCTCTGATACACCCTCAGGTCCCTCCCCCTTCTCGAACAGACCCCCCACGGGTTCCAGTGCTCAGCACCTTCCTGGAGCCTCCGTCGGGACGGCGCGGGATCCTGGAGTGCTCCGTGGACAGCTCCCCTCCGGCACAGCTGGCCCTCTTCAAGGACGGCGCCCTGGTGGCCTCCACGGCGCTGTCACCGCCCGTCACCCGGCCACGGCTCAGTGTCACCTCGGCCACCAACGCGCTGCGTGTCCGTGTCCACCCCGTGCAGCTGCAGGACGAGGGCGAGTACCGGTGCGTGGCCACCAACGCCCACGGCAACGCCAGTGCTGCCGGGAACTTCTCTGGGGGCGGTGAGTCACCGGGAATGGGGATGGGAATGGGAATGGGATGGGATGGGATGGGTTAGGATGGGATGATGGGATAATGGGATGGGAATGGGAATGGGAATGAGGGTGAGAATGGGAATGGGAATGGAGATAGGAATGAGAATGGGGATGGGAATGGGGATGGGAATGGGAATAGGAGTGGGAGTGGGAATAGGAATGGGAATGGGAGTGGGAATGGGGATGGGAATGGGAATGGGAGTGGGAATGGGGATAATATGGGATAGGATGGGATAGGATGGGATAATGAGATGGGATAATGGGGTGGGATAATGGGGTGGGATAATGGGATGGGATAATGGGATGAGAATGGGATGGGATTGGGATGGGAATAGGAATGGGAATGGGAATGGGAATGGGAATGGGAATGGAAATGGGAGTGGGAATGGGAATGGAAGTGGGAATGGGAATGGAGATAGGAATGGGAATGGGGTGGGATTGGGAATGGGAATAGGAATGGGGATGATATGGGATAGGATGGGATAATGGGATGGGATTGGGATGGGAATAGGAATGGGAATGGGAATAGGAATGGGAATGGGAATGGGAATGGGATCTATGGGATCTATGGGATCTATGGGATCTAGGGGATGGAATGGGATCTAGGGGATCTTTGAGACCTATGGGATGGATGGGATAGGATCTATGGGATTTATAGAATCTATGGGGTCTATGGCATGGGATGGGATCAATGGGATGGGATCTGTGGGATCTATGGGATCTTTGGGATCTGTGGGATGAGATCCATGGGATGGGATGGGTTTGGGATGGGAATGGGAATAGGGTGGGAAGGGGATGGAGAGCTGCAGGCAGCAGATGGAGTAATGGGATTGGGGTTATGGTGATGAAGCGAAGGAATGGGGGAGGATGGGAATGGGGGAGTGAGCATGGAGAGCAGCTGGAATAGGATGGACAGGACAAAAATGGGGAAAAAAGTGGGGGAAATCCGTGTTTATGGGGGTGAAGGTATTCCCAGAGAGCTGCAGGTGTCCCGGGCATGTGGCAAAGGGACACGGCTCCCACTGGATGTGATTCCAAGGGCTGTGTCCATCCATGGCACCGCCCTGCTGCCATCACCCCGAGAATCATGGAATCATAGAATCATGGAACCATGGAATCATGGACCCATAGAACCATGAAACCATGGAATCATGGAACCATGGAACCATGAAACCATGGAATCATGGAATCATGGAACCATGGAATCATGGAACCATGAAACCATGGAACCATGGAATCATGGAACCACAGACCCATGGAATCATGGAACCACGGAATCATGGAACCATGGAATCATGGAACCATGGAATCATGGAAGCATGGAGCCATGGAACCATGGAATCATGCATTCATGGAATCATGCATTCATGGAATCATAGAATGGTTTGGGTTGGGAGAGACCTTAAATCCAGTCAATCCCACCCCTGCCATGGGCAGGGACACCTCCCACTCTCCCAGGCTGCTCCAATTCCTGTCCAAGCTGGCCTTGGACACTCCCAGGGATGGAGCATCCCAGACAAATCCATGGGAACACCACGGGAATGGTGTCACCTGTGGGCTGTGATGTCCGTTCCCTCTTTTTACTGTCCTGCCACTCCCTGATTTTCCCACCTTGGTGGAGCTCTGTCCTTGGGATGTGGCACTTGGGGACACGCTCAGCGGTGGCCTGGGCAGTGCTGTGGGGACAACTGGACTTGATGACCTCCGAGGGCTTTCTCCACCCAACCAATTCCATGATTATCCCAGGTTTTTCCTCATTCCCATCCCTGGAAAGTGAAGGATCACCACTTTTCCCTCTCATGCAGCCGCCCGGGTCTGGATCTGGCCATCCCCAGATGTGCGGGAAGGGGACAATGCCACCCTCACCTGTTTGGTGACAGGAGGGGACCAGGACGTGCTGAGCTACACCTGGTACCGCAACCAGGTGTGGCTGAGCACCGGCTCTTCCCAAAATCTCACCTTCCCTGGGGTCACCGCCTCCGACGCCGGCTTCTACCAGTGCCTTGTCCAGACCCCGGCCTGGAACCACAGTGCCACCCCTGCCACCCTCAACGTCCTCTGTGAGTCCCCAAGGGCAGCTTTGTGTCACTCAGTGTCACTCGGTGTCACCCCTCGGTTGGTTCCCTTGGCTGGAGACACGGGGTTTAATTTTTGGGGGGATTAATTAATTAGGGGGGCTCAAAAAATGTAGCCCAGAGGATAATTAAGACAAGCTTTGTACTCCACACCGTCCCCAAAACCTTCTCCAGGTTTTCTTGTGCTCCACACCAAACCCAATAGGAAAACCTTTGACTTTCAGGAATTAAAGCCAGATTTAGGACTTTTTTTTTTTTTTTTATCCCTGATTGGGAAAATCAAAACCAGACTCTGCTTTAAAAAGAAAAAGGAAAAAAAAAACGGGGGAAAAAATGTTGTTTTGAGTCAGAACATGAGAATTTTTTCCCCCCTTTTTTATGAGAAAAGGATGGTGTTAATTTATAAATCCTCCTGATGAACGTGGGACGGAGGCACTGGAGCATGGGGAATCCCTGGCATGGAGGGGCTGGAGCAGCAGGAAAAGCTGAGGGAGCTGGAAAGGGGCTCAGCCTGGAGAAAAGGGGGCTCAGGGGGGACCTCGTGGCTCTGCACAACTCCCTGACAGGAGGGGACAAGGGACAGCACAAAGGCACACGGCCCCAAGCTGTGCCAGGAGAGGCTTGGGGTTGGATATTGGGAATTTTCCTCCTGGGAACTGCAGTGGTGAAGCTCCATCCTTGGCATGTGACACTTGGGGACACTCTCAGTGGTGGCCTGGACACTGCTGGGGGGTGACATCTGAACTCGACGTCCTCAGAGGCCTTTCCCCACCCAAAAAAAAATTCCATGATCATCCCATGTTTTTTCCCCACCCCATTCCCAATCCCACAGATCCCCCGAGGAACCTGCGGCTGCAATCCTTCGTGGAGAGCAGCCAGGGGACAGCCACCATCCTGCTCTGCGCCGTGGACAGCCACCCCCCGGCACAGCTCACCCTGCTCAGGGAGGGACACCCGGTGGCCTCCAGCCCTCCCAGGGGAGGTGAAAACCCCCGGCAGAGCATTGGGGTGTCCCCCTCTCCCAACGCGCTGCGGTTGGAATTCCGGGAAGCCTCGGAGGAGGATGAGGGTGAATACGAGTGCCAGGCATGGAGCGCCCTCGGTGTCACTCAAGCGTCCCTCGTGCTCCAAGTGCAAGGTGAGGAAAGGGACAACTGGGGACACTCCCAAGGGTGCAGGATTGAGGGGTAACAAATTTTGGAGGGTTGGCCCTGTGAATTTGGGGCTCCAAATTCAGCCAAATCCTCTCCGCTTCCCACAGCCACCAAAGTGCTGGCACGACCCTCAGCCGAGGTGGCAGAGGGGACAGAGGTGACCCTGACGTGCCAGGCCCCTCACGCCCAGCCGGGCACCCTCTACACGTGGTTCAAGAACGGGCGGTGGGTGACAGAGGGACCCGAGGCCTCGCTGGAGCTCCGCGGTCACCGCTCCGATGCGGGACTCTACAGCTGCCGGGCGGGCCGGGGACACCGCGCCACCCCTGTCACCCTCTCCGTGCTCTGTGAGTGACGGGTGACATCTCTAGGAGATGGGACGGGAGGGGACACATCACCACCACCCCTCCATGGGGATATCGCTGGCCCCGCGTGTGTCGCCACTCCGCGACACTCGGCGACAGCACGTCCCCCTCTCTGTGGGGGTGACACCTTGTCACCCGGCGGGGTGTGGTGGGACACACGCGCTGTCCTTGTCACCGCAGATGCGCCGCGGGAGCTCAGTTTTGTGGCGCTGGTGGAGCCCCAAAGGGGACAACAAGCGGTGCTGCTCTGCTCGGCCGACGGTGTCCCCTCGCCAGACATCGCCGTGAGCAGGGGACAAGGCCACCCACCTCTGGCCACCAACCGTGGTCCCTCTGAGCCCCGCTTCGAGGTCCGGGCCACCCCAACGTCGCTGCGGGTGGAGATGGCAAAGGTGGAGCCTGGGGACGAGGGGCTCTACCTGTGCTCGGCCACCAACAGCCACGGCTCGGCCACCGCGTCCCTACGGCTGGAAGCGCCAGGTGAGATGTCCCCAAAATGTCCCCAAGTGAGTTGTGGGGTTGAGTGTCCCCATTGAGTCCTCGATGTCCCTCCTCAGGGGTGGCGCTGACAGTGGAGCCCTCACAGGAAGTCCCCGAGGGCGCCAAGGCCACCATGAGCTGCTCGGCCACCGCCTGGGGGGACAAAGGTGTCAACTACACGTGGTACCGGGACGGGAGGTGGCTTTGGGAGGGACCGTCCGGCTCCTTGGTCCTCAGCCCCGTGTCCAGCGCCGACGCCGGATCCTACCAGTGCCGGGCCAGCGGGACCTGGGGCACTGCCATCTCTGTCCCCCTCAGCCTCAGCGTCCTCTGTGAGTGTCCCCAGGGCCACCAGCATGACATGAGTGGGGTGTCCCCAGCCTTTGTCACCCGTGTCACCTCCGCGAGGGCAAAGGGAGTTTCCTCCTCCTCTTCTTCCTCTTCCTCTTCCCTTTCCCTTTCTCGCCTCCCTCCTTTTCCTTTTCCCTTTCCCCTTCCCTTTCCTCTTTTTATCTTTCTCTTTCTTCTTCTTCTTCTTCCTCTTCTTCTTCTTCCTCTTCTTCCTCCTCTTCCTCTTCCTCTTCTTCTTCCCCTTTCCTCTTCCCCTTCCTCTTCCTCTTCCCCTTCCTCTTCCTCTTCTCTTTCTTCTTCCTTTACCCTTTCCCTTTCCTTTTCCTTTTCCTTTTCCTCTTCCCCTTCCTCTTCCACTTTTTATCTTTCTCTTTCTTCCTCTTCCTCTTCCTCTTCCCCTTCCTGCCCTGCTCCTCTCCCTTTGAGGATTTCAGGACCTTTTTTTCAGGCAGATTTGGGGTCAAAATGTTCCAAAACTGAGGAATTCTCTAGTTGGCTGTGGAATGAGGGGCTGGGGAACATGGAAAACCACCAGGGCAGGGATGATCCAGGATGGAGAAGGGATGAGTGAGGAAACTCTTGGTGACCTGAGGGAAGGGATTTTTTTGGTGGGTTTTTTTTAGGATTGGCCCCTCAGGAGTCGGATTTGGAGCCAACCAGCTCCAAACTGAGGAATTCTGGAAGTGGAGGATGTGACGATGATCCGGGCTGGAAGAGGGATGAGTTAGGAAGCTTTTGGGAAATAGATTTGGGATTTTTTTAGGATTGGCCCCTCAAAAGCCAGATTTGGAGCCCAAACCAGGAAGATTCTCCAGCTTTGGGTTGACAAGACAAGGACAGGAGAGGGTTCAAACCCCCCAGGCCCGGGATGAGTGGGATGGGACAGCTCCAGGGACACTTTACCCACATTTGGCAGCCAGCTGGGGGCTGTCCCACCCCGTGTCCCCAACGCCACCCCCTCGGTGTCCCCTGGCAGACCCTCCGCGGGCCGTCTCGGTGAGGACCTTCCTGGAGAACCAGGAGGGCCGCGGGGCCATCGTGCTGTGCACGGCCCAGAGCCACCCGCCCTCGCGGCTGTCCCTGCACCACCGGGGACAACTGCTGGCCACCAGCCTGTCCCCCGCTGTCACCTCCGGCCTCCGGGCCGTCCCCTCGCACAACGCCCTGCGCCTGGAGCTGGTGGCCTTGGGGACAGCGACCGGGGGACGTTACGTGTGCGTGGCCACCAACGCCCTGGGCAACGCCACGGGCAGCGCTGACCTCGATGTCCACAGTGAGTGAGGCCGGACCCTCCAGAGGATCGTGGGGATCCCCCAAAAAATATTTCCTCGGAAGTGGGAAATGGAGCGGGAGGGGGAGAGTTGGGGGAGGAGGCGGGTGGGGGTTAAAGGGTTAAATGTGAGGGTGGTTGTGTTGGGGACAGCCCCTGTGGGTGGTGGGGTGGCCTTTAGGACCGGGGACAGTGGCAGTGATTGTCCCCATCTGTAACCACCCCCACAATGTGTGTCCTCACCCCAAATGCTGCCTGTCCCCAGCCCTGTGTGACAAGGGGTGTCCCCCACTTTGACTGTCACACCAGTGTCCCCTTCACCCCTTTGGGACACCCCGAGGTCTGGGGGGGTCCCACTGGCAGTGACAGTGACAGTGACACTGTCCCCACAGCTCTGAGCCACCTGAGGACGTACCGGGTCCTGTCCTGGCTGCTGATGGTCACAGTGGCCGTGGCCACCTTGGTCCTGCTGGCCGTGAAGGTGTGGCCCAGGTGACGTCCTGGATGGGGCGGGGTGGGGGGACAGGGACACCAGGGTGGCACAGAGACCCCAGGGTGGCACAGGGACCCCAGGGTGGCACAGGGACCACGGGGTCAGGGGACAGGGACCCTGGGGTGGCAGGATAAGGGACATCACGGTGGCACAGGGACCATGGGGTCAGGGGACAGGGACCCTGGCATCAGGACAAGGACCTTGGTGTAGGGACAGAGACCCCAAGGTGGTGGGACAGGGACCCCAATGTCACAAAAAGGATCCCCAGGGTGGCACAGGGATCTCAAGGTCAGGGGACAAGGACCCTGGGGTGGCAGGATAAGGGACATCAGGGTGGCACAGGGACCCTGGGATCAGGGGACAAGGACCTTGGCGTAGAGACAGACCTCAGGGCGGGAAGACAGTGTCCCCAATGTCACAAAAAGGATCCTTAGGGTGGCACAGAGACCCCAGGGTGGCACAGGGACTCTGGGATGGGGACAAGGATCTTGGTGTAGGGACAGGGACACCGGGGTGGGACAAAGACCACGGGGACAAGGGACAGGGACCCTGGGATGGGGACACAGGGACCCCAGGGTGAAGGGACAGGGACACCAGGGTGGCACAGGGACGCTGGCATCAGAACAGGGACATTGGTGTTAGGACAGGGACCCTGGGGTGGGAGGACAGGGGCCCCAGGGTCAGGGGACAGTGATCCCGGAGTGGGACAGGGACTCTAGAATGGAGGGACAGGGATCCCAGGGTGGCACAGGGACCTCGGGGTGGTGGGACAGTGACCCTGGCACGGTGACAAGGACCCCAGGGCGGTGGCACAGGCCCAGCCCCAGGGGTGGCAGCTCCCTGTGCTCCCTGCCAGGATCAGGAAGTTGCGGAGCTGGTCCCGTGCCGAGGACACCCTAGAGCTGAGGAGCAAACAGGACCTGCCACAGGTGGGGACAGCACTGGGGACAGCCCTGAGGACAGCCCTGGGGTCCCCTGAGCTCTCAGGACACAAAATCCCCTTCCCAGCCTCATTCCAGAGGAGCTCCATGGCACAGATGGATCCCAACCCTGCCAGGGATAATCCTGTGTCCCCATGGAGTGTCCCCAACCATGGAGAGTGTCCCCAGCCAAGGACAGGGTGTCCCCAGCCAAGGACAGGGTGTCCCCATCTATGGGCACAGTGTCCCCATCCATGGGCACATTGTCCCCAACCATGGACAGGGTGTCCCCAGCCATGGACAGGATGTCCCCAGCCATGGGCACAGTGTCCCCAGCCCTGGGCAATGTCCCCAGACATGGACAGTGTCCCCAGCCATGGACAGAGTGTCCCCAGCCAAGGACAGGGTGTCCCCAGCCATGGACAGGATGTCCCCAGCCATGGCAGTGTCTCCAGCCATGGTCCCAGTGTCCCCAGCCATGGACAGGATGTCCCCAGCCATGAGCAGAGTGTCCCCAGCCATGGGCAATGTCCCCAGACATGGACAGTGTCCCCAGCCATAGACAGAGTGTCCCCAGCCATGGACGGGGTGTCCCCATCTATGGGCACAGTGTCCCCAGCCATGGACAGGGTGTCCCCAGACCTGGACAGAGTGTCCCCAGCCATGGACAGGATGTCCCCAGCCATGGGCACAGTGTCCCCAGCCCTGGGCAATGTCCCCAGACATGGACAGTGTCCCCAGCCATGGACAGTGTCCCCAGCCAAGGACAGGGTTTCCCCAACCATGGACAGTGTCCCCAACCATGAGCAGGGTTTCCCCAGACATAGACAGGGTGTCCCCAACCAAGGACAGGGTGCCCCCATCTATGGGCAGAGTGTCCCCAACCAAGGACAGGGTGTCCCCATCTATGGGCAGGGTGTCCCCTGCCATGGGCACAGTGTCCCCATCTATGGAAAGGGTGTCCCCAGCCATGGGCAGAGTGTCCCCAGCCAAGGACAGGATGTCCCCAGCCATAGACAGCATGTCCCCAGACACAGACAGCATGTCCCCAGACACAGACAGCATGTCCCCAGCCCTGCCACTCCCAACCTTTTCCAGACGGACGGATCATCCTGACCCGGTGTCTCTTGGACCCCAGACCAGCTGTGACCGCCGGAATTCCCCAATCCTGGCTGGATCCAGGGCATCCATTCCCGCCCCATTCCAGCCCCTCGTCCCTTCCCGACGGGTTCTGGGCACCACCTCCCGTGCCAGGCCCCTCTGACTGCTCCGGGCTGGGAAATCCTGGGAAAACAATAAAACCAAACCTCCCGGTGCCCGGAACATCCCGTTTGTCACCACCGTGTCCCTTTTCCCTGCCATCCCTCCTGGTGTCCTCTTAGAGAGGTGACACACGGGTGTCCCTTGGGTGCCTGGGACGAGGGGACATGAGACTGGGGACTCCCCTTGCTGGTGGCAGGTGGCAGTGTCGCCTCTGGCCGTGTCCCTGTCGCCGTTAGGGGTCACTGTGCGGCCGCCTCGGCACCGGCCACGGCCGCGGGGATTTGGGATATGGAGCTGGAGCTTCCCGGGAATGGAGGGGCTTTGGGGGCTCCCGTGGGTGTTTAATCCCCGCTGCCGGAGCGGGATGCTGGGCTGTCCCCATCGCTGTCATTGTCCCTGTCCTTATCCCTCTCTCTTTCTGTCCCCATCCCTGTCCCCATCGCTGTCACTGTCCCTGTCCTTATCCCTGTCTCTCTCTCTGTTTCCATCCCTGTCCCCATCCCTGTCACTGTTCTTGTCCCTGTCCGTGTCCTTGTCTCTCTTTCTGTCCCCATCCCTGTCCCCATCCCTGTCACTGTCCTTGTCCCTGTCCCTGTCCCTGTCCCTGTCCCTGTCCCTGTCCCTGTCCCTGTCTCTCTTTCTGTCCCCATCCCTGTCTCCATCACTGTCACTGTTCTTGTCCCTGTCCCTGTCCCTGTCTCTCTTTCTGTCCCCATCCCAGTCACTGTTCTTGTCCCTTTTCCCATCCCTGTCCCCAGTCCTGCCTCCCTCCCTGTCCTGGTGCTTGTCCCCATTCCCATTTCCATCCCCAGCCTCATCCACATCCACATCCCCACTTCCTGCCCCATCCCTGTCCCCATTTCTCTTCTCATCCCCATCTGTGTCCCCTCTTCTCTCATAATCCCCATCTCCAGTCTCATCCTTGTCCCCATCCCTGTCCCCATTCCTGCCCTCATCACTGTCCCCATCTCCAGTCCCATCCCTGTCCCCACTCCTGCCCTCATCCCTGTCCCCATCCTCATCTCCAGTCCCATCTTTGTCCCCATCCCTGTCCCCATTTCTCCCCCCATCCCTCTCCCCATTCTTTCCCCACCCCTGTCCCCATCCCTGTCCCCTCTTCTCTCATTATCCTCATCCCTGTCCCCATCAATGCCCCCACCCCTGTCCCCATCCCTGTCCCTATCCCTGTCCCCATTTTTCTCCTCATCCCCATCCCTGTCCCCATCCCCGTCCCCATTCCTGCCCTCATCCCTGTCCTCATCTCCAGTCCCATCCTTCTCTCCATCCCTGTCCCCATTTCTCTTCTCATCCCCGTCCCTGTCCCCATCCCTGTCCCCACTCCTGTCCCCTCTTGTCTCATTATCCCCATCCTCATCTTTGCCCCCATCCCTGTCCCCATCCCTGTCCCCATTTCTCTCATTATCCCCATCTTTGTCCCCATCCCTGTTCCCTCTTCTCTCATTATCCTCATCCCTGTCCCCATCAATGTCCCCATTCCTGTCCCCATTTGTGTCCCCATCTCCATCTCTAGTCTCATCCCTGTCCCCACTCCTGCCCTCTTCCCTGTCCCCATCTCCAGTCCCATCCTTGTCCCCATCCCTGTCCCCATTTCTCTTCTCATCCCCATCCTTGTCGCCATCCCTGTCCCCATTTTTCTCCTCATCCCTGTCCCCACCCCTGTCCCCATCCCTGTCCCCACTCCTGTCCTCATTTTTCTCCTCATCCCCACCCCGGTCCCCATCTCTGTCCCCCTTTCCTGCCCTCATTCCTGTCCCCCATCCCCATCACCAGTCCCACCCCTGTCCCCATCCCTGTCCCCTCTTCTGTCATTATCCTCATCCCTGTCCCCATCCCTGTCCCCCATCCCCATCTCCAGTCCCATCCCTGTCCCCATTTTTCTCCTCATCCCCATCCCTGTCCCCATCCCTGTCCCCTGTCCTCGTCCAGCAGGGCCGGGGGGCGGTGGCAGTGTCACCAGCAGGGTGGCAGGGCGGTGACAGCGCTCGGGCAGGGCGGTGACAGCGCGGAGGCGACAGCGCCGGTGTCACCAACCCTCCCCGCCATCCCCGCCAGCACCGAGGGGACAGCGGGGTCAGACTTTGTCACCTGTGCCCGGCTGTGACAGAGGTGACCCGGCCACTCCCTCCCTGGGGCTGGCGGTCACCTTTCCTTGGACCCCCCGCTCCAGAGCCACCAGCGCCACCAGCGCCACCAGCGCCACCAGCGCCACCGCCCCGCGGCCTCCGAGGCCACCTGCGCCCCCCGAGCCCCCGGTGCGGGTCTGTCACCTCCTCCTGCCGCCTTCCCGGCCTGGAATTCGGGAATTCTGTCCTGGAGCTCGGGAATTCCAGCCTGGAAATCGGGAATTCCGGCATGGAGCTCGGGAATTCCGGCCTGCAACTCGGGAATTCCAGCCTGGAACTCGGGAATTCTGGCCTGGATCTCTGGAATTCCAGCCTGGGACTCGGGAATTCCAGCCTGGAACTCGGGAATTCTGGCCTGGATCTCTGGAATTCCAGCCTGGGGGTCGGGAATTCTGGACTGGAACTAGGGAATCTGGCATGGATCCCCAGAATTCCAGCCTGGAGCTCGGGAATTCCAGCCTGGATCCCCGAATTCCAGCCTGGAGCTCGGGAATTCAGGCATAGAGCTCGGGAATTCTGGCATGGAGCTCGGGAATTCCGGCCTGGAACTCGGGAATTCTGGCATGGAGCTCGGGAATTCCGGCCTGGAACTCGGGAATTCTGGCATGGAGCTCGGGAATTCCGGCCTGGAACTCGGGAATTCTGACATGGAGCTCGGGAATTCCAGCCTGGGCCCTTGGAATTCCAGCCTGGAAGAGTGGGGAGCAAGGATTGGGGGCCTGGATGGTTTAACCTGTGCCAGAGCTGCAGGAACTCTCAAGAAAACTGGGGAGAAGAGATTTGGGGTGCCTGGATGGTTTATCCCATTCCAGAGCCTCAGGAAATCCCAGGACAGAGGGGGATCAGAAATTGGGGTGCATGGATGGTTCAGCCTTTGTCAGGGCTGCAGGAACTCCCGGGACAAGTGGGGATTGGGGTGCCTGGATGGTTTATCCCATTCCAGGGCTGCAGGAACTCCCGGGAAAAGTGGGGACTGAGGTGCCCGGATGGTTTAACCCGCCCCAGAGCTGCAGGAACTCCCGGGAAAACTGGGGATTGGGGTTCCCGGCTGGTTTAACCCGCCCAGCGCTGCAGGAACTCCCGGGGAAAGAGGGGATTGGGGTTCCCGGCTGGTTTAACCCACCCCAGAGCTGCAGGAAGGCTCCAGGCGGGCACGGAGCCAGCGATTACCTCCGGGCCCTCTCCCTGAGCTCCCTCCCCTCCCCGTCCCCGCTCACGTTAAGCCAAATCCCCCCGTCACATGGTGCCCGAGGCGGCCCCGGGAATCAGGGCAGGTCAGGAGGTGAACGGGAGGCCGCGGATTTGTCACCGGCCGGGAACGCGCCCGGGCTCGGCCTTGTCCCCGTGCGGGAGCGGGGCGGGAGCGGGGCGGGAGGGGCTCCCTGCCCGCCCCAAGCCCGGCCCGGGGGGTCCAGCGGCCGGCGGGGATGTCACCGTGATGGGGGATTCCAGTGTGGCTGTCACTGCGTTGGTGGCTCCTGGGGTGGCTGTCACTGCACTGGTGGCTCCTGGTGGCTCTGTCACCGTGCTAGTGGCTCCTGGTGTGGGTGTCACCACGTTCGCGGCTCCTGGTGTAGCTGTGTCACCATGCTAGTGGCTCCTGGTGTGGGTGTCACCACGTTCGCGGCTCCTGGTGTAGCTGTGTCACCATGCTAGTGGCTCCTGGTGTGGGTGTCACCACGCTGGTGGCTCCTAATGTGGCTCTGTCATGGCTCTGGTGGCTTCTGGGGTGGCTCTGTCACCGCACTGGTGGCTCTGTCACCACGCTGATGGCTCCTGGTGGGGATGTCACTGTGCTGGTGGCTCCTGGAGTGGCTGTGTCACTGTGATGGTGGCTCTGTCACCACGCTGGTGGCTCCAGGTGTGGTTCTGTGGCTCCTGGTGTGGCTGTGTCACCACACATAATAGAAGAATAGAAGAATAGAAGCTGGTGGCTTCTATTGTGGATGTCATCACGCTGGCGGCTCCTGGAGTGGCTGTGTCACCATTCTGTGTCTCTGTCACCACAATGGTCGCTCCTGGTGTGGCTCTGTCACCACCACACTGGTGGCTCCTGGGATGGCTGTGTCATGGCACTGGTGGCTCCTGGTGTGGCTCTGTCATGGCACTGGTGGCTCTGTCACTGTTCTTGTGGCTCCTGGTGTGGCTTTGCGGCTCCTGGTGTGGCTGTCACCACGTTGGTGGCTTCTACTGTGGATGTCACCATGCTGGCAGCTCCTGTTGTGGCTCTGTCACTGTGCTGGTGGCTCCTCATGTGGCTGTGTCACCGTGCTAGTGGCTCCTGGTGTGGATGTCATGGCACTGGTGGCTCATGGGGTGTCTGTGTCACCATGATGGTGGCTCCTGGTGTGGCTGTGTCACCACAATGGTGGCTACTGGTGTGGGTGTCACTGCGCTGGTGGCTCCTGGTGTGGCTCTGTCATGGCACTGGTGGTCCTGATGTGGCTCTGTCACCACAATGGTGGCTTGTAGTGTGTCACTGTCACCACGCTGGTGGCTCCTGGTGTGGCTCTGTCACCGCACTGGTGGCTTCTGGTGGCTCTGTCACTGCCCTTGTGGCTCCTGGGGTGGCTGTGTCACCACACTGGTGGCTCCTGGTGTGGATCTGTCACTGTGCTGGTGGCTCTGTCACTGTTCTTGTGGCTCCTGGTGTGGCTTTGTGGCTCCTGGTGTGGCTGTCACTGCACTGGTGGCTCCTGGTGGCTCTGTCACTGCACTGGCAGCTCCTGGTGTGGCTGTGTCACCACAATGGTGGCTCCTGGTGTGGCTGTGTCATGGCACTGGTGGCTCCAGGTGTGGCTCTGTGACTCCTGGTGTGGCTCTGTCACCACGCTGGTGGCTCCTGGTGTGGATGTCACCGTGCTGGTGGCTCTGGGGCTCCTGGTGTGGCTCTGCCACCACAGTGGTGACTCCAGGTGTGGCTCTGTCACTGCCCTGGTGGCTCCTGGTGTGGCTCTGTCACCTGCTGGTGTCCCCATGCAGGTGTGACCCTCTGTGAGCAGTGTCACAGTGTCCCCATGCAGGTGTGACCCTCTGTGAGCAGTGTCACACTGTCCCCATGCAGGGTGACAACCCTGTGAGCAGTGTCACACTGTCCCCACGCAGGGTGACCCTCTGTGAGCAGTGTCACAGTGTCCCCATGCAGGGTGACAACCCTGTGAGCAGTGTCACACTGTCCCCACGCAGGGTGACACCCCTGTGAGCAGTGTCACAGTGTCCCCATGCAGGGTGACCCTCTGTGAGCAGTGTCACAGTGTCCCCATGCAGGGTGACACCCCTGTGAGCAGTGTCACAGTGTCCCCACGCAGGGTGACACCCCTGTGAGCAGTGTCACAGTGTCCCCATGCAGGGTGACACCCCTGTGAGCAGTGTCACAGTGTCCCCACGCAGGGTGACCCTCTGTGAGCAGTGTCACACTGTCCCCATGCAGGGTGACAACCCTGTGAGCAGTGTCACACTGTCCCCACGCAGGGTGACCCTCTGTGAGCAGTGTCACAGTGTCCCCACGCAGGGTGACACCCCTGTGAGCAGTGTCACAGTGTCCCCATGCAGGGTGACACCCCTGTGAGCAGTGTCACAGTGTCCCCATGCAGGGTGACCCTCTGTGAGCAGTGTCACAGTGTCCCCATGCAGGGTGACCCTCTGTGAGCAGTGTCACAGTGTCCCCATGCAGGGTGACCCCCTGTGAGCAGTGTCACACTGTCCCCAGGCAGGGTGACACCCCTGTGAGCAGTGTCACAGTGTCCCCATGCAGGGTGGCCCTCTGTGATCAGTGTCACAGTGTCCCCATGCAGGGGTGACCCCCTGTGAGCAGTGTCACACTGTCCCCAGGCAGGGTGACCCCCTGTGAGCAGTGTCACACTGTCCCCAGGCAGGGTGACCCCCTGTGAGCAGTGTCACAGTGTCTGTGAGCTTTGTTTTGGTGTCCCCAGGCAGGGTGACCCCCTGTGAGCCTGGTTTTAATGTCCCCACGCAGGGTGACCCCCTGTGAGCAGTGTCACAGTGTCCCCAGGCAGGGTGACACCCTTGTGAGCAGTGTCACAGCGTCCATGAGCTTTGTTTTGGTGTCCCCAGGCAAAAGTGACACCCCTGTGAACAGTGTCACAGTGTCCCCACCCCCATGTGACACCCGTGTCCCATCCCAGCGGGGCGGGCTGTGGGAATTCTCCCCCTTTAGGATAAAATTCCTAAATTTTCCTCCCTTTAGGATCCCCCCCATCCCCAGGATTCCCAGGACTCCCCCGGCCACCACAGCCCTCCCAGGGTGTCCCCAGAGGTGTCGGGGTGTCCCCAGAGGGGTCGGGGTGTCCCCAGAGGGGTCAGAGTGTTCCCAGAGGGGTCGGGGTGTCCCCAGGGAGGTCATGGTGTCCCCAGAGGGGTCAAGGTGTCACTGTCACCCACTCCAGACCCCAAAACCTTCGGGGAGGGTCCCATGGGGGTGACAGAGCCCCATGTGGGTCCCTCCTTGTCCCCAAGAGCGGGGGCAGGGCGGGGCAGGACCCCCTCATTCCCCCAGGGAATTGCGGAAGGGGGAAACTGAGGCACCGAGAAGATCTGGGGGGTGTTTGGGGTTTGGGGGGGACACAACCGAGGCATCGCCCCATTCCCCAAGCCGGGATCCGGAGAGGAATTCCTGGATCCCTGAGGGGACCGTGGGGATGAGGAGGGAGAGGAAGGAGATCCCGGGAATCGAGAGTGGGGATCCCAAAGGAGAAAATTCCAGGAGAGGGATCCCAGGAGCGGGGATGGCAGAGGAGGAAATCCCAGGTGCAGGATCCCAGGAGTGGGATATCCCAGGAGCGGGGATCCCAAAGGATCCCAAAGGAGATTACAAGTTTTGGATCCCAGGAGCGGGGATGGCAGAGGAGGAAATCCCAGGTTTAGGATCTCAGGAGCAGGATCCCAGGAGAGGGATATCCCAGGAGCGGGGATCCCAATGGAGAAAATTCCAGGAACGGAGATCTCAAAGGAGAAGATTCCAGGTTTTGAATCCCAGGTTTTGGATCCCAGGAACGGGGGTGGCAGAGGAGGAAATCCCAAGAGCAAGATCCCAGGATCGGGATCCCGGGAACAGGGATGGCAGAGCAGGAGATCCTGAATTTAGGATCCCAGGTTCAGGATCCCAGGTTTAGAACCCCAGGTTTAGGACTCCAGGTTTAGCACCCCAGGTTTAGGATCCCAGGTTTAAGATCCCAGGATCAGGATCCCAGGTTTAGGACCCCAGGATAGGGATTCCAAGAAGAAGGATGACAGAGGAGGAAATCCCAGGTTTAGGACCCCAGGTTTAGGATCCCAGTTTTAGGATCCCAAGTTTAGGATCCCAGGTTTAGAACCTCAGGTTTAGGATCCCAGTTTTAGGATCCAAGGCTTAGGACTCCAGGCTTAGAATCCCAGGTTTAGGATCCCAGGTTTAGAACCCCAGGTTTGGGATCCCAGGTTTAGGATCCCCAGGTTTAGAATCCCAGGATCAGGATCCCAGAAAGAGGAATCCCAGCGGAGGAACTCCCAGGATCAGGATCCCAGAATCGGGATCCCAGGTTTAGGATCCCAGTTTTAGGACCCCAGGTTTAGGCTCCCAGCACCGGGACCCCCCGAGCGGTGACACCCGAGGACCCGATCCCTGTTTGGGCTCCGGGGAAGGCGGAGGGGCCGGGGCTGCCCCGCGCCCCTTTGGGGTGTCCCCAGCCCGGGGTGACAGCGCTGGCCGTGTCCCCGCGGTGCCACCAGGCTCGGTGACAGCCTCGGTGACAGGGCAGGGCTGTCCAGGGCTGCTGCACCACCGGCCCCTCCTGAATTCGTTTTATTCTCTTTAATTTCGTTTAATTCCTTATTATTATTTATTTTTTAATCAGAGCAGAGGAGCGCGGCCACCCTCGGGAGAGCCTGGCGGGGCTGGGGACAGCCAGACCCAGAGCTGGCGTGTCCCCAAGGGGTGTCGGGGTGTCCCCAAGGGGTGTCGGGGTGTCCCCAAGGGGTGTCGGGGTGTCCCCAAGCCGCCCTCAGCGGGGACAGCCCGGGATGTCCCGGGAGCGGCCGCTCCGGTAACGAAACCGGCTCCGGGCGGGGCTGGGCACACACGGGACTGTCCCCTGGGCTGGCCCAGGGTGACAAAAGACACCTTGATGTCCCTAAAAGCCACCCCCAAACCCGTTTGGCAGGTCACAAAAGTGGCCGCGTGTCCCTTCACTGTCCCCTCACCTTTACCCGTGTCCCTTCACTGTCCCCTCGTGTCCCCGCGTGTTGTCCCCTCACCTTTACCCGTGTCCCTTCACTGTCCCCTCCATGTCCCCTCACAGTGTCCCCGTTGTCCCCTCACAGTCCCTGGGGGGTTTTGCCCGGTTCCCCGTGTCCCCACGCGGTGTCCCCCCATGTCCCCAAACAGTTCCCGGTGTCCCCAAAGAGCTCCCGGTGTCCCCAAAGAGCTCCGGGTGTCCCCAAAGAGCTCCAGGTGTCCCCAAACGTTCCCCGTGTCCCCAAAGAGCTCCAGGTGTCCCCAGAGAGCTCCAGGTGTCCCCAAAGAGCTCCCCGTGTCCCCAAAGAGCTCCAGGTGTCCCTCCGTATTTTTCACCTCCCCCTCATATCCCTGAACTTCTCCCCGGTGTCCCTTCATGGTCCCCCCCGTGTCCCCACAAAATTGCCCGGTGTCCCCTCAAAGTCCCAGGTGTGTCCCCACAGTCCCGTGTCCCCTCAGTGTCCCCCCGTATTTTCACACTCCCCCCGTGTCCCCTCACAGTCCCCGGTGTCCCCTCAGTGTCCCCTCGTGTCTCCTCACAGCCCACCCAGTGTCCCCTCAGTGTCCCCCCGGTATTTTCACACCCCCCCCCCGGTGTCCCCAGACTGTCCCCAGTGTCCCCTCAGTGCCCCCCGGTGTTTTTATAGTGTCTCCCGTGTCCCCTCAGTGTCCCCCCGGTATTTTCACCCTCCTCCTGGTGTCCCCAGGCTGTTCCCGGTGTCTCAAAGTCTCCTCAGGGTCCCCTCGTGTTTTCATAGTGTCCCCTCAGTGTCCCCAGGCAGTCCCCGGTGTCCCCTCAGTGTCCCCCCGTATTTTCACACTCCCCTCGGTATTTTCACACTCTCCCCGGTGTTCCCTCAAAGTCCCCGGTGTCCCAAAGTCCCCTCAGGGTCCTCCCGTGTTTTTATAGTGCCCCCCGTGTCCCCAGGCTGTCCCCGCTGTCCCTTCCACTGTCCCCCCGGTATTTTCACACTCCCTCCGGTATTTTCACATTCTCCCCGGTGTCCCCAGGCTGTCCCCAGTGTCCCCTCAGTGTCCCCCCGGTATTTTTACACTCCCTCAGTGTCCCCAGTCTGTCCCCAGTGTCCCCTCCGTTGTCCCCCCGGTATTTTCACCCTCCTCCCGGTGTCCCCAGTCTGTCCCCAGTGTCCCCTCAGTGTCCCCCGGTATTTTTACACTCC
The DNA here is from genome assembly GCF_965231275.1 of Zosterops lateralis. Classification (NCBI taxonomy): domain Eukaryota; kingdom Metazoa; phylum Chordata; class Aves; order Passeriformes; family Zosteropidae; genus Zosterops; species Zosterops lateralis. The sequence continues at coordinate 2,091,071 of NC_139766.1, forward strand.
CTCAGCGTCCCCAGTCTGTCCCCAGTGTCCCCTCCGTTGTCCCCCCGGTATTTTCACCCTCCTCCCGGTGTCCCCAGGCTGTTCCCCGGTATTTTCACATTCTCCCCGGTGTCCCCAGACTGTCCCCACTGTCCCCTCCACTGTCCCCCCGGTATTTTCCCACTCCCTCCAGTATTTTCACATTCTCCCCGGTGTCCCCCCGGTATTTTCATACTCCCCGCTGTCCCCTCCACTGTTCCCCGGTATTTTCACCCTCCCCCCGGTATCCCCAGCTGTCCCCTCTGTCCCTCCTCTGTCCCCGCTCCCACCGAGGCCCCTCTCAGTTCCCGGCCCCATTTCAGCCTCACTCATCCCGGGGGTCCCTCTGTGTGTCCCCCCCCTCCCCATCCCTCAACGGCGACAACAACAACAAACCTCCCCCTCCCCAATTTCCCTGTTCCCAGGGGGACTCACCGGGTTCTGTACCGGGGGAATCCCCTCGGCAGGGCCTCACCCCCATCCCCGGGGGGTTCTCCGGACACCGGGGGGTTCTGGGGGCACCGGGGGGTCTCAGGGAGGAGGATCCGGGCTCCAAACCGGGAAAAGGAGCGGCTGGAGCGGCCTGGGAGGGCCCGGCGGGAAAACGGGCAGTGATGATGATGATGATGATGATGATGATGATGTTCCCACGCCAAACCGGGTTTTTTTTTTTTTTCCTGTCTGGAAGGAGGAAAAGAGGAGATATCGATAATAAAAACACCCCCTCGATAAATAGGATTAATAATAGGAAGAGTAACAGGAGTAAAAATAGCAGCGCCTTTAGTGGCGCTAATTCCGCTGAGAAATTAAAACAACAACAACAAGAAGAGCGTTAAACCCAGCGGGGAAAAAAAACCTCAAACGACAAAATAAGGATGTGATAAAAATAGTATTTTTAATTTTATTTTATTTTTCTTGGTGTTATTTTTTTATAATATTGTTGTTTTTTGCAATATTGTTGTTTTTCATAATTTTTTTTTTTATAATATTGTTGTTTTTTGTAATATTGTTGTTTTTAAGGACCGCAAATGGCCTCGCCTTCCTTTCCCTGCTCTCACCCGGCGTTTTCTCCCTTTTCCCCCCGGATAAATCCCCTTTTCCCGTTTATTTTATTCACCTTAACGGCAGGGAAAAATAATAATAAAACAAATAAAATTAAAAACAACAACAAAGAGCAGCAAAGGAGCCGTGAGGAGGCGGCGGCACCGGCGGCTTAACGGGGCACCGGGGCCGCTCCTCCGAGGCCCAAAGAGGATTTTTCGTTCCCAGGTTTCTCTGCCCTCAGTTTTCCCTCTGTGGGACCGGCCCGTAGATTTTCCCCGAGGCCGCGGGGCGGGTTTGGGGGGGTTTTATTCTGGTTTTGGTATAAAAAATCGTTGCTCGGTGGTGAAATCCAACAGCGGGGCAGTGGTGGGGCACGGCGGGGGCGGGTGGTCCTGTTGTTCTGTTGTCGGGCTGTCCTGCTGTCCGACTGTCCTGTTGTCTTGTTGTCCGTCTGTCCAGCTGTCCGGCTGTCCTGTTGTCCTGTTGTCTTGTTGTCTGTCTGTCCAGCTGTCCGGCTGTCCTGTTGTCCTGTTGTCCGACTGTCTTGTTATCCTGTTGTCCTGCTGTCCTGTTGTCCACTTGTCCGGCTGTCCGGCTGTCCTGTTGTCCGGCTGTCCGGCTGTCCAGCTGTCCAGCTGTCCGTCTGTCCCGTTGTCTATTTGTCCGGCTGTCCTGTTGTCCGGCTGTCCGGCTGTCCAGCTGTCTTGTTGTCCAGCTGTCCGGCTGTCCAGTTGTCCAGCTGTCCGGCTGTCCTGTTGTCCGGCTGTCCGGCTGTCCTGTTATCCTGTTGTCCTGTTGTCCGGCTATCTTGTTGTCCATCTGTCCAGCTGTCCGGCTGTCCTGCTGTCCCGCTGTCCGTCTGTCCAGTTGTCCGTCTGTCCAGTTGTCCAGCTGTCCGTCTGTCCTGCTGTCCATTTGTCCGGCCTGGCCGCAGCCTCCATTCTCTGTTCTCTCCCCGCTGGGCCTTTTTTATTTCCTTCCCCTTTCCCTCTTTTTTTTTTCTTTTTTTTTTTTTTTTTAATTTCTTTCCTTTTAGTTCCTTCATTCCTACAGGCTTTATTTTAATTCTATTTTATTTTTATTTTTAATTTAATTTTTTTCCCCCTCTGCTGTGTTTTCCCCGGTTATTCCAGTGCCGGGCCCAGGCTCGGATATTCCGCCCAAGGCCTTGAACTCCCGTTAGAGCCCGAACCGGGCACCTCCCGGGCTTTTCCCGGTTCCCAAACCCGCGGCGGTGCCGGGACCGAGCCCTGGGAGCGGCAGAACTCAAGGGCTGCAAAATTTGGAGAGCTTAAACTTAATTAATTTATTTTTAATTTATTTTTTTTATTATTATTTTTCACCCGCCGCCGTTAGAACCATCCCGGTCTGAGGCAGCGGGAGCCGCTTTTCCCACCCGGTTTTTTACCTCATTGAGGGGAACCCACCCTGAGATGGGGGAAATTCCCGGGACCGACATTCCCAATGGGAAACCGGGAACAGCCCCGGGAGCGGCTCAGGGAATTCCAGTTCTCCGGTAAAAACGGGAATTCCCTCGGGAAAAGCAGAACCGGAGCCCCCAGACCCGGGCAAAACCCACCGTGACCGGAGAATTTATTTATTTATTTATTCTTTATTCTTTATTCTTTATTCGTTCCCATCTCTGTGTTGAGCGGGGGGTCCCTAAAGGTGAATCCCCCCCCCCAAAACACCCCCAGAAAAAAACCGGGAAAAAACCGGCGGCGCTCTTTGTTTACCAATCGGTGCCACGGGCCGGGAGGGCAGGAAATTGCGTGTGTCATTTAAAATCGCCTCTTTCCTCCGGCCCCGCAGCCTCTCCCCGGCTCGGCGGGGGCTCCGTTCCCCCGGTCCCGGCCCCGGGGATGCGCCACGGCGGCGGCGGCGGCGGCGGGGGAGGGCCGGGCTGGAATAAGGACCCGGCTCCTTCTTCTTCATCTTCTTCTTCTTCTTCTCCTTCTCCTTCTCCAGTCCCACCCCCGGCCGCTTCCTCCTCCGCAGCTCCCTCCCCTCGGCCTCTCATTCCCCTCCTCACCTCCCCACAACCCCCTTAAAATCATTTTCTTTTCCTTCCCCGCATCTCCCGGTAATTGATTTTCCCCGGTGGATCGTTCGTTTTTCGCCGCCGGTAACCGGGACCCGCAGGAGGCACCGGGCGCTCTCCATGGAAGGGCCGGAGCGCCTCAAGTTTGGCCGGAGTGAGGTGAGGGGGGATGAGGAGCTGGGGAAGGGGCTCCTGTCAAAGTTTTAAACTCTTTTTTTTTTTTTTTTTTTTCTCTCTCTCGGGACACCGCGGGGAAAGGGAGGGGATGGAGGGGGGTCAGATTTAAATGCGGGGTGGGAAAAGGCGACAAGCGACAAAAATCCCCTGGCCATGGGGGTGAGCTGAGCTGGGGTGGGGAGGGAGGGGCGGGGAGGGGAAAGGGGTCTGTGGAGGGTGAGAGAGGGGGGTCCCTCCCTCCCATCCTCCCCCCCTCCATCCTCCAGCTTTGCCTCCTCTCTCCTCTCCCTTCTCCCTCTGTCTCTGCCTGTGCTGATGTTTGATCTTTGCCTGTTCTGATGTCGGATCCCTGTATTTACTGATGTGGGATCCCTGTATTTACTGATGCTGGATCCCGGTATTTACTGATGTGGGATCCCTGTATTTACTGATGTGGGATCCCTGTATTTCCTGATGCTGGATCCCGGTATTTACTGATGCGGGATCCCTGTATTTACTGATGGGGGATCCCTGTATTTACTGATGCTGGATCCCTGTATTTACTGATGCTGGATCCCGGTATTTCCTGATGCTGGATCCCTGTATTTACTGATGTGGGATCCCGGTATTCACTGATGTGGGATCCCTGCATTTACTGATGTGGGATCCCTGTATTCACTGATGCTGGATCCCTGTATTTACTGATGCTGGATCCCTGTATTTACTGATGGGGGATCCCTGTATTTACTGATGTGGGATCCCTGTATTTACTGATGTGGGATCCCTGTATTTACTGATGTGGGATCCCGGTATTTACTGATGTGGGATCCCTGTATTTACTGATGCTGGATCCCTGTATTTACTGATGTGGGATCCCTGTATTTACTGATGTGGGATCCCTGTATTTACTGATGTGGGATCCCTGTATTTACTGATGCTGGATCCCGGTATTTACTGATGTGGGATCCCGGTATTTACTGATGCTGGATCCCTGTATTTACTGATGGGGGATCCCGGTATTCACTGATGTCGGATCCCTGTATTTACTGATGGGGGATCCCTGTATTTACTGATACTGGATCCCTGTATTTACTGATGGGGGATCCCTGTATTCACTGATGTCGGATCCCTGTATTTACTGATGGGGGATCCCTGTATTCACTGATGTCGGATCCCTGTATTTACTGATGTCGGATCCCTGTATTTACTGATGTGGGATCCCTGTATTTACTGATGTGGGATCCCTGTATTTACTGATACTGGATCCCGGTATTTACTGATGTGGGATCCCTGTATTTACTGATGTGGGATCCCTGTATTTACTGATGTGGGATCCCTGTATTTACTGATACTGGATCCCGGTATTTACTGATGTGGGATCCCTGTATTTACTGATGGGGGATCCCTGTATTTACTGATACTGGATCCCTGTATTTACTGATACTGGATCCCTGTATTTACTGATACTGGATCCCGGTATTTACTGATGTGGGATCCCTGTATTTACTGATGGGGGATCCCTGTATTTACTGATACTGGATCCCTGTATTTACTGATGCTGGATCCCTGTATTTACTGATGTGGGATCCCGGTATTCACTGATGCCGGATCCCTGTATTTCCTGATGTGGGATCCCGGTATTCACTGATGCTGGACCCCGCCGCAGGGATGAGCGATGGAGGGGCCGAGCCCTCCGGGAGCCCCGCGCTGTTGGTGGCCGAGCCCGCGGCCCCCGGGAGGGCCCGGGAGAAGCTGCCGGAGAGCGCCCTCAGAACCGGAGGAGGCACCGGCGGCTTCAAGGACATCCCGGGAACGTCTGAGCTGGGCACCGGCTCATCCTCCGGCAAACAGCGCGGCCCGGACGCCGAGAGCCCGTCGGGGACCGGAGAGGCGGATTATTGTCGGCGCATCCTGGTGCGAGGTACGGGCTCGGTATTTCCCCGTTTTCCCGTCCCCGCTCTGGATATTGCCGGGTTATCCCTCGTTCTCCGCTTTTCCCGGCCGGGTATTGCCGGAGCATCCCCCGTTTTTCGCTTTTCCTGGCCAGGTATCCCCGTTCCGGATGTTCCCGGGGTATCCCCCGTTTTCCGCTTTTCCCAGCCGGGTGTTCCCGTTCTGGGTGTTCCCAGGGCATCCCCCGTTTTTCGTTTTTCCCGACACCGCTCCCAGCTCATCCCGAGCGTTTCCCGGCTCCGCCGCTTTCCCGCTGCCCCAGCCCAGGGGCCCAGCGGGTTCCAAGGGAAAACCCGGTCCCGGCTGCCGGAGCCGCCGGGGAAGGCGAGGAGGGCGGCGGGAGAAGCGGGGACAGCATCAGCTCCTCGGCGTTGGGAGCGATGTCGCAGGAGAAAAGCGTCACGGAGCGGCGGCGGGCGAGGGGGGGTTTATTTTCCTCTTTTTTTTATTTATTTTCGTTTTATAATATCACCGGCTCCGTTCTTCGGGGCTGGGGTTCGGCGTTTTCCCCCCTGGAGCGGCCGCGTCCCTTATCCTACATCCCATATCTCACATCCCATATCCCGCATCCCGCATCCCTTATCCCACATCCCACATCCCACATCTCCCATCCCACATCCCTTATCCCACATCCCGCATCCCACATCCCACATCCCGCATCCCACATCCCGCATCCCACATCCCATATCCCGCATCCCACATCCCACATCCCACATCCCGCATCCCGCATTCCTTATCCCACATCCCACATCCCACATCCCGCATCCCACATCCCGCATCCCACATCCCGCATCCCGCATCCCACATCCCACATCCCACATCCCACATCTCACATCCCGCATCCCACATCCCACATCCCTTATCCCACATCCCACATCCCACATCCCTTATCCCACATCCCACATCCCACATCCCACATCCCACATCCCACATCCCGCATCCCTTATCCCACATCCCACATCCCTTATCCCACATCCCACATCCCACATCCCTTATCCCACATCCCACATCCCGCATCCCACATCCCACATCCCGCATCCCACATCCCACATCCCATATCCCACATCCCACATCCCGCATCCCACATCCCACATCCCGCATCCCACATCCCACATCCCATATCCCACATCCCACATCCCACATCCCACATCCCACATCCCACATCCCGCATCCCTTATCCCGCATCCCACATCCCACATCCCGCATCCCTTATCCCGCATCCCACATCCCGCATCCCACATCCCACATCCCACATCCCATATCCCACATCCCACATCCCGGCCCGGGACTTTCCTAGGATCACTTTTAGCTCCCCCGAGAAGTTTTGGGGAGCCCCCGGTGATGCTGTGAGAAGCGGGAGGGTCTTTCTTCACAGTTTTCAGCCCCACCGAGGCCGCCCCGACGGTGCCGGCACCGGGACAGGCCCGCGGGTCGGTGCCCGAGGCCGGGGCAGGGTCTCTCCTCTCCCTCCCCACCCCGGGGGACCCTCACCGGGAGCTGCCGGTGCCTGATTTTCACCATCTTGCCGCAGCCGCCACCAACGGTGCGGACAAAATGGTGGCAGGGAGAAAACGCCGCGAAATCACCGGGGTTGAGGGGAAAACCGAGCGGGGGGAACGTCACCGGGACCACCGGGGTCACCGGGGCTGAGGGGACACCGAGCCGCCGGTCCCCACCCTGGGCCCGGGCACTGAGTGGCGGCTGGGCCTGGCCAGAGCCTCCAGCTGGGTTTTTGTGCCAAGCGGGAGGTCAAAATGTTGGGTTTTACGGGTTGAAATATTTGTTTTTTAATATATTTTTGGGTTTTGCCATCGTTGCTTGGCCTATGAAAGAGGCCCCGGTAGCCCCGGTAGTCCCGGTCACAGTGAGGAGCCTCCACCGGCCCCCGGTGCGTCCCCGGTGCTGTCGCGGTGCTGTTGGTGAAGTTGGGGGGTCCCACTGTCACCACCAGGGCTGGGGACACATCCCCGTCCATCCGGTCACCTCCCAGGGCTGGCCCGGTGTAGGCCCTGGTGGCCGCAGAGCATTTGGAGGGACCTTGGTGGCGTTTGGTGTCATCGTGGCCACCCCATGGCACAGAGGGGACATCCTGGGGACTGGCAGGGGTGGGGTGTGCAGCCCAAAAGATCTTGGCAGTTGTGTGACGGGTGGGCATGGGGTGTCCTTTTGGCAGGGTGGTGTGTCCCTGTGCCAGCGTGGCATGTCCCTGTGCCAGGGTGGCATGTCGCTATACCAGGAAAAGGTGTCCCTGTGCCAGGAAAAGGTGTCCCCATGGATCTGGCCATCCTCTGCTCTTTTAGGGGATTTCAACCCCAGCCCTGGCTCCAGAGCCACCAGGTGTACCCTTGTCCCCAAGAGCAGGACATGTCACCAGCAAGGCCCAAAGCTCCAGAACCTCCCCGGCAGCCCCGGCAGGACCTGGGAATTTTTGGGGGCTCCAGAATGGGAAAAAGCTTTCAGGAGGGATTTCCAAAAGCTGGAATGGGGTGACGACCTGACCACCCCAAACCCCCCCTAGGACAGGCCAGCAGGGCTGTGACCCTGCAGGGTTTGGTGTCCCCTGTGCCGAGCTGGCACCGCGGCCGTGCCCTTTTCCACGCCGTCCCTCTGGAGCTGCTCCAGCTGCCGGGAACGGGGATAACAATAAATAATGCCCGAGCCCAGGGCGCAGCTGTGGCCCCGGATCCGGCAGCATTCCTGGCTGTTGTTGTGCCGTGGGCGCGGACGTGGGCACGGGAGTGGGCACAGAGTGCGGACGTGGCCCGGCCATCGTCACCGCCACGGCTCTGCCCACACAAAATGGTTCCCGGCGCTGATCCCGCCGGAAAAGCCGCTGATCCGCCCACGACCCCTTTCCTTCCCGGCGGCTCCGCGCCCAACCTGTGGGGTTTGGGGTGTGGGTTCGTGTCACTCTGGATGTCCCCAAACCCTCGGGACTCCTTCGGTGTCATGTTCCGGGATGGCGGCTTGGCTGTGGATCCGTGGTGGGAAAGCGGCTCCGGGATTGGGGTTCCTTTCCCAAATCGGTGTTTGGTTCCCATTCCCACCATCCCAGTGTCTGATCCACGGTCATCATTCTGGCTTCTCTGTCCTTGTCCCGGCTCTGCCAATTTTATGGCAGCGCTGCTATTCCAATCCCAGTGCCGCCATTCCGATCCCAGTGCCCACCATTGCAATGCCAGCGCCGCCATTCCGATCCCAGTGTCACCACTCCGATCCCAGCGCCACCATTCCAATCCCGGTGTCACCATTTCCATCCTGGTGCCACCATTCCAATCCCAGTGCCCCCATTCCGATCCCGGTGTCACTATTCCAATACCAGCGCCGCCATTCCGATCCTGGTGCCACCATTGCAATCCCAGCGCCGCCATTCTGATCCCAGCACTGCCATTCCAATCCCAGTGCCCCCATTCCGATCCTGGTGTCACTATTCCAATCCCAGTGCCCCCATTCCGATCCCGGTGCCACCATTGCAATGCCAGTGCCCCCATTCCGATCCCGGTGCCACCATTGCAATGCCAGCACCGCCATTCCGATCCCAGTGTCACCACTCCGATCCCAGCGCCACCATTCCAATCCCGGTGTCACCATTTCCATCCTGGTGCCACCATTCCAATCCCAGTGCCCCCATTCCGATCCCGGTGTCACTATTCCAATACCAGCGCCGCCATTCTGATCCCAGTGCCCACCACTGCAATGCCAACGCCGCCATTCTGATCCCTGTGTCACCATTCCGATCCCAGCGCCGCCATTCCGATCCCGGTGTCACCATTCCCATCCTGATGCCACCATTCCAATCCCAGTGCCCCCATTCCGATCCCGGTATCCCAGTGCCCACCATTCCCATCCCAGCGCCGCCATTCCGATCCCAGTGCCCACCATTCCTATCCCAGCACTGCCCTTCTAATCCTTGTGCCCACCACTCCCATCCCAGGGCCTCCATTGTAATCCCGGTGCCACCATTGCAATCCCAGCGCCGCCATTCTGATCTCAGCGCCACCATTCTGATCCCGTCACCGCCATTCCCATCCCGGTGCCACCATTCCCGTCCCGGTGCCGCCATTCCCATCCCAGCACCGCGATTCTGATCCCGGAGCCACGGTTCCCATCCCAGTGCCACTATTCCCATCCCGGTGCCACCATTCCCATCCCAGTGTCACTATTCCGATCCCAGTGCCGCCATTCTGATCCCAGTGCCACTGTCCTCATCCCAGTGTCACCGTCCCCATCCCAGTGTCACCATTCCCATCTCCACCATCCCCACCCCAACTCCATCACCCCATTCCCAGCTTTTCCTCACTCTGTTCCTCCTTCCTACCCCAGGAATTTTCTCCTCCCTTCATGCCTGATTCAGCCGGTGGGAGGGAGAGCCATGGACCTCCAACCGGGATCCCTCCGGATTTGGGATCCAGGATCCCTCTGGATTTGGGATCCAGCATCCCAAAATCAGGGCTTGGGGCTTGGAGCACCTTCCTGGTTGGATTTTAACCCTCTGGAAAAGCTCTGCAGGGAGGGTTCACCCAAACCGAGTCAGGATTTGGGATTTGGGAAGATCCCACTGGGTGATTCCCGAGGCTCATTTTAATTCCTGGGAGCTGAGACAGAATTCGTATCAATTTTTATATATTTTTTTGGTGGAGTTTGTCCTTTCCCAGTGGGAAGCGAAGCCACGGAGGCTCCTCCGGAGTGGCCACTTGGCCTGGGATGGAGCCAAACCAAATTCAAGCTTTTTTTTTTTTTCCCCTTGGATATTCCCAACCTCATAAAATCCCTTTAAAAAGCGCTTCCCAAACTTGTCCTTTAATAGGAAACCGCCCCAAAATGGGAGCTGAGCTTTCCAAAGAAATATTCCCTCAGCAAGGATAATTCCGAGAATCGCAATAGAGGTGAATTTTTTCCAGTATTCCCAAGGCAAGACAAAAATCAAAAATTATATAAAAAACACAGAGGAAAAAAAAATCTTAAATTCAAATTCTTCCTTGGCATAAATCTCCCGTTTGCTCCTGACTTTCCAAATCATTATTTCCAGGATGAAACGCTCCTTTTCCCCAAAAAACTTGATGGCTCCTATTTATATCTTAAAAAAAAAACCAAACTAATTCCTGGAGATTTATCTCCATTCCCTGGATATTTATAAATTCTCCAGCATTTGGGGCTGGAGGGAAGAACGAAGCCACGATGATGATGATGATCATGATGATTATTATTATCATTATTATTATTATTATTACTATTATTACTATTATTACTATTATTATTATATTTAAATACAATTACTACTACTGATGATGATTATTATTATTATATTATTATTACTATTATTATTATATTTAAATGCCATTACTACTACTACTACTACTACTACTCTTTTTTATTATTATCACTATTATTATTATTATTATATTTAGATACCATTAATAATACTACTACTACTATGACAACAACTGTTATTATTATTGTTGTTATTATTATTATTATATTTAAATACCATTATTAAGATTGTGGGATCACCATGTATATTCCACACCCAAACCACTCTTTAATTCCATTTATTTCCCATTTTCCCCCGCCAAAAAACCCCACTTTTTTTTGATCCCTTCGAGGTTTTTTGATGGTTTTTTTCCCGTTTTTCCCGGCACAGATGCCAAAGGAACGATCCGGGAGATCGTGCTGCCCAAAGGGCTGGACCTGGACCGGCCCAAGCGGACGCGGACGTCCTTCACGGCGGAGCAGCTCTACCGCCTGGAGCTGGAATTCCAGCGCTGCCAGTACGTGGTGGGCCGGGAGAGGACGGAGTTAGCCCGGCAGCTCAACCTCTCCGAGACACAGGTGAGACCCGCGGGTGGCTTGGGGACATCGCGGTGACCTGGGGACATCACGGTGGTCACATCACAGAGCCCTCGGACACACGTGCGACGTTACTGGGGATGTTTTTTCTTCCATCATATCTTTGGAATGGTCGGAAGACATTTGGGGACAACGCTGAGGGGTCTTGGGGACCTCCCCCAGCTGGTGGTGTCCACTCCAATGTCCAGCAAAGGGTCAACGTGGGGTTAGTTGGGGTTTGGGGCAACCTGGGACCTGAGACACAGGTGAGATGCGTGAGTGAGCTGGGGACATGGCGGTGGCTTGGGAACGTTGTGGTGGCTCGGGGACATGGCGATGGCTTGGGGACATGGTGGTGGCTTGGGGACATCATGGTGGCCACGTCCCCAAGCCCTCAGATGCACGCGCGGCATTCCCCAGGATGGTTTTTTCCCTCCATTCCATCCTTGGAATGGTTGGAAGACATTTGGGGACAAGGCTGAGGGGTCTTTGGGACCTCCCCCAGCTGGCGGTGTCCACTCAAATGTCCAGCAAAGGGTCAAGGTGAGGTTAGTTGGGGTTTGGGGAAACCTGGGATAGGGGAAAGTGGCCCTGGATGAGTTTTGGGGTTGTTTCCAACCCAACTCATCCCATGATCCCGTGAAAAGCGGGAAGAGGAAGGAGCTGGGGGGTGACAGCGGTGACTCAAGGTGGGATGTGGTGGGATCGGGATGTGTGGGAGCTGCTCCTGCTTTTATTGCACCCCAATCCCAGCGGGATTATCAATGGAATGTCCTGGATCTCTTCTCCATCACCATCTTTAAATGATGGGACGGGATTTTCCTGGTTTTCCATCCCCATCCTTGGATGACAGGACGGGATTTTCCTGGTTTTCCATCCCCATCCTTGGATGACAGGATGGGATTTTCCTGGTTTTCCATCGCCATCCTTGGATGACGGAAAGGGATTTTCCAGGTTTTCCATCACCGTCTTTGGATGACAGGATGGGATTTTCCGCATTTTCCATTGTCGTCCTTGGATGATGGGAAGGGATTTTTCTGGTTTTCCATCACCATTCATGGATGATGGGAAGGGATATTCCTGCTCTTCCATCGTCGTCCTTGGATGATGGGAAAGGGTTTTCCTGGTTTTTCTGTGTTGAGGGGATCCAGGAGAATGGATGGGGTGAGCTCTGGGGTTGGTGCCTCTGATGGGGTTGTGATGGTTTTGGCTTGGAAATTTGTCATTAAATAGTGATCATCATTAATTAAATAATCTTAATAATGGTATTTAAATATAATCATATTTATAGGAATAATAATAATAATAATAATAATAATAATAATAAATTATAATATAGTTATAAATATTCTGCCCCATCCATCCCTTCCCTGTTGGGTCTGGCGTAGCTTCCCTTGATTCCCACAGGAAATAATTCCAATTTTTCCAACTCTTTTTATGGAGCAAATCCATTTGGGATTTGGGGGGAATCCTGCTGCTGCCTGGGGGAAAATCGGCATTCCAGGATTTTTTTTTGGTGGTGCTGGAACAGTGGAATTTCAGCCAGGAGGAGGATTTGGGATGGGATTGGGCTGTGCTGAGGTCGGGAGAAAAGTGGCCTTGGGGTCCCTATTCCCCAGGTCCCGGTGTCACCTTCACAGTGCCAGGAGGGTCACGGGTGGGCTTGGCCGTGTCACACTGTGGGGACAGCTTTGTCCCCCTGGTGAGGGTTCCCTCTTCCTGGCATTCCTCTTCCTGGGGTTCCTCTTCCTGGGATTTCTCTTCCCAAGGTCCCGGTGTCACCTCCATGGTGCCAGGAGGGTCACGGGTGGGCTTGGCCGTGTCACACTGTGGGGACAGCTTTGTCCCCCTGGTGAGGGCTCTGTTTTACCAGTGTCCCTCTTCCTGATGTCCCCCTTCCCAAATCCCTCTTCTTGGGGTTCCTCTTCCCGGGATTTCTCTTCCCGAGGTCCCGGTGTCACCTCCATGGTGCCAGGAGGGTCACAGATAGGCTTGGCTGTGTCACACTGTGGGGACAGCTTTGTCCCCCTGGTGAGGGCTCTGTTTTACCAGTGTCCCTCTTCCTGATGTCCCCCTTCTCAAATCCCTCTTCTTGGGGTTCCTCTTCCCAGGATTTCTCTTCCCGAGGTCTTGGTGTCATCTCCATGGTGCCAGGAGAGTGTTGGATGGGCTTGACCGTGTCACACTGTGGGGACAGCTTTGTCACACTGAGGGGACAGCTTTGTCCCCCTGGTGATGATTCCCTGTCCTTCCTGAGGTCCCTCTTCCTGGGTTTCCTCTTCCTGGGATTTCTCTTCCCGAGGTCCCGGTGTCACCTCCATGGTGCCAGGAGGGTCACAGATAGGCTTGGCTGTGTCACACTGTGGGGACAGCTTTGTCCCCAACACCGGCAGCCACTGATGGGTCCCTCTTCCTGTGTCCCTTTTCCTGGGATTCTCTCTTCCCAGGATTTCTCTTCCTGAGGTTCCAGTGTCACCTCCACAGAGCTGGGAGTGACACGGGTGGGCATGGCCGTGTCACTCTGCAGGGACAGCTTTGTCCCCCTGGTGAGGGGTCCCTTTTCCAGTGTCCCTCTTCCCAGTGTCTGTTTTCCTGGGATTCCTCTTCCAGGGGTTTGCCTTCCTGGGATTTCTCTTCCCGAGGTGTCAGTGTCACCTCCAGAGAGCCGGGAATGACAGGGGCAGGTCTGGCTGTGCATGACAATAGGGACAGGCTGTGTGTCCCTGTCATGAGATCCCTCTTCCCAAATTCCACTTCCCAAATCCCCCTTTCCAGGATCCCTCTTCCCAAATCTCCCATCCCAAATCCCCCATCCCAGGATTCCTATTCCCAAATCCCCCTTTCCCAAATCCCCCTTCCCAAATCCCACTTCCCAAATCTCCCTTTCCCTAATTCCACATCCCAAATCCCTTTTCTCAGATCCTTCTTCCCAAATCTCTCTTCCCAAATCCCCTTGTACAAGATCTTTCTTCCCAAATCCCTCTTCCCACATCCCCCTTCCCAAATCCTGCTTCCCAAATCCCCCTTTCCCAGTTCCCCCTTCCCAAATCCCCCTTTCCCAAATCCCTCTTCTCATATCCCCCTTCCCAAATCCCCTTTCCCAAATCCCTCTTCCCACATCCTCCTTCCCAAATCCTGCTTCCCAAATCCCCCTTTCCCAGTTCCCCCTTCCCAAATCCCTTTTTTCAGATCCCTCTTCCCAAATCGCCTTTCCCAAATACGTCTCCGTAAATCTCCCTTCCCAAATCCCACTTCCCAAATCCCCCTGTACAGGATCCCTCTTCCCAAATCCCCCTGTACAGGATCCCTCTTCCCAAATCCCCCTTTCCAAATCCCCCTTTCCACATCCCATTTCCCAAATTCTCCCTCCCATATTCCCCTTTCCAAATCCCACTTCCCAGGATCCCAAATCCCCCTTCCCAAATTCCCCTTCCCAAATCCCACTTCCCAAATCTCCCTTTCCCAAATTCCACATCCCAAATCCCTTTTCTCAGATCCCTCTTCCCAAATCCCCCTTCCCAAATCCTTCCTCCCAAATCCCTTTTCCCAAATCCCCCTTTCCACGATCCCTCTTCCCAATTCCCCTTTTCCCAAATCTCCCATCCCAAATCCCTCTTCCCAAACCCCCCTTTCCCAAACCCCATTTTCCAGGATCCCTTTTCCGAGGCTCTCTCGGTGTCCCCGTGTTTGTCCCCGTTGGTCACAGAGGATGTCCCCAGCAGGGAATTTTCAGGGCTGAGGGGTCACAGCCTTTCCTTAGGGATGAAATTCCCATCTTTTCCCTCCTCTCCTCTGCCTTCATCCATCCCTGGGTGAGAAAATTCCCACCCCGTCACTTCTCCTCTTTCCCTCCTCCATTCCCTGTCTCCTTAAATTCCTTTCCTGCCTTTTCACACCATTTTTAGTTTTTTATTTTTCCTTCCCCGCAGCCAATTCCCAGTTCCCAGAACCTTCCTGGCTCCCTGATTTTTCCCCAGAATTCCCCAAATTCCCTCCTTTTCCTCCCCCAGGGATGGTTTCACGCCTTTTTTCCTGATTCCTGTATTTTTTTTAACAGCTTGAGGATGTTTTCCTCAAGAATTCCAAGAGTTTTCCAAGCCCTTTTTGGGTTTGGAATGTGCTGATCCCACCTGGATGTGACCTGGAAAGGGAAAAGTCACCGCCAGCCCCTCCTGTCCCCACCCAAACTGGGAAAAATCAAATTTTTGCAGCAATCCCAAGATTTTGGGGCGATTCATTCCCAGAATTTCGGGAATTTTAGTGGTGGATCCCAACCAGCAGCATCTCTTGGCTCTTTAAAAAAAAAAAAAAAAAAAAAAAATTATTTTTATTTTTATTTTTATTTTTTATTTTTATTTTTTATTTTTATTTTTATTTTTATTTTTATTTTTATTTATTTTATTTTTTTATTTTTATTTTAATTTAATTTAATTTAATTTAATTATTTATATTTTATTTTATTTTATTTTATTTCATTCTATTCTATTCTATTCTATTCTATTCTATCGATATTAATTTTAATTTTAATTTTAATTTTAATTTTATTATTTTATTTTATTTTATTATTTTATTTTATTTTATTTTATTTTATTATTTTTAATTATTTTTATTTAACTATTTTCAGGACAAGGGACAGATTATTTTTTTTTCCAGCCCCTCCTTGGGCTGAATTTTAATTCCAAAACCAGAAAACAACACCTGATTTTTTTTTTTTTTTTTTTTTTTTTTTTTTTTTTTTTTTTTTTTTTTTTTTTTTTTTTTTTTTTTTTTTTTCCCTGTGGATTTACTGGGAACCCTGAAGGAAAAAAGGAGCCACCAGGGCTGAGAATTTTATAAAATATTTTTTTTTGTGCCTGTGGATGTTTGGGAAGAGGGAAAGGGGGGGAAGGATGATTCATCCCGGCGAGGAGGGAAATGTGATGAGATGGGAAGAGACACGGTGTGATCGCAGCTGGAATGTGCAGCCCAACATTCCCGGGAGCCCGGGATGGGATCCTGCAAAAATCCGGCTGGAAATAGGGGAAAAAATAAGAAAAAAAATGAAGATTTAGGGAGCCCTGGGCTGGGATCTTGCAAAAATCCTGCTGGAAATAGGGGGAAAAATAAGAAAAAATGAAGATTTAGGGAGCCCTGGGCTGGGATCTTGCAAAAAACCTGCCGGAAATAGGGGAAAAAATAAGAAAAAAATGAAGATTTAGGGAGCCCTGGGCTGGGATCTTGCAAAAAACCTGCTGGAAATGGGGGAAAAAAAGGGGATTTTGGGAGTGGGATTGTGATCTTGTAAAAATCCTGCTGGAAATAGGAAAAAAAATAAGAAAAAAAATGAAGATTTAGGGACCCTGGGCTGGGATCTTGCAGAAATCCTGGTAGAAATGGAGGACAAATGAAGATTTAGGGAGTGGGATTGGGATCTGGGATCTTGCAGAAATCCTGCTGGAAATAGGGAAAAAAAATAAGAAAAAAATGAAGATTTAGGGAGCCTCAGCTGGGATCTTGCAAAAAACCTGCTGGAAATGGGGGAAAAAAGGAGATTTTGGGAGCTGGGCTGGGATTTTGCAGAAATCCTACTGGAAATAGGGAAAAAAGAAGAAAAAATGGAGAATTTAGGGAGTCAGGCTGAGATTTTGCAGAAATCCAGCTGGAAATAGGGGAAAAAAAAAAAAAAAAAAAAAAAAGATTTAGGGAGCCTGGGCTGGGATCTTGCAAAAATCCTGGTAGAAATGAGGAAAAAATTAAGATTTAGGGAGTGGGATTGGGATCTTGCAGAAATCGTGCTGGAAATAGGGAAAAAAAGGAGATTTTGGGAGCTGGGCTGGGATCTTGCAAAATTCCGGTGGGAAATATGGAAATAAAAAAAAAAGAAAAAAAGAAATTTAGGGAGCCAGGCTGAGATTTTGAAAAAAATCCTGCTGGAAATAGGGAAAAAAGGAGATTTAGGGAGTGAGACTGGGATCTTGTAAAAATCCTGTGAAAATAGGAAAAAAAGGGGAATTTAGGGAGCTGGGCTCGGATTTTCCAAAAATCCTGCTGGAAATAGAGGGGAAAAAGAGATTTTGGGAGCCGAGTTGAGATCTTGCAGAAATCCTGCTGGAAATAGGGGAAAAAATAAGAAAAAATGAAGATTTAGGGAGCCCGGGCTGAGATCTTGCAAAAATCCTGGTAGAAATAGGGAAAAAATGAAGATTTAGGGAGTGGGATTGGGATCTTGCAGAAATGTGCTGGAAAAAGGGAAAAAGGGGGAATTTAGGGAGTGGGATTGGGATCTTGCAGAAATCCTACTGGAAATAGGGAAAAAAAGGAGATTTTGGGAGCTGGGCTGGGATCTTGCAAAATTCCGGTGGGAAATATGGAAATAAAAAAAAAAGAAAAAAAGAAATTTAGGGAGCCAGGCTGAGATTTTGAAAAAAATCCTGCTGGAAATAGGGAAAAAAGGAGATTTAGGGAGTGAGACTGGGATCTTGTAAAAATCCTGTGAAAATAGGAAAAAAAGGGGAATTTAGGGAGTTGGGCTCAGATTTTCCAAAAATCCTGCTGGAAATAGAGGGAAAAAAAGATTTTGGGAGCTGAGTTGAGATCTTGCAGAAATCCTGCTGGAAATAGGGGGAAAAAATAAGAAAAAAAGAAGATTTAGGGAGCCCAGGCTGGGATCTTGCAGAAATCCTGGTAGAAATGGGGAAAAAAATGAAGATTTAGGGAGTGGGATTGGGATCTTACAAAAATCCTGCTGGAAATAGGGGGAGGAAAAATTAGATTTTGGGAGCTGGGCTGGGATCTTGCAAAATTCCGGTGGGAAATATGGAAATAAAAAAAAAAAAAGAAAAAGAGAAATTTAGGGAACTAGGATGGGATTTTGAAAAAATCCTGCTGAAAACAGGGGAAAAAATGAATATTTAGGGAGTGAGATTGGGATCACCCAGAGGAGAGAGGGATCAACCAGGAGAACGGGAGGGAGTTTCGGAGCTGCTCCTGGTCCTTTCACCCATCCAGGGAATTCCTCTTCCCTCTGGGATCCGTGTCCCCCTCTCTGCCTCCTCCAGTGCTTTTCCTAATTAATCCACAGGTATAATTAAGGTTGGACGAGTTTAATTAACCTGGGGAATGTTTCTATTGGGGAATATTTCCATGGAGAGTTTGGGATGAGCTGGGGAGTGGCGGGGACATCCCAAACCCATCTCAAATCCTGAAGGCAACTCAAATCCACGGAATTTTTTTCTGGGAAAACCCACGGGAATCCTGAACGGGAAAAGTGTCCCTTCCCAGTGTCATTATGGGATGGAAAATCCCAGGGAGAGGAGGCAGAAGGACCCCCAGGGGAAGGGGCAAAATTCCCATAAATCCCTCTGGGATGGGATGGGTTTGGGATTGGGGTGGGATGAGATGGATGAAGGGATTTGCTCTCGGGGTCAGGAATTCCATGCCAGGCTCAGGTTCAGGTGATCTCAATGTTTTCCCGCCTTTTTTGGGCCAGGACAGCGAGGTGACACTCAGGACGAGTCCCAAGTTGTGCCAGGGAAGGTTGAGGTTGGATTTTTTTGGGGAAAATTCCTGCATGGAAAGGGTTTTCCAGCCGCCCAGGGCAGGGGTGGATCCCCGTTCCTGCGGGGATTTAACAGCCACATGGATGCGGCATTTGGGGACGTGGTGGTGGCTTCGTGGTGGCCTTGGCAGATGTGGCAACTTGGGGACACAGTGGTGGCCTTGGTGGATGTGACATGGTGGTGGCCTTGGTGGATGGGGCACTTTGGGGACATGGTGGTGGTGGCCTTGGTGGACATGGCACTTGGAGGCATGGTGGATGTGGCCTTGGCAGGTGTGGCACCTTGGGACATGCTGGTGGCCTTGGTGGATGTGGCACTTTGGGGACGTGGCGGACATGGCACTTTGGGGACGTGATGGTGGTGGCCTTGGTGAACATGGCACTTTGGGGACGTGGTGGTGGCCTTGGTGGATGTGGCACTTTGGGGATGTGGTGGTGGTGGCCTTGGTGAATGTGACATACTGGTGGCCTTGGTGGATGTGGTGCTTTAGGGACGTGGTGGTGGCCTTGGTGGATGTGGCACTTGGGGACATGGTGGTGGTGGCCTTGGTGGCTGTGACATGCTGGTGGCCTTGGTGGATGTGGCATTTTGGGGACATGGTGGTGGTGGCCTTGGTGGCTGTGACATGCTGGTGGCCTCGGTGGATGTGACACTTTGGGGACGTGCTGGTGGCCTTGGTGGATGTGGCACTTTGGAGACCTTGGCAGTGCTGGATCCAGGAGCCTCCAAGAGTTTTTCCAACCTAAATGATCCCATAATTCCATGATTTCTGCTGGCAAATCCATGGGATTCTCCCGATGTCCCCACGGGCTCCATCCGGACCTTCTTGGGGACAACTCCTGGGCCACCCTACAACTCCATCACCATCGGTGGCCCCACATCCCCTGGAGCATCCCGGGATTCCCAACATGGAACAAAACATCTGGGAAAGGCCGGGAAGGTCTATTTATAGCCCGGCAATTAAGAGGACGCTGTTAATAATTAATCACCTCAGCTCGTTAGCGGGGAGAGGACGAAGGGACAGTGGCTGGGGCTGCCACGGATTTTCCTCTCCTGGGAAGGGGGGAAAAAAAAAAAAAAAAATGCAGGAAAGATGATGTTGGGAAGAGCTGGGAGTGATTCCCCCCATGATTCCCGTTTCCCTCTGGGTGGAAGTGATGGGATCCACCCAAGGTGGATTTTGGATCTTCTAAAGGGCAGGGCTGGGATCATGGGCAGGAATTTCTGGCTGGGAGGGTGGGGAGGAGCTGGGCTGGAATTCCCAGATTTTCTGGGGCTGCCCCTGGATCCCTGGCAGTGCCCAAGGCCAGGTTGGATCCACCTGGGACGGTGGGAGCTGTCCCTACCCATGGATGAGGTAGAATGAGATGGGATTTAAGGTCTTCTCCAACCCAAACCATTCCAGGATTCTGGAGCCCCTCTGCTCTGGGAGAGCTGGGAATGTTCCCCTGGAGAAGGGAAAACTGCAGGGAATGCTCAGAGTCCCTGAAGGGGAAAACTCCAGGAGAGCTGGAGAGGGACTGGGGCCAAGGGCTGCAGGGACAGGACACAGGGAATGGATCCCACTGGGAAAGGGGACATTGGGCTGGGATCTTGGGCAGGAATTGCTGGGAATGGAATTCCCACATTTGCTGGGGCTGCCCCTGGATCCCTGGGAATGCCCAAGGCCAGGTTGGATCCACCTGGAATAGTGGGAAGTGTCCCTGCCCTTGGAAAAAAAGCTTTAAGATCCTTCCCAACCCAAACCAGTTGGGAATTTTGGGTTCTTTCCTGAGGGGTCTCCATCCATCCCTTCTGACGGATCTTTTTTGGGATGGGATGAACTCTCCCACCCTCTTTTCCTGGAGCACTTCCCTAACTCAATTCCAGGAGGGATCTGAGCAATTCCAGAGGATCTGAGATCCCACAGCTGCCAAACATCATCCCAAAAATTCCCACATTTCACGCGATCAAGTCACACCCAGATGTTGAACTCACCCGGAATGGAGGGGGAGGATCCTAATTCCTGGTAAACACTAGAAATTCCCAGGATTTGGGCACCTCCAGCAGGTGCTGGATCTTGTTCCCACATGCCTGTGCCGGAGCACGTTCCTGGAGCAAACCCAGCTCACGTGGCCCCGCTAATCCCGGCCCTTCCTGGGGGAGGAAAATAAAGCCGAGCCTAAGCGGGGACACCACGGTGGCACAGCCCTGGAGACTCCCAAATTCCGGCATTGTGATCCCAAAAACCCGACCAGGGAGCTGGGCTGGGGGGGGATAAATTTGAGATTTTAGGGAGCATTCCTAAAAAGGGAAATTTGGGATTCTGTTGTGGGATAGATGAGTTGGGTATTTGGGATCCCAAAATATCCAGGTGCTTCAGGAATTCTCCAAGCATGGAGTTATATTGATTGATGGGGAAAAAAAAAAAAAAAAAAAAAAAAAAAAAAAGGAAATAATTCACCGAGATTTTTATCACGAAGGATTTATTATCCCCCCTCCTCAAAAAGAAGTAAAATCCCAGGATTTCAGAATTTCTGATGGAAAATTTTGATCCCCGATGAAGCCAAACTTGGTTTGATTCCCAGAGCAATCCCAGCACCCTCCAAGTGGATTTAATTTAAATGTTTTCCTGAAAAAATGATGGGATTTGGGTTTGGCGATGGCTTTTTGTGAATTTTGGAGCTGATCCCACCCACGGGTCCCATCTAGACCCTTGGGATTTCATGGAGGGTGTCCCCACCCATCCCAGCCCTTCCCAAAATCCCAAAAACAGGAGAATTCCCCTCTGGCTTCACCGTCATCTCCAAATTTTCCATTTCCAAAGGAACACCAGTGAGGTTCCCTGGCCCCAAAGCCAGGAATATCCAGAATTTTGGAGCAGGAGCCAGACACGGGATTGGAATTTCGGATCAGTGGCGGGAAAGGGGATCCCGGATGAGGGTCAGGGACAATTCCTGCCACGCTGGTGGCTGGAAATGGCTGGAAATGCATTTCCAAAGGCCGTGGAGGAGGGTTTGGAATGGTTTGGATGCGCTGGAATGGCGGCCGAGGGATGAATCCATCCGTGCTCGGTGCGGGGAGAGGCGGAAAGGTCACGGAGCCGCGGGTTTGGGCAGAAATCCCGATGGATTTACACAACGGCAGGATGCGGGATCCGAGCCTCGGTGGGGCCGGAGAAAGGAGAAAAAGGAGGGAAATGAGGAAATGGAGGAAAAGGAGGAAATGGAGGAAAAGGAGGAGGAGAAAGGTGGCGCAGGATGATGCCGGCTCCCAACGGGCGTCAGCTGCCGGCGGTCCGGGAGCTAATCCCGGCCAATTCCCGCTCGGCAGCCAGGAATAGCACGGGATGGCAGAGCCGGGGGCCGCACGTGTGCCAGGAGCGCGTGACGGCGCCGGGGTCAACGCCGGGGCAGGGCTGCCCAAAACAAACACGGCTAAAAACCCCAAACACAGCCCCGGAGCGGCGGAGCGGGGTGGGGATTGTCGCGTTTGGTGGATAAGCACCAGGAGAACGCGCTCCAGTGGTTTTTTGGGAATGTGGGGTGGTGTTGATATTCCTGGGTGGGGATGGGGGTTTGGGATCTCAGTGAGGAGTGATTCCTGTCACAACTCACCCCAATGAAAGGGGAAGTGGATGAGGATGGAAAACGGGATGAGGATGGAAAATGGGAGCCATAATGAGAGGAGGAAGCTTCCGGTGCCTTCTGTGCGGTGATTTGGGATGCTGGGATGGATGGATGGATGGACGGACGGACGGACGGACAGACGGACGGACAGATGGATGAGGTCATGGCTGGGGCAGGGCCACCCAAAACAAACACGGCTAAAAAAACCCCAAACACAGCCCCGGAGCGGCGGAGCGGGGTGGGGATTGTTGCGTTTGGTGGATAAACTCTAGGAGAACACGCTCCGGTGGTTTTTTGGGAATGTGGGGTGGTGTTGATATTCCTGGGTGGAGATGGGGGTTTGGGATCTCAGTGAGGAGCGATTCCTGTCACAACTCACCCCAATGAAAGGGGAAGTGGATGAGGATGGAAAACGGGATGAGGATGGAAAACAGGAGCCATAATGAGAGGAGGAAGCTTCCGGTGCCTTCTGTGCGGTGATTTGGGATGGATACATGGATGGATGGATGGATGGATGGATGGATGGACGGACGGATGGGGTCAGGGCTGGGGCAGGGCCGCCCAAAACAAACACGGCTAAAAACCCCAAACACGGCCCTGGAGTGGCGGAGCGGGGTGGGGATTGTCACGTTTGGTGGATAAACGCTGGGAGAACGCACTCCGGGGCTTTTTGGGAATGTGGGAGTGCTGGAATGTGTGTGGTGTTGATATTCCTGGGTGGGGATGGGGATTTGGGATCTCAATGAGGAGCGATTCCTACCACGGTTCGGCACCAACACAATGGGAAGCGGAGAACGAGGATGGATAACGGGAGCCATAATGAGAGAAGGAAGCTTCCCGTGCCATTTGTGCAGTGCTTTGGAATGCTGGGATGGATGGATGGATGGATGGATGGATGGATGGATGGATGGGGTCAGGGCCGGGGCAGGGCCACCCAAAACAAACACGGCTAAAAACCCCAAATGCGGCCCTGGAGCGGCGGAGCAGGGTCAGGATTGTCATGTTTGGTGGATAAGCACTGGGAGAACGTGCTCTGGACATTTTTTGGGAATTTGAAAGTGCTGGAGTGTGTGGTGTTGATATTCCTGGGTGGGGATGGTGTTTGGGATCTCAGCGAGGAGCAATTCCCACCACAGCTCGGCCCTGGCGCAATGAGAAGCAGCAGATGAGGAGGAAACTTCCAGTGCCATCCATGCGGTGATTTGGGATGCCAGGATAGAGGGATGGATGGATGGATGGATGGATGGATGGATGGATGGATGGATGGATGGATGGACGGATGGATGGAGTGAGTCAGGGCCACCCAAAACAAATACCACTAAAAACCCCAAACGCGGCCCCGGAGTCATGGAGCAGGGTGGGGATTGTCCTGTTCGGTGGATAAACGCCGGGAGAATGCACTCCGGTGGTTTTTTGGGATGGATGGGGTCAGGGCCAGGGCAAGGCTTCCTGAAAATAAACACCATTAAAAATCCCAAAACGTGGCCCCAGCCCTGGAGCAGTAGAGCGGGGTCGGGATTGTCTTGTTCGGTGGATAAACACTGGGAGAACGAGGAGCTCTGGCTTTTTTTGGGAATGTGGGAGTGCTGGAGTGTGGTGTTGATATTCCTGGGATCTGGGTGGGCAGGGACGGGGGGGTTTGGGATCCCACCAAGATGGCTGGGGAAGCAATTCCCAACAGCAACGGGAAGTGGCGGATGAGGATGGAAAACAGGAGCCGTAATGAGGGGAGGGCAATTCCCAGTGCCATCCTTGCGGTGCTTCGGAATGCCGGGATGGATGGAGGGATGGAGGGACGATGGATGGATGGATGGATGGATGGATGGATGGATGGATGGGCAGTTACTCGGCCAAAAACCCACAAATCCCCGGATCCAGGAGCTCCCACCCTTTGCCTCCCAGATAAGGGGTTTCCACTGGAATTCCCTTCTTGGGAATAATTCCCTTTGTGGCTCCGAGGTGTTTGGGGAAGGGCAGGGATGGGAGCAGCAGCCCCAGGGAAGGAATCCCGGGATACGACACTCTCCGAGGTCACGGTACGGGATTCCAGGGATCCAACCCCCTGTGAGCTCCATCCCGATGCCGACAGCCATGGAAAGCCGGGATGGAGCCGATGTCGTGGGCTCCGGATAATTCCATGGGCTCCAGATAATGCTGTGTTCCTATTTTATTTTATTTTATTTTATTTTATTTTATTTTATTTTGTTTTGTTTCGTTTCGTTTCGTTTTGTTTCGTTTCGTTTCGTTTCGTTTTGTTTTATTTTGTTTTATTTTATTTTGTTTTACTTTATTTTTACTTTATTTTACTTTATTTTTTATTTTACTTTATTTTGTTTTATATTATTTATTTTATTTCCCATCTTCATGCGCTGCTTCCCTCACCCTGCCTGGGATCAGGGAATCGGGATGATGTGGGAGGCATAACCCCATCCCAAGGTTGGGAAGCGCATCCGACCCCTCGGATTTGTAAATCCTTAATGAGAAAAATCTCGGTGAATTATTTCCATTTTTTTTATTCCCATCTTCATGCACTGGGATCAGGGAATCGGGGTGATCCCGAGGTTGGGAAGCTCATCCAACTCCTCAGACTTGTAAATCCTTAATGATAAAAATCTCGGTGAATTATTCCCATTTTTTTATTCCCATCTTCATGCGCTGGGAGCAGGGAATTGAGATGATGTGGGAGACACGACCCCATCCCAAGGTTGGGAATCGCATCTGACCCCTCGGATTTGTAAATCCTTAATGAGAAAAATCTCAGTGAATTATTTCCATTTTTTTTATTCTCATCTTCATGCACTGGGATCAGGGAATCGGGGTGATCCCAAGGTTGGGAAGATCATCCAACCCCTTGGATTTGTAAATCCTTAATGATAAACATCTTCCTAAATTATTCCCTTTTTGGTTTTGTCCATCTTCACATGCTGGGATCAGGGAATCGGGATGATGTGGGAGACACGACCCCATCCCAAGGTTGGGAAGCGCATCCGACCCCTCGGATTTGTAAATCCTTAATGAGAAAAATCTCGGTGAATTATTTCCATTTTTTTTATTCCCATCTTCATGCACTGGGATCAGGGAATCGGGGTGATCCCAAGGTTGGGAAGCTCATCCAACTCCTCAGATTTGTAAATCCTTAATGATAAAAATCTCGGTGAATTATTCCCATTTTTTTTATTCCCATCTTCATGCGCTGGGAGCAGGGAATTGAGATGATGTGGGAGACATGACCCCATCCCAAGGTTGGGAAGCGCATCCGACCCCTCAGATTTGTAAATCCTTAATAAGAAAAATCTTGGTGAATTATTTCCATTTTTTTTTTATTCTCATCTTCATACACTGGGATCAGGGAATCGGGGTGATCCCAAGGTTGGGAAGCTCATCCAATCCCTCGGATTTGTAAATCCTTAATGATAAACATCTTCCTAAATTATTCCCTTTTTGGTTTTGTCCATCTTCACATGCTGGGATCAGGGAATCGGGATGATGTGGGAGACACGACCCCATCCCAAGGTTGGGAATCGCATCTGACCCCTCGGATTTGTAAATCCTTACTGAGAAAAATCTCAGTGAATTATTTCCATTTTTTTTATTCCCATCTTCATGCACTGGGATCAGGGAATCGGGGTGATCCCAAGGTTGGGAAGATCATCCAACCCCTTGGATTTGTAAATCCTTAATGATAAAAATCTCGGTGAATTATTCCCATTTTTTTTATTCCCATCTTCACATGCTGGGATCAGGGAATCAGGATGATGAGGGAGGCATAACCCCATCCCAAGGTTGGGAAGCGTATCCAGCCCCTCGGATTTATAAATCTTTACTGATAAAAATCTCGGTGATTTATTCCCTATATTTGTTTTTGTCCATCAGTTCGGATGTGGCTGGATCCGAACTCCCCGGAGCGCATTCCGAGGGCGGTGACATTTGGGATGACATTCCAGGTGCCAGGGAGCAGGGGAGGCTTTCCTGCCTTCCTGGAGTCGAAGGGATGAATCCTTTGGGAAAAGATCTGCGGGAGGAGAAATCCAGGGGGATCTCGGGGACTTGTTCGTTCGCGGAGTAGGGAGTGGGAAATGAAAATAAAATAAAATAAAATAAAATAAATATAAATATAAATATAATAAATATAATAAAATAAAACATACAAGAAAATATAAAAAATAAATTTAAATATAGAATGTTATAAAAGAAAATATACAATATATAATATCAGATATAAAATAAAAAATATAAATTATAAAATATGCAATATACCATATCCAATATACAACATAAGATATAAATATAGAATATAAAAGATAAAATATAAATTAGAAAATATAAAATTGAAAATAGAAAATAGAAAATAGAAATATAAAATATAAAATATAATGAAAGCAAATTGGCTCAGGGAAAAGGAATAGAATGGAATAAGAGAAGGGAAAATAGAATAGAATGGAGTAGGAGAAAACAAAATAAAATGAAGTAGAAGGGAATTCTAAAAATTTAATAGAAGACAAGAGAATTAAATAATAAATAAAATCTAAATTAAATTAAAATTTTAAAGGCAATATCATTTTTTAAAATTAAATAAAATAAAAAACAATA